>NC_089972.1:999000-1332000 GCF_963989305.1 Lodderomyces beijingensis
GTGCATTGAATGGTCCAGCAACTATGAAATTGATATCCAGCCCACTTTGTTGTCGAAATGTCTTTACATAAAATCGTTGGATGCAGATGAGATGAACTACTGTATACAGCGATTCAGAGACTGATTTGGTCAAAGAGGAGGAAAGGGGGGGGTGGGGGAGGACATTGTTTTGTGTATTATTTGATTCTTCATCTACGTAATCCATTTTTAATAGATTTATTTTTTTTTTTAAACTCTTAGCTAACTTCTCTTTGAATATAGTGAGGAAGATGTGTTCAAGAGAGATCCTTCATCACCCGAGACAATTGCACATACACACACGCGTGCGGAAACCATGAGTCTTGAGCGCATCGGAACGAGAAGTTGCCAGGGGTTGTTGCAAAATCATTACTTACATTAACAAAAATATCATTACTACTATTACTATTTGAAACAAAATCGAGTGAAGTATGCAAAATCATATCAACAGCACTTAAACACTTCTCTATTGATTTCTTTATATCTTGTTCTTGCAACAAGCATCTTCAGCTTCACCGGGAACCAAGACACTCTTGTTGAAGGCGTTGTTGGCGGTAGGGATGTCCAAAGCAGGGTTCTTGTCGAAGAAGTTAGCAGGCACAAGGTGGATGTTGTGGATCTCGACGGGCATAACTGGGAAATCCTCGATTCTTGGAATGTGAGTGAAACCCAAGGTGGCCCACACCACGACATCTTCGTTTCTCACGGCTTCGTCTCTCTTGGCCCACAAGGCCAAACCAGTATCGGTTTGAGACTGGTTGGTGAACTCACCAGCAACGAACAACTCATCGTCATGGTATTTGGTGACCCAAACTTGTTGAGTGGCAAATTGAGCTCTCTTGTTGTTGTAGGAGGTGTCGTCCATCAACAACATTTGTCTAGTTGGCACTTCAATCTTGTAACCAACGGGGGTCTTGGCGATTGGGTTGATGACGTTCTCATTGATGACTTTGCAGGATCTGTTGGTGAATGGCGATTGTTCAACGTAACCTGGCTTTTCAACAATGGTACGTTTGGTGATGAAACCGGTTCCGTATGGGTTCAAGGTTGAAACTGGGAGTTTCTCGGTGTCGTCGTACACAACGGTGTTCTTGTGACCATCGATGGCAGGGTCGATTCTGAAGGACAAGATGTGTTGATGGTAAGCAGCCATACAGTTTGGAGCAACAATGGTACCCCATGGAACCTTGACATTTTCGTCGATTGGCATGGTGGACAAGATACCAGTGGCTCTAGCTTCAATGTCGATGGAACCATCGGTGACAAACTTGAAGTTGATGATGTACTCGTAGTTGGCAACGGTGGCAATGGTTTGCACAATAAAGATTCTTCTTCTGGCCACGGCAGCGTTACCGGTTCTGTAGTTGACGTGCTTGTACAATAAACCGTCATCTTGCTCGTGCATACAAACGGTGTTTGGGATCACAAAAGGCTCACCGTTTCCGTGGATACCCATACCATCCATGTACTTGATGACTCCCAAACAGTCGCAACCTAATTGCAAAGCGTTACCACAGACACCGAAACCAACGTCACCCAAGTCGAAAGCTTGCTTTCTGTGGTATGGAGCTCTAGGGTCACCATATGGAACAGTCATTTCCGAAAGGGAAAGACGGTAAAACACTTGTCTACCTTTGAACCAAACGTCGTAAATGGCAAAACCTTCTCTAGCAGTTGGTGCAACTCTGAATTCCCAACCTTGCCACTTGACTTTTGAGCCTCTAACTGAGAATGAAGGACCTTCTGGTTGAGAAATCAACAAAGGCTTGACATCTCTTGGGTATTTCTGTTCATCGTGCAAGTCTGGGTGGTACTCGACACATGGAACCTGTTGCCATGGACCAGTTGGAGTAATGGTTTCATCGAATCCACCAGGCAAGTAATCCATTCTAACGAATTTCTTGGTGAAACATTCGAAAACTGGCGAGAATTTCAAAGGCAATGAGTAGTGGTTCGATTCAGAATGGCCATTTCCAGCAAGAACGTACATGTACATTTGAATCAAAGGTCTCTTTTCATTTGGATCATCGGTAGCGTAGATCCAAGGGTCGTTACGAACGGTGTATCCAGCTGGCAACTTCAACTTGGCAATCTCAGCCAACACGATAGGGTGGTTGTTGCAGTGGTCTTCCCATTCAGTCATGTCATCGGGCAAGATTGGGCCCACGACACCATGTGGCTGTCTAGCCTTGGTGATGATGTGACCAGCAGTAACGTTAACCAAGGCCTTGTTGAAATGGGTTTCTTCAGTCCAGTAGTAGCAGTGGTAGACTCTGGGGATCCTGGGTAATGGCAAACCTTCCTTTTCAGCTGCCAAATACTTGATCATATCCTTCTTTGGTGGGTCCGATCTGTCGATACGACAGAAGTGGACCTTGGCTTCAGCTGGGTAGGAGTCCTTGACTAACTTGGAAGCCAATCTGACTTCAAAGTCCTTAGCTCCATCGAATGGGTGAGGTGCCGACATTGTTATGGAATGAACAGTTTTTATACTCTTTAATGAGCGACGATGAAGAATACAAAAAGGTTCTGAATGAATAAAAGAGAAATTCTATACCAACAAAAAAGAAAAAGAAAGCGAATGGGTGGTGGAGTGACACTGGTATTTATACTACATTCAAAACTCGAAGTTGATGTAGTTTGTTGAACTGGGAGGGGACGCAGAAGGTAAAATCATTTGTATTCTTATCGGCAAACGCTGATTACTGAGCTGAAAAATTAGAAACAGTACCAGTTACCAGTAGAAAAAAAAAAACGTTATTATATCTGCTACACATGCCGGATTTGGTAATTGCGCTAATCTGTATCTGCAACGAAGAAATAAGCCGCCTAGCAAACTGGAGGGAGGAAATAAAAAAAAAATGCTAGAGCGACAACGAGTAAAATTGAGGAGATTCACAAGGAGAGAGAGAGTGGGTGTGTGTGAGGAATGTGGAAATGGAGTAGCGTGTCGTGGGCCGCTGGGGGGCGGCATCTGCGTCCAGAATTTGTCATGTTATGAATTTTGAAGCCGCCAAAACTTGGACTTTTGATGACCACTTTATCTTGCGCTGAAAGGCCTAGGAACTCATTAAGCGCTAGCAAATGCTTTGAACCAGTCCCTGAGCGCAAGGCGCATTCTCTGGTAGTCGAGTGTCGAGTGTCAAGAGTAAAGCGTTAGGAGTCAAGAGTCAAGAGTCGACACGGTGCCTATTTTTATGTTTTTTTTTAATCTGACTAGCCCACGCAGTAGCGTTTAAACGGTAGATTTGGTCCTCATTGGTATACAGGAGATGATTCGAATCGGAGGCGGCTTCATGTACAACCGTGTTTTTTTTTTTGTTCATTTTTTAATAGGACACTCGTACTTGTTCTAAGGCATGCTGGTTAAATCTTATCATCCGCTAGATGAAATGCTTGCCAAATGGTCCATCCTTTTTTTTTTTTATCTTTTTGGTCATACCAACCAACCTATCCAGTACGGAAGGTAACGCCTACTACCTCCCTTTTCATGTCTGTGCCTCTTTCCGTTAGGTTTTTCTAAACTGCCAGGAAGGTTCGGCGTTGGGCCAACAATCGTAGAACGCAATGTAAAGAGCCTATTTGGGAAAATCATTTGCGCTTTTTTTTTTTTTCTTCTCAACTCTTTTCGCTCACAAAATCTAAGAGCTGAAACCTACAAGCGAGATGCCTCTCGCATCGACTTTCCTGGAACGATTGGTGCGGCAGTCAAGGGCAAACGAATCGGGACCCTTTTCAACATCTACATTCCTGGTCTTTAAGCTCCAAGTTCCAGTGACTTGGATAGGAACAGAGTAAGTAGTCGTGATTCTCCAATACGCACGTGTGTACGAAACACTTGCGTGTTGTGCTCGCAATGGTTATCTCCCTCCTTCCCACCTGAAGCTCAATGGGTCTTGGAGCAGAACTCTGGTTGTCCTCTACTAGATACTGATACCCGTGGTGGAATCGCTTGGTAGACGACGACGACGAGGACGAAGCGTAAGAAGACGGAAGATGTCTCTTGAGGAGGCCCCGTGTAATGTCGGTATCCGACCTGCGAGTATCCGCATATTATCAATAGGACAAGATTTGTGTTGATCTACTTATGAGAAACGATTCCTTATTTAAATAATATATTCAACCACTGATGTAATGGCATACACAGCAAGGATATGCGTTAAAAGCCTGCGGACAGAATTTTTTTGAAATCGGATCTCTGAATCCTATAAGTCCGTGCACACAGATGTGCAGTTGTAGATATATATATATATCGATTTTGTCACTTAGCCCACCGGGCTGGTAGGAAACTTTTTCAAGTGACAAGCGTATACCGCAAGTAGCATCACTGCGGTATCAACCATGGCGGCATTTTGCAACTTTGTTTCGTTGATCTAGGCAAGTGACGAGTCTCATCAACATCGCCCAATTTACTAATGGGGCACCCTCTACCTGTTTTTAGAAACAGTTGACGAGAGGCACAGGGGGTAGGGGGTGACGCAGGAGGGAGAGAAGGAGGGGAGAGTATCCCAACACTTATTTGTCGTGGGTTGCAAAACGTATCATCGTCGCTCTCTCTCATTGACCTCTCTCAATTTAGCAAGGGGCACAAGGGGGAAGGGGATCTATTGTTTCTTTCTTCTCTAAAATTGGGTTTCTTGAGTGGGGAAGCAGGGGACGTTGGGAACAATAGATAAGCAAAATAGGGGGTGGAAGATCTGGGGGAAGAAGGGGACATGCTGTGTGCTGCTACTGCCTAATGGACAACTGCTGAACGTTTGGAATTTAGGGCCCAGCGCGGCGCCAGGGGGGCGCTAGGGATAGGGAGAGATCGCGAGAGAGAGCGAGGGCGAGAGTTCCCGTTGGGGCCCAACGTAGGAGGAGTAAGACGGGAGCGTAACTGTGTAGTGAGAAAGCAAAAGGGAAAAACCAAATTGAATTTTGTTGGGCAATTTGGAGAGAGGGAAGAAAGGGACAAGGGAGAGGCAACAGAAGAAAATAGAAAACAGCCGAGACCAAAGAGCAGGTCACGTGTAGTGCCGCTACCAACTGCGTCTCTCAACAAAAATTTGAAAATTCAATAGTGGCTGTTTTTAGTTCCTACTGCTGCTGGTGGTGGTATTACTATTAGTGTTACTATGAGTAACTAGTAGGCAGTGACTGCAAGTCGCAGTTGCAAAATAGTAACACCTTCTATAATCATCTGGTTATATATATATAGATGTATATGTATATACTTATGTATATTCTTACATGAACATCAACTGATTCTTCTATCTCATCACCCGTTAAATCTTTAAATAAAAGATACCCTGTTTGCTATAAGTTTACATACTCACTCATTAATACCGAACAAGCACATTATTACGGCAATCCAAGCAAGAAAATCGTTTTCTAGAAAAACTAATACTATCTCGACATTTCAAAAGCAAGGCAACTCGTTATCACTATTATATGTTCATATAAAAGCCCTGCTTGAGCCAAATTTTTTTTTTTTTTTCTCAGCCCAGGACACATCAAGCCTCTACATCGGTTTATATTCATTTGCCTTTTTGCCATTTGCCCAAGAACCACTGACAGGCTATCCCATTTCTGATTTTTCCTTCTTTTTGGTTACACCCACATGATGCAATATACAAAAGCCCAAAGGAATCCCAAGCTATATTTAGCGGCGTTAGTAGCTACATCAGCAGTAGCACTAACTTACAAGATCTACGATGCCTATCTCAATAGCTGCAATAACGATGACGAAGCTGCCGTTGGTGAAGACGGCGCAGCTTCCTCCGAGTCAAGGCTGGAGTGCCTTGATTCCAAATCCAATAACCTGAAACCAACATTCACCATATCCAAGAAGTTCCTCAATAAATCCGTCGCCATTACGCTATCATCGCTGTTTCTTTCGTCGGCTTTGCCCTTGCAAGATCTTCTAGCTAAAAATGAAAAGCTCATATACATTATACCGCCTAATTTAAACGAGGACGACGTGGGACTACTGACTCCGAACCACAACCACTTACAACAACAGCCCCAACAACAACAAGAAGTGCTATTTTCACCCAATTTCAAGATTTTAAAATGCTCCAATATGCAAGGATACTTACAGATTTTAAAAAACTTGAAACCCGATTGCCTCTTGCTTTGTAGTGATGATTTGGGTATCAACAATTTCAACCAAGGAGCCATGGCACGAGATTTGAGCAATTTCATCAAGAAAATTGTCAATATAGAGCAGGATAAGGATGTCTTGGCTCAAATTAAACCCATCATCAGCTAGTTTGGGTTACAGAGAGAGAGTTGAAGTACGGTCGAGTCAAGCACAGTTTGGCTGTGGTTGAGGGAGGGAGGAGTGAACTTCAAAGTATAAAGAAATCTGTTAGCAGTAGGAGTTTATATTCATACAGTTTTTTTTTTTATTTCAATCTTTCAATCTACATTTCATCTTTAGGTACTATCACTAGCTGATATTGCTACTACCACTACTACCATTATGACATCTCTTGTGTGTTTCCTATCTCTCAGGTATCGCCCTGTAGGCGATGGAAGAATCTCGACGCGTATCTTGGAGTTGCACCCGCTGACCCGTTCCGTGATAATCCTCGGTTCTCGCTCCCGTTTGCAACCGGGAAGGACACTCCCTGCGCCACTGTCGTGTCCATAAACATGTCACTACACATGCCACACACCTCACGACACTAAACACGACACTGAACACGACACCTACTTTACGACACCACGTCAAATTCCACTACTCACTACATTCTCTTCACAATTTATCTTTGAACCATTAACATTCGTTATACATTATTAAACTAAAAAATCTTTTTTTTTTATATTTTTTCTTTCTTTAAATAAATAATCAAGAAGCAAAATTTCGAAAATCATGTACTTGAGTTTGATGAAACTTACCATGTAAGCGGCCAATGGGAGGGGGGGGATCATTGGCCCAAGGCAACTTTCATCTTTCCCTGTAACGAGACTCTCTCTCATTCCTCATTGCTCTGTTGTGATTAAAATCCCAAAAAAAAAAAAATCAAACATTAAACCTAAAATTTTGTTGTCATGAAATTAAGGGGTTTTTTTTTGGTTGGCAGCCGGGAAAGCCAAAGCATCAAAAAAAAAACAAAAAACAAAAACAAATTATCGCTGGTTGTTCTCAACACCCAGTTGAAATCCATCTCAGAGGCCCAAATGTAGCCTCTTTCCTTTCCGTTTTTCTTTTTTCTTGTCTGTTTAATGCTTCTTGTACTTCTCTTCCAAGTCTGGCAACTCGATGGCCTTCACTGTAATGTAGCTGTTCTGGTGGGTAGCCATACCAGCATAGGCATTGTACCAAGCAGCAAACGCCGTCAACAAGCCAAAGACACCGCCAGCCTTTTTCACGGCAGTGTGGCCGTTGAACTCGGCAATAGCCAATAGTAAAAACGTGATAGAAAGCAACAAAAACACCATAAAGAACGCCACCGTCGACTTCAAAGTCATTAGCATCATGAAAAACGTAAAGATAAACCAAGCAACCAAATATAACCCGAGAGCATACTTGAGCTGGTCTTCTTGGCCAACGTAAGCGGCAGCAACGCCAAATGAGGGCACGTGCAACGCTGCCCACGACAACCAAAAGCCACCATACGAACTCAAGGCAACGCCACCAAAAGTGTTGCCCACGGCAATCTCAAACATACCAGCAATCAACTGGGCAGCACCACCATAGAAAAACGCCAAACCAACAACGATATTGGGGATCTTCACGCCGCGCGCCTCGCAGTTGATCAAGCTCAACACAAAGGTCGTCAAGGCAAACGCACTCAAGCCCAAGGGCGCGGGATTGGCAAAGTCGTGCTTGGGTGGTGGAGACAAACCGGGGTTCAACGTACCGCCAAAGGCGCTCATCAAGTCGGAACGCAAGTACTTTTCATTGCCAAACTGGATGTATTCGCCTTGCGAGCGCACTCTGGTGACGCCCGTGTCTTGTTGCAGCGGCAAGTTCAGCTGCAGCTGGCTCCGGCTCTGGTTGGGGTCGAGGCCCGCGTCGGTATCGACTAAAAGCTGGTGTTCTTTAGGCTGCTGATTTTCCAAATCGGCCGACATCTTCTTGTTTTATCTTCGGTTGTTCCGTGTTTTGTTTGTTTTTTTCCGTTGTTGGGGGAAGCTAAACTTTTTCGCGTATGAGCAACTGGGAAGGAACCAAAAATTGCTAGCAAGAGGAACCTTTTTTTGATTGAAGTGGGAGAAGAACCAGAAATGTATTTCTCACTGGGAGACGGAACTGGAGTTGGAAAGTGGGAACAAGGAATCGTAACGCTATTTATGTGACAAGATCGAGGGTATTCGAAAGGTGAAGGAGAGAAAGAAAAGCAAGGGTGTTCACAATTTTCGAAATGAGGTGAGATTAAATTAAAATAAAAAAAATCTAAAGAGTTTGCTGCTGCTTCTTCTACTGCTACTGCTAATGCTACTAGTAGTAATACCACCGCCAATCTATCTCGTAATACTGTGATCATGGGGTAGGATCAAACCCTCCTCCTCCCCCATAAAAAGCAAAGCATTCTTGCTGAAGACGGGAATTGAAAAGAAAGAAGAAAAAAAAAGAGAGAATAGACCGCTCGGTCAACTGCCTCTTTTTGTGGCACTTTCAACTTCGGCTTCGGAGTTTTTTTTTTTTATTTTGTTTTTTTCATTTTTTTTATTTTTTGGGTGGCTTGGGGGGGGGGGGGGGGGCGCTGTGTGCCGTGCACCGTGAGTCTGTCCTCCCAGTGGAACATCTTGACCAACCACCGAGCAAGGGAGCACAGTTTAGGAGCATGATGTCACATTTCTTCTTTTAGGGGAAGAAAGAGTTGAAAGTTGAGGCCGATTAATCGGTTATTCCCACTATTTGCTGATCGAAGAACCCAAAATTCTACAATTGCACACAACTTCCATTCTGTCTGTCCTTTCTCTGTCCTTTTTCTGTATACGATCTTTGTTTTAGGTGAACATATAAGGAGCAATGCATAGGAAAACGTGTCGACATATTTTGACATGAGCATCGATTCCTGCCTCTCTTTCTATTTCTCCTTTTTTTTAAGGAATTTCAAGCATTAGTGCTATTTTTTTTCTCTTTTTGATATAATCCCGCTTAGTGAAACTATTTTTGTAAGTCGAAGGATGATGCGGGTGCAAGTGTTGCGGGTGGTGGTGATGACGAAGAGTGGAGGACAATTTAATATCTTGTAATAATGAATTTTATTGCTCGCTATGCCTTGTCAAGTGGGGCTACACTTTTGTTCTCTTGCAAGCATATAATAAAGTACCAACCGATTTTTCCTTGTGGGTTTTATGTATATGGGGTTGGAGGTAGTGGGAGCAGGTGGCAGGACCACCACCACCACCACTAGATGGGTTCTTGTTTTGGGGAATTTCATTTTCATTCATGCATACTTTCACAGCATCGCACTCGTTGGCTCATGGGAGAGTCCATCTGTTTAGTTCTGTTTCTCTCGACCCCACAAGAAAAGTCTAGAAGAGAAAGAGAGAGAGAAAAAGACTGAGCTGGTTTTGAGGTTTGGAATACTAAATATTCCTCGAGACAGAATCGTTTAAGCTCTTTTGGTAGTCGAGTCTTGACAGGAAAAATCTTCTTGTCGAAAGCCTTGGGGTTGGTTGGAGAGACAAGAGCTTGACAAAATATATTCTCCTTTGGTGTCGACTTGAAATATTATTGGCTTTTGGTATTGCCGACTGCAGTTGCTGGAACTTCCAGTTTGCAGACAAACTTGCTCAATAATCTCTTTTCAACAATCTCAGAATTACAGGCTCTTCGCCTTTTGAGAAAACAAGATGATCTTGACTTTTTTTTTTTGTCTTTTGCAGCCTCTTCATCTTTGACTAGACGAAATGTTTTTGTTTTTTTTTTTCTTAAACGCCCTTCTTGATCTCCACTAGCCTAGTAAACCCACCGGCATTCCAAGCAAATCCCTTTTCCTTTTTTTTTTTTCTTCAGATTCTGGGGTAAAATGTGGAGAGGTCAAAAAAGCCATTATCTTATATTCTTTGCCAATGGTTATGGGACCAGATTATAAGCTTACACGGCATGTTGCAAAAGATACAAACACACGGCTACCCTTGAAAGTCCGACCAGAATCCAAGCAGTTTGGGTATGGGTGGGTAGGTAAAAAAAAAATAACCCCGTGTAAATTGCAAAATCGAAACATCAGAGAACCCAGGAGCCAAAAAACCAAACAGCCAATCAGGATGGTTCATAACTAAAGCCTCGATGTCGAAACATTGATGCCTCTGTAATAATATATCGTGCCATCTAGTACTTATAGAAGCCAAAAATAAATAAAAGAAGAAGGAGATTTTGGCATCGAAGTTTTTTATAATCTGCAACAAGAAAACCCCGACAAAATAATTCACAGCCTTGTTGCTGCAAAAAGTTGCAGCAATAAAACTGGCTTCGTGTGTCTGATCTCAGTTCCACATCCCGGATATTTTCCAAAAAGTGGTATCGAGTGGTCCAAACATACAAGATGAGTTTCACGGACTTTTCTACTCTACTGAAAATAATCTCCAGCTACCACCAATTACTCCTCGCTTTAATCCTCATCCTCATCATCATCATCGTCTAATCTTCATGTTCGATGCAAGGACCCCCCAACACAGCAAGCTTTTTGAATGTCAACTGCCCCCATGAAACTACATTTTGCTTGAACCTTAGGGGGCCACCATCGCAGTCACGATCAATATCAAGGTCATTTTTCGCGGCAATTAAACAAAAAGAAAGAAACACTAAAACAACGGTATATGACGGGATCAAGTTTCATGTCTCAATTGATTTCAGACTAGAAAAAGCTTGCAAACCTACCCCACAAAAAAGTTCAATTAACCTCCAAATTGCAGCTGCTCGTTTTCACTAGTACCAGCACCATCATACATCTCATCAAGCCCTGCGGACATTTTTTGTTCGTTTTCTTTTTTTGCTTTCTTTTTTTAAATTTGTTGAGCAGGTTTTAAACGGTTAGGATGCCTTGGTGGCTTTCACTTACTGGTCAAACGTTTACCAGCCAACGACTCCTACCCTACTACCCCACACATCAAACGTGTAATCTGATTGCCTGCTTCCTCACGTGCCCCCCTCTCCCCACAGTGTTTGTGTCACTTGCGCTTGTAGATGAAAACCCGACCATACCGGTCTTTGCCGACGGACCTGTACTTTCTCCCCTTTCTCCCCTTGCCTCTCCACTGCGTCTTTTTCTTCTTTCCCAAACTGAAGCTTGAAACCAAGCAAAGAGAGTGCTCTATGTTCCAATAATAAGCACGGCATTGCCAATAATTTCAAAAAGAGGAAAACAAAAAGGGAAGGGAAAAAGAAAGAGTCGAGAAGTATACACAGCGCAACTATTGCCAAAGTCACCAGAGACGCTTGGAGATGAGAGATGGATTTGACTGACTAGTACTTTAGCAGTATCACGTGACCTTCACTCTTGAATGTCTAGAACCAACGCAACGCAACGTACAGGTTCAGCGTCAGATTCATCACTAAAAGCTCCACCTCGAGAGTATACGCATCTCCTAGGTCCTCAGCAATCCATCTTCAAACACCCAAGCTTGAGCAAGCAATGGCTATCATCGAGATTGAAGAAACAAAAGAAAAGAAAGGGGAACTGGCTGCCAAAAGAAGTTCCTGTACAACCAAACAACGCGCTTTGTAGTGCGTGTTTTGCGCTACCACATGGTTTGCGCCTTCTATGCACAACGCTACCAACCTACCAAAAGGCTCTCTTCTAACAGTTCCCAATTGGGACAAACTGTAAACATTGAAACAGGAATAAAAGATGCTATTTGAATTTCGCAATCCATACCAGAGAAATCAACAGTTTTGGCACCATTCAAGCTTAAACCAGAAGATTCATTCTTTGTCTGAAACAAACAAACACACCTGCTAGTATTCCTACAAATCAAAAGCGAGAACAATCCTCACATCGTTCAAGCTTAGCTTTAGTTTACTTTCCTTTAACCTCCTTTCTTTGCAAAAAAAAAAGTGTTGCACGTTCATCAATCATAACAGGAAACAACTCGATAAACCTCGATAGACAAAGTAGCCTTCCCGCACCCACCAACCATCCATTTGATTCGATCTTCATAACAAAAACAACCTTTTGAAAAACTTGAACCGATTTTTTTTTTTTTCCTTGACTCACTAAAACTATGGATAGCTTCTTTGCCAGGTCACCCAGGAACCGTCATCGTGAACGTGAACGCGACCGTGACCAAGAAATGGGTGATATCTCTCAGTCCATGGAGAATGTTTCCTTAGGGAGCAACATGATGGATATCGATACAAGCTACAGATCACCCAACAACAAGTCATTTGCCAATGTGACTACCAATCACCAGTCAAATTTAAATAAGGAGAATATTACCCCCTTGAACTCTCCAACAAAGTCAGTCTTGCATAATTCCCCCACTACGCCATATGGAGGTGGTGCAGCAGGAGGTGGAGGAGGAGGAGGTGGAGCAACTCATACCAAGTCGAGATTCAACATTACTCCACTTACACCTACCCATTTCGTCCAACATGACGCCTCCTCGCAAACCAATAGGCTCACTCTACAGGATAACATTAATCAGCTACAGCCACCAGCTCATCAGAGATACAAGTTATCCGAGGAAGAATTCAAGAAAAAGGCCAATAACCCCAAGACCAAGAGATTGACGTCGGTGGCACAGTTGTATTTTCTTGATTACTACTGCGACATGTTTGACTATGTCATCAGCAGAAGAGAACGAACCCAATTGGTTGAGAAAAAGCTCATTGGCGACCCGCGGTTCAACCAGGACCCACAACGGTTCCAGTTGGAGTGGAAAAACTACCTCGGTAGAGAAAGAGCCTTGTTGCGCAAGAGAAGATTAAAGCCAAAGCACAAGGATTTCGAAATGATTACCCAAGTGGGCCAAGGTGGTTATGGACAAGTGTTTTTGGCACGTAAGAAGGATACCAGAGAAATCTGCGCTTTAAAAGTCTTGAATAAGAAATTGCTCATGAAGTTGGATGAGACTAGACACGTGTTGACTGAGCGGGATATCTTAACCAACACCAGAAGCGAGTGGTTGGTGAAGCTCTTGTACGCTTTCCAAGACCCGGAAAAGGTGTTTTTAGCCATGGAGTTTGTCCCCGGTGGCGATTTTAGAACATTGTTGAACAATACTGGTTATTTAATTCCGCCACATGCGAGGTTTTACATAAGCGAGATGTTTGCCGCCGTCAATTCGCTTCACGAATTGGGATTCACGCATCGTGATTTGAAACCCGAGAATTTCCTTATTGACTCCAAGGGTCATATCAAGTTGACTGATTTCGGATTAGCCGCAGGGACAGTCTCCAATGACCGGATCGAGTCGATGCGATTAAAATTGAAAAATTTGGAAGGTGGCGATGACCAATATCAAATCCCATCTAGAATGATGCTTGAAAGACAAAAGATTTTCAAGCAAAGTCAAGGGCACCACAATTTGGCCAATTCAATCGTTGGCTCGCCCGATTACATGGCGTTGGAAGTGTTGGAAGGCAAGAGCTACGACTATACTATTGACTATTGGTCATTAGGGTGTATGCTATTTGAAGCTCTTTGCGGCTACCCTCCATTTTCCGGCTCGAAGCAAGATGAAACGTATCATAATCTAAAGCATTGGAAGACGGCATTGAGAAGACCCCAAACTAAGGATGGCAGGTACGTGTTCAGTGACCGGACATGGGCACTAATTATTAAACTTATCGCATCGCCATCTACCCGGTTGAGAACTTTTAAACAAGTGCAGCAAATGACCTATTTTGCTGACGTGTCAGACTGGGAGAATTTAAGGAAACGCTCGCCTCCATTCACGCCGCAGTTGGACAATGAAGAGGATGCAGGATATTTCGACGATTTCGAAGATGAAGAGATGATGGCGAAATACAAGGATGTGTTTGCGCGACAGGAGCAAAATGAACAATTGTTGGAGAGAAGCGGCAGCGCCAATGGCGCTAGAAAGAGACTCTTGGAAAATAACTTTATTGGATTCACATTCAAGCACAAGTCGAATCCAAATAATAAGTTTGGCAACGGCGAGATCAATTTGTTGAATAACAAGGCTAGCCATGGCGGATTGAGCTCCGCAAGATTGGATCCATTAGCGACATTATATTGAAAGAACGTGTCTTTTTTTTTTTTTTAGGGGGAAAGGTTAGAATTTATGCGAATGAAGACGGTTTATCATTTGATTTTTCTTGTATTGATCAAAAGAAACGGGTATGAAAGGGGAGGGGGGGGGGGGGGGGAACATAACTCATTCGACTTTGATTGGGTCCTCCGTGATGGCGCCTCTCCAAATGTAATCATTTGCAATCTTCTTCTCTATAGCTTCTCTCTGCCAACGATGCACTTGCTCCACATCGACCACGCTCTTCGCCAACAAGTCAAACAACTGATGCTGCGTAAACGCACCAGCACTCTCCAACAACAACAACTTCTCCACTCGCCCATCCACGATGCTAAAGCACACGACATGATGCGAGTCACTCGTAGCAAAGATGTCGCCCGTGGGGTCCGCTATCACATTCCCCAGATTAATACACATGGCAGCGGACGCAAAGCTCAGATACAACGCCAAATCAGCATCGATCAACGCGAAATAGCAGCCATTGATAGCTGCATTCAACTCATTACAGGTAAACTCCTCCGCTTCGTCAACAACAAGAAACTGCACCACGATCTGGATGAGCTGGCGCGGGTACTGGAACCTGATTATTAGATTTTGCAACAAGGAGCGCAACTTGTCTTCCATTAGCTTTTCCCTTGTGGTGGAGAGGCCGCGTGCTGGACGTACGATGATTTCGAGGCTTGCTTTCTGCGGGAGCTCCTGTCGGAGTTTGGGCTCGATGGGGCCCGATGCTGAGACTAGCACTTTGGTTCCGTTTAGTGTGAGCTCGGCTGAGCCGTCTGCATTGTCTAGTATGGATGTGCGTACTTTGAATGTCATTTCAATGTGGTGGTGGTAGTGGTGGTGGGGAAGGTTGGGGCATCGAAGGTTGATAATTTGTATTTTTTTTGTATTCTCTTTGTTCTCTTTGATCGCAGCCAAATTCAGTGCACCACGAACTTCGATGGCGGACTACGAAAAGGAATTGCTTGCTGATTTGCAAAGCAGCGACGAGGAAGGAGAAGAGGAAACAAATGAAGTAGAGGAAGCTCAGGTTGGTGTTGATGATGAGGGTGTGGAAGCAAACACGTCGCGGCGTACCTTCCAAGAGAAGCTCACTGACCTCATCGTCTCTTCAAGCACAACGTCAAGCCCATTCCAGACTATCCTTCAACATCCAAACATTGAATCAGTTACAGAGCTCCGATCTTTATCCAAAATATTCCCACTAATACCCGAGCTCAGGGGGAAATTGAACGAATATTCAAATGACCAAGAAAATGACTTTCTCCAGCTACTTTCCGAGATCAACGACAATAGCCAAGGCAACTTCCAGTCCGACGAGTACAGATTCATCGTGGCGATAAACGAATTGTCAACGCTAATAAACGACGAGATTCAAGCTTACTCGATGCTTTTAAAAGTGCAATACAGGCTTGTGTTCCCAGAGTTGGAGTCCATTATAGTCAACAACATTGACTATGCTCGCATAGTCTTGATTATAAAGCAGGACCTAACCGGGATTCAGAAATATGAACAGGATTTAAAAAAATTGGTGACAAATGACAAGGTCTTGGTTCTAATCATGTCAGCATTGCAGCAGTCAAAAGACCATTTCACTCTATCTGAAAAAGATATGGCCAAGCTAATATCGTGCGCCTCATTTATTCTCGAGCTAGATGAAATACTCCACCAACTCTCGAAATTTATATCGCACAAGCTTGCCAAGTTTGCCCCCAATGTCAGTGCCATCGTGGGCCCCATAACCACGTCGCAGCTACTCATCGCCTGTGGCTCGTTGCAGCAGCTCGCATTGACGCCCTCGTGCAACATCGCATCGCTTGGAGTTCGTGATTTATCCTCGAATAACAAAACTGCCTCCAGAAATGTCCGGCAAACGGGGTACGTCTACCACAGCGACATGGTCAAGTTCTTGCCTCCTGAAATACAACGATCTGCAATGAGGATAGTCAGTGGCAAATTGATCTTGGCCGCGCGAATGGACCTTGCTAAATCGGATCTCGAAGGTAAGATTGGCACAAAGTTGAAAAAGGAGATTGAGGTCAAGATTGATAAATTGCTAGCTCCACCTGAACAAACTCCCAATAAGGCGTTGCCTGCCCCCGTCGAGATCAAGTCTAAAAAGAGAGGAGGCAGAAGACTTCGCAAGATGAAGGAACGGTTCCAAATGTCTGAGCTTCGCAAAGCTCAGAATAAGCTCGAGTTTGGCAAGCAAGAGGAAACCATCACCGACGATTATGGCGAAGATATCGGGTTGGGCATGAGCCGACTGGGGGGAGGCAATGGAAGACTAGGCCAGATTCAAGTCAACAAGAACACTAGTGCACGAATGTCAAAGAGCATGATTGAAAGATTGCAGAAACTGAAGCAGCAGCAGCAGCAGCAGCAGCAGCAAAAGCAGAAGCAGAAGGAACAGGGTTTGGCAAACAGTGTATACGAGGAAGATTTCGATAACATCATCTTGGGCAGAGCTGTTCCGCAAAGCGATGAGTCAAAACCAGAGCCGAGAAGAAGTAGGTGGCTCACGGGTTCAATGAAGCGTAACATTGACGTGGTTCTTGATGGTGACAGGGCTGGTGCAGCTGATAAGAAAATGAAAATAGAGGAGTAATAGCAATATCTCTCTTATAGATGTATATACATGGGGGGGGGGGGACTGGATAGCCGGGTAGCTTACAACCCTCCAAAAACAAAAACACCTCTTCTGACTCAATCGAGATTAATAGGAAAAATATCAAGAGCTATTAAAATTTTTCAGATTGGAGTCAAGTAGAACACAACACGCAAAGGACTTATACAAGGTCTCTAGTTTATGTTCCTGAGTCGATATATTGGCTTCCTTCCGACCCGAATACATATTACAAGGAGTACACCAGTGTTTAATTCTAGACTTTTGAGACTGAGTATACTGAAAACACGAAGCATGAGCGACAATACTACAAAACCCGAGGAGACGTCTCAAGCCGCACCAGCAGCCGATGTGGCAACACAATCGCAAGATGGTGAAGCTCCCAAGCCAAAGACCGCAAAGGAGTTGGAAAAGGAAAGAAAGAAAGCTGAGAAATTGGCCAAGTTCAACGCTAAAAAGGCGAAACAAACTGAAACTACCAAGGCCAAGTCCGATGAGGCCAAGAAGCCCAAGAAGGACAATAAGAAACAAGAAAGTACCCCAGCTCCAGAATACATAGATGAAACTAAACCCGGCGACAAAAAGATTTTGGCTTCGTTGGACGACCCTTCTTTCAAAGCGTACAACCCTAAAAACGTGGAAAGTTCGTGGTACGCATGGTGGGATAAGCAAGGGTTTTTCCAACCTGAACTTACCGAGTCAGGCGAAATCAAACCGGAAGGGGTTTTTTCTATCCCATGCCCACCACCTAACGTTACGGGCGCATTGCATATTGGACATGCGTTAACGGTGTCTATCCAGGACACTTTGATCAGGTGGAACAGAATGCAAGGAAAGACCACTTTATTCATCCCTGGATTTGACCATGCTGGTATTGCAACTCAGTCAGTTGTTGAAAAGCAAATTTGGGCTAAGGAGAAAAAGACAAGACACGATTATGGCCGTGAGAAGTTTGTTGAAAAAGTGTGGGAGTGGAAAGAGGAATATCACAGCAGAATCAAGAACCAGTTCAAGAAATTGGGAGCTTCGTATGACTGGACTAGAGAGCGTTTTACCTTGAACCCCGATTTGTCGGAAGCTGTTACTGAAGCCTTTGTCAAGATGCACGAAGATGGTACCATCTACAGAGCTTCGAGGTTGGTGAACTGGTCAGTCAAATTAAACACCGCCATCTCAAACTTGGAAGTGGATAATAAAAACATCGCGGGAAGAACATTGTTGTCTGTGCCGGGATACGACGACAAGATTGAGTTTGGTACTTTGACATCTTTCTCGTATCCCGTTGAAAACTCTGATGAAAAGCTTACTGTTGCCACCACCAGACCTGAAACCATATTTGGTGACACTGGTGTTGCTGTTCACCCCAACGATCCAAGGTATACCCATTTGCATGGGAAATTTGTCCAGCACCCATTTTTGGATAGAAAATTACCCATCATCACCGATTCCGAGGCCATCGATATGGAGTTTGGTACCGGTGCAGTCAAAATCACGCCTGCTCACGATCAAAACGATTACAATACCGGTAAGAGAAACGACTTGGAGTTTATCAACATTTACACCGATGATGGGTTTTTGAATGAAAATTGTGGCGCCGAATGGCAAGGCATGAAGAGATTTGATGCCAGGGCCAAGGTCATTGAGGAATTGAAGGCCAAGGGTTTATTTGTCGAGCAAAAGGACAATGAAATGACCATCCCCACGTGTTCGAGATCGGGCGATATCATTGAGCCCTTGTTGAAACCACAATGGTATGTCAACCAACAGGAAATGGCCAAGGATGCCATTGCTGCTGTGAAAAACGGTGATATTGTCATTACTCCCAAGACCTCGGAATCCGAGTACTTTCAATGGTTGGAAAACATTCAAGATTGGTGTATCTCGCGTCAATTATGGTGGGGCCACAGATGTCCCGTGTATTTTGTAAATATCGAAGGCGAGGAACATGACAGATTGGACAACGATTACTGGGTTTCAGGGAGAAACAAAGAAGAAGCGTTGAAAAAGGCCAATGAGAAATTTGCGGGAAAGAAACGTTTCACTTTGGAACAAGATGAAGATGTGTTGGACACTTGGTTTTCATCTGGGTTATGGGCCATCTCCACTTTGGGATGGCCTAAGCAAACTAGAGATTTGGAACTTTTCAGCCCCATGTCGATGTTGGAGACTGGCTGGGACATTCTTTTCTTTTGGGTTTCCAGAATGATCTTGGTGTCGTTGAAGTTGACCGGCAAAGTTCCCTTTAAGGAGGTGTTTTGCCATTCGTTGGTTAGAGATGCCCAAGGCCGTAAAATGTCCAAATCTCTTGGTAACGTTATTGACCCATTGGATGTCATTACCGGTATCCCACTCCAAGGGTTGCATGACAAGTTGTTGACTGGTAATTTGGATCCAAGAGAATTGGAAAAGGCTATGGAGGGACAAAAGACTTCGTACCCTAATGGAATCCCCGAGTGCGGTACCGATGCTTTGAGATTTGCCTTGTGTGCCTACTCGACTGGAGGCAGAGACATTAACTTGGACATCTTGAGGGTTGAAGGTTACCGTAAATTTTGTAACAAGATTTACCAAGCCACGAAATTCGTGTTGGGTAAATTGGGTGATTCCTACGTGCCACCCAAGACTGCTGCGCTTTTAGGTTCGGAGTCCTTAGTTGAAAAATGGATCTTGGATAAACTAAATAACGCTGCTCAAAACACCAACGAATCCTTGCAAGGACGTAATTTCGGCGATGCAACTAACCACATTTACAACTACTGGTACGACCTTTGTGATGTTTACATTGAAAACTCCAAGGCCTTGATACAAGATGGAACTCCCGAGCAAAAGAAATCGGCCCAGGATACGCTTTACACTGCAATTGATGGTGCCTTGAGGTTGATCCACCCATTCATGCCATTTGTCACCGAGGAGATGTGGCAAAGATTACCCAGACGTGAAGGTGACGAGACTCAAACCGTTAGCAAAGCCAAATACCCACAATTCATTGAAGAGTTTAGCAACCCTGAAGCCTCCAAGGCTTATGACTTGGTCATTGAAATCACCAAAGGAGCCAGGTCGTTGTTATCGCAGTACAACATTCTCAAGAATGGCCAAGTGTTTGTAGAGTCGAGCAACGAGAGCATATACAAGATTGCCTCCGAACAGCAGGACTCGATTGTTTCGTTGATCAAGGGCGTTGAGCAGATTGCAGTAGTTGAATCGGCTGCAAAAGTGCCATCTGGATGCGCGTTGCAAGCCATTGGACCAGACTGTACCGTGCATGTCCTTGTCAAGGGCCAAATTGATTTGGACTCGGAAATCGCCAAGGTTGAAAAGAGATTGAATGCTGCACGCGAGGTGAAGAAGAAGAATGACGAAGCGATCAGCAAGTTTACTGAAAAGACTAATCCTGCGGCCGTTGAGAGTGCCCAGCAAAGATTGGAGAAAGTCGCTGCCGAGATTGAAGGGTACAAACAAACGATTGCCATTTTGGAGAAGTTGAAGCTTTAGAAAAATCTCTAGAGGAATGCTATATAGACGAGAATGTGAAATACTAACGCCTTGAATATTTTGAACCTAGAGGCAGCACGTGATGCCAAATAAAACCGGTCCGCGCAGCACGTGCACGTGTCTCATCACATCCAGAAAATACACGACATTGGAAAAAACCACGACACTGGAACCACTCCTCTTCAAAGGAGACCCAACAGTGTATTCCCACTCTCAAAGATGGGTCGATAAATCACCACCATCAAAAGCGAAAAAGAAAAAAGAAGAAAAAGCAAACCACCAGCTAGGTGTATGAAACTTCTGCTCTGTTTTGAAAACGTCAAAGTTCAGAAACCGTTCGACTCAACTCTATTTTGTTGCTAATCGTTTGTTTTTCGACCAAGTGGTAATGCCTCTACGTCATAAATTTCGCCCTATTTGCTGATACCCACACTCCTGTGAACCCCATAATGTGGTCTGGTTAGGGCGGAGGTTGTAGTTTTGATTTTTTTGCTCAGTGTGCATTTCTATTGTTCATTTCCAGAGCGCGTGTGCACGACCCTCCCCGTTTGAGAATGTGGGCTAATATGGAGGGACTAATAAACAACTACTACCACCACTTTCGAATGTGGACCACATGATTGTAACATGTAATAGTGCCCCCCTCCCCTTTTCCCACCGTTTGTACGGTTTGTCGGATACGATCCAAGTCTGGATTAGTGTCGTTAGTGGGAAAAAAAAAAGTATAAATAACCGGCCAATTCCTGGTCCATACTCTGAAGATGCTGAAGGAGGAGGATTAGCCTCCAGGCAACAACAGCTGATTTGAAATATCTGAAAAATGGACTCGTTACTCAACAAAGGCAAAGAACTCTACTCCTCGGGTAAAGTGACCCAGGAGGACGCTACCGATGCCTACAAGCAGTTCTCCAAAGGCGGCGACTTCCAAACGAACGCCAAGGCTGCTTATGCTGACTACCAGGAAAACCACAAGGATGACAAGAAGAAAACCGAAGACAAGACTGAAGAGAAGAAGTAGAGTAGATTGCTTTTCCCCACACGGCCAGGTTTGTTCGATTCGCGTTCTAGCTTGTGTATCTTTTCAATCAATTGTTTGAAAGTTTAAGGATAGGTTTTATATATACTGGAAATAAAAGCATTTAGTAAGTGTACTCGGTGAGCACTTGCTTCAAGACTTCAGGATACCATCTCTTGGCGACGTCTTGGTGCGACTTGATCCTGTTTCTGAAGACAGCATAACCTACAGGTTCCTTGCTCATGTCGGGCTTGAACTGGAACCCAACATCAACAGCCCAATCTTTAATCTTCCTATCTCTAACATCTCTCTGCTCAACGATTTCCTTGGGGATATTCTGAATGGCACTCTTGCAACTGTCCAAATCGATTGTTTGGAAAAATGGCACCGAGATTCTTGTTCCCGTACCAGGCTGCGGAATCAACACTCGGTGGATGGTAGCCTTGCACACCCCTTGAGTTATAGCTTCGAGAGTTTGTCCGTTGTTAACAACCAAATGTCCGGGAATATTGGGCACCGTGATCCATTGGCCTTGGAAGTTTTGCACTTGAAGCGAGTCCTGATGTTGCGTGGCTTGATATATATATGTAATCAAGTCTGAATCACGATGCGGCCCCACGCCTTGGCCCGTGGATGGTGTATCGTCTAGAGCCGCAGACGTGGTGTTGGTCAAGGACGCACGGTCAGGATAAGCAATCAACTTCATCTTGCATTGCTGGTTCTCTTTGAAATAGCCATCCAAGGCCTCACCTTCAAGTCCAATTGACTCAAGCACCAAATACCTGAAAACCTTGCTCAAGTGCGTCATCTTGGCAATGTACGTCTCCACCACGTTGCGGAAATTGGGGATTGCCTCTTCATCGGGCCAGAGATTGGGACCTTCAATGTTCTTATAGATGGGTTCACCTTTGCGCGGCGCTGGTAACTCAGTAGCCAAGTCAATCTGTTCTCGCCAATCGGTGTGCGACGCGGTGATCTCGTTAGCTAACCTGGTGTAGCCTAGAAAATGGGGCGAGTTGATCATTTCAATTTTCAACTTGACATCTTCGGGCAAGGCAAAGAATCGCTGCGACTGGTGCTTGATATCTGCCAAGTCCTGCGCCGAGGGGCCTACCGACTCATAGTTTTTCAAGAGGAGAAACCCAACGTTGATCATGGCGTTTCTCAATTGGGCCAAGAACTGCGACTTGGTTTCGCTGTTGAGTGCATCGTTGAGATCGAGGATTGGGATATCCTGGAATGACATCTTGTGTTAGTTATAGCTTACTCTGAGTGAATGCCGAAATGCAATGTTCGTTGCGACAAAAAGCTCGACTAGGGCATTTATATCTTTGAACAATGTGAGAGTTTGATCGGCATTGAATGATTTCTTGTAAAAATAAGAAGGAGAGAGGCAAGCAGGGGCAAGTTGGAGCCACACCTTTTTTTGCTGATATAATTTGTAATTACTTCTGCGTTTCAAGCAAGTAGTTGCGACTGGAAAGAGTTGGAGGTCCATTTGGTTCTTCGGGACATTTTATTTTCTTTATTACACTGCACCCTTTCTTGCCAGTGGGATCTTGTTAGCGCCAACACGGCGGAGTCATTCTTTGTTTGGTTCAATTCAGGAACAACAATCTTTTTCAACTCATTTCTTGCGCGAAAGACATTTTCGGGTTTAGCGCATTCAGGAGTTGTTAGATGGATTATTACAACACTTTGATTGAGGCTGGAGAGCCCCAGGCTAGAAGGTTAGAGCTTGTTTTTTTTATTTCAGGACCTCATATGTTAGTGTTTTTCGAGATTATTTGCGATAAATCTATTGAAAAGAAAAACCAAGGTGTATCTGCTTGTCCATTTATGGAGTATCTAATATCTGTCTCACTGAATCAACTACAGATTTCTCCAAAAAAAATACTTGAGCCCCAAAATCTCCTTCGTCTTTGTAGTGTTGAAGCGAGTAGCCAGTTTCTGCACTTGTTCCTCCCCCAATTTCAAATTGCTCTTTGGAAGGTGTGTTTCCGGAAAATGCCCCCTAATGATATGAGCAATCAGGTCATACGAGAAATATTCCGCCCAAGATCAATCTCTGGTTATCGGCCTTGCCGTGATCTTCAAATGCCACAATTTTTCAGTTGAAAAGTTCAACTGAACCTTGTTATTCACTTTGTAGCTCTGCGGGCCAAACACAAATGTCGGATGGATGGTGGTGACTGTGTATTGCGGCCTGACTTGCTTGACAAAGTTCCAAACTTCCTTTTCAGCCAACGTTTTCGATGCCAGGTAGCCAAAATTTTTATTTGCTATTGCATCTTAAAGTGTTGAAGGACTCTTCGGTGTATATCTGCGAATTATCCCTGGCCAAATTGTCCCTGACTGACGCCGTTGACGAAGTAACCACTACATGTTTGACATTTTTACCATGTTTTTTCAATAGCCGATAGCGCGTTTCTAGTGCCTTCAACAGCGGGCTTCAAGAGGCTGGTCTCGGCGTCATCAACGCCAAAAAGCACTGGGGAAGCAGTGTGGATGAAAACGGACACTTTGGGATGCTCTTCTAAACTCTGGTCAAACCCGCCCTCTTTGACGATATCTGGCACCACGACATAACTAAAGTTATCGGACTTGGCCAATTGCGCGAGATCCTGCCCTTTAGCTTCAAATCTCACTGATCCTATGACTTTGTAGTCTTTTTCGATTAGTTGCTTGACAATGTGCTGAGCAATGTACCCATTGGCTCCAAATACAAAAATTGTCCGCGACCTTTGGTTTCAAAGGTGAGATTACAAGAGCAGCAGCAAAGACTCTTTGAACAGCAACAGCGTGACCAAGAACGGCGCTTGTTGGAGGAGCAGCAAGCCCTTCAAATGCGACAAACTCAGCAGCGCCAAGGCCGCGTAGAGGAATTGGAGCGCGATTTGCTCTTGTTCAAGAACCAATATGACAATGATCAGCAACTTTTGCAACGATATGATTCCCGAGTCAAGACCCTAGAAAACGAAATGGCGGCATTCAACGACAATGCAACACAACAAGTGCTCGCAAAGAGATTTATGGGAGAGCTTGGCAACAAGTGCAACGATTAGTCTCTATTTATGTTTCAAAGGAGGTGCTTGTAAGGTTTGTTCATATTGTTGTTTTTCTACTTTACTAACACCAAGGACTGTGGCATTTACTTATTCTGTAGGTGTGTGTGTGTCTATATTGCTATTGCCGTTTCTGATGAACAGTCTCGGCCGAGTTTGAATTGCGCCCTACCCCTTTCCCTTTTGCAGCTAGCCTCGACTTTCTTTGTTTCTTTGATCTCCGCTCAAAATGTTTCAATGTAGAGCTTGTTTTCGAAGACAACACCAGTTAAAAGTGGCCAAACCTACGGAGTCGCCGATTTTCTAAAGGGACGTGGTATTCTAAAGAGTCAAATGCTCAACGTATACAACCATCAAGTCGGACCAACTCACTCTTAAAGATATTTTTTATAACCATAACACGACAAGATTTGCCAAAGTTTCTATAAACCACCTACAGCTTACTCAACGTTTTTTTTCTTCCTCAAGCATCCGGAGTGTCAAGAACTTGCTGGACAGAGTCAATAATACTTTGCTCCAAAGGGATGAAATCGAAATCCAAGATCTTTCTCGTCTTGCTGACGTCAAGTCTCAATGCTTTTTCCTCGACATATTTTTCACCTTTGGCCAAATCGGCTTTTGGCAAATTTAACAGTGGGAAGTTTTTATTGATAAGGTCAACAAGCAATTCATTAGAGAACAAGCAATCTTGAAGAATCAATCTGTGTCCGTTTGCACGTTCTGAATTTTCAAAGGCAAAAATGTGGGCTTTTGCAGTGTCTCTGACGTCGATATAATCCCCGTAAAACTCGGGGATCTCATCACCAGCCTTCAACCTCAAAAGCTTATTGACGATTTCCGCGGAGAAATTCAACGCGAGTTTATTCTTCACCTCAAAAGCCTGTGGTCCACAGACATATGTTGGCTGGATGGTTGTCACTGTGAAGCTGGGCTGTTCGGCATCGACAAAGTTCCACACTTCACGCTCCGCAAAAGTCTTTGCGCCGCCATACGCCGCGTACGAGTCCTTGAAACTCTCCTCCCAGGTAATGGGGTTCCATGACTCTTCGTTATATTCCCGCGTCGGTGGACCCGTGCCAGTAATGTTGATGACGGAAATAACCGACGAGGTCACCACCAAGTGCTCGATGTTCTTACCATAGCTCTTGATTGCAGACAACACGCTCTTTGTGCCGTCGATTGCTGGCTTCAACACTTTTGCTTCGAAATCCTTGGCTTCGAGATCAAAGTCAACGGGTGATGCAGTATGGAGGAAAACACTGATTTCCGGGTGGTCCTGTAACGGTTTGTCAAAGGCGCCGGGATCGGCAATGTTTGGGATCACGACATAACTGAAATTGGGCGATTGTTTTGTAAGCTGCTTCAAGTTTTCTCCTTTAGCTTCCGACCTCACCGACCCAATTACACGGTACCCTTTCTCGAGTAGTTGCTTCAAGACGTGCTGGGCGATGTACCCAGTTGCTCCTGAAAGAAAAACCGTCTTTGGCATTGCTTATCCCTAGCGTCTGAATATCCCCACCTCCGTGAAAGAATTGGGTGCGAAAAACATCCGAGTTTATATATTTTGGTGCTGGTTGCTGTGGCTGCGAAAAAAAAAAAACCGAAAAAAATTTAGCGCCTAAATTCCCGATAAGAAAGTACGCAAGTAAAGAGTTATCGCGTAGTCCTCCCCTCTCCCCACCCACCAAAGTACCCTCAGGCATTTTTCACGTATATCATATTATTACTTATACTCCCCATGTGAGCTACAGATTGGGTTGAAAGTTTTCTTTTTTTTTTTTTTTGAATTTTTTCGGTTGACGTCGTTGCAACTTCCCTCCGGTTCTCCTCACTCGACTGTATCATTCAAAATTTGACCCACGGCATCATCGACGGATTGCCGCAAGTCGATAAACTTGAACCCCAAAATCTTTCTCGTTTCTTCATTGTGCCACTTGTCAAGTCGCGGAGCAAAGTCCTTAGCCGCGGCAGGGTTCCCCTCAGGCAAGATCTGGTCCAACACATCAAAGTCCTCTCTGATAATATTAACGATTTCTTGGTTATTATATTTCCCTGCAATCAAAAGCAATCTTTGACCTTGTGCTTTTTCTTCCTCGAATGCCTTGATGTGGGCCTTAGCTACGTCGCGAACGTCGATATAGACACCTTCACCTTTTGGGATCTTGTCATTGGGTTTCAACTTCAACAACTTGTTGATTGTTTCAGCCGAAGTGTTCAACTCCTTCTTGTTCTCAATCGGGAATGTTTGAGGTCCAAGCACATACCCAGGGCATACGGTGGCCACGGTGAACTGCGGGATTTCTTTCTTGACAAAGTCCCAAACTACTTTTTCGGCAAACGTCTTGGATCCCAGATACCCCATCTGAGGGTTTTGCAACGCCTGTTCCCACGTTATGGGGTTCCACGATTTTTCATTGAAGATGACATCGGGGCCAACTTCAACTCCAAATGTCCCCACTGCTGCAATCGACGAAGTCACGACAACTCGCTTGATATTCTTGCCATATTCCTTAATGGCGTTCAATGCATTGGTTGTACCTTCCACGGCAGGGTCAAGCAATTCCTTCTTGACATCAGTGACCTTGAACGTGACGGGCGACGCCGTGTGCAAAAAGACGTCAACCTCGGGGTTTGTTTTCAATGCCTGGTCAAATGCCCCTTTGGCTGCTATATCTTCAACTACAACAAATGAAAATTTGTCCGTGGCAACGTTGATGTTGTCGAGTTTGGACTTTAAACTCTGGCCTTTCTCTTGGGATCTCACTGATCCAATGACCTTGTAGTTGGCCTTGAGCAATTGCTTGACGAGGTGCAGCGCGATGAACCCTGTTGCGCCAGATACAAAAACAGTGGTCATGATATTTTACTTTGGTTTCGATGAAAAGGTATGTTAAGAAAGACCGAAACCTTTACGCATGAGAGAAATTTAACATCGAAATATGATCTCGATATATTCGTACTCCGCATACTGCTTAAAAAAATTTATTATGATTGCTTTGGGGGGTGGGAATGCCCTGAGAACATTCTACGCGATACAGTAGTTCAAGATGTGCAATTTTGACAGGGGAGGAACGTATATAGTTGCTTAGGGAGGGGACGCAGTTTCAACATCAAGAGGTAAAAGGAAAATGGAACGGAAATTAAAAACCGTAGCCGGACGAGCTGTGCGGATGTTTCGAGTGGTATGACCCAGACATCGCCACATTCAATATACGTGTGCATCAAACATGGAAACCACAATGGTTGCTGCCTAACTCCAGCTTTTTTCAGCACATTTTCCGGCTCCTATTTCTGAAACTCGGATACTTTCGGGAAATTTCAATGCCGAATTCCTCAACCATACACACCTTACTAGTTAGCAGTTGTCATGCTGGAAACAGACTAATCAAAATCTAGTTGGCTAAAGGTTGGGCTAGTTTTTCTTTTTTCTTCTTCAACGTTTGGGAACAAGCCCGAACGATTGCTTAACGGTGATCTCGGTTATTCTATTCGGTCTTTTTCCTATTTGGGAGCAACGCGGCAACCGGATGCAAGTGCCCTTACCGAGTAACCGAAAAGAAAGCTTTACTCACACACATACGCTCCCCCCCCCCCCCCTGTGGCAAGAGCTTTTTACATTTTGACTTTCCACACAGCAAGCTTAAAACTGTGTCTAAAGAAAAGAACTGTGGATATGTGGTGAGATGGAGTTTTCTCCTTAGGCTAAGTTATAGCCACAGCAAAGTCGGATGTGGGATCAAGGGATGATATAAAACGCAATGGCGATTTCCATCTTTTTGTAGGAGGCTCATATTGTCGGAATCACCACAATTGACTCACTAATATACCCAATAACCCCCTTTATTTAAATCAGAATGTCTACAACAGTTTTCGTTTCCGGTGCAACTGGATTCATTGCCCAGCACATTGTCAAACAGTTGCTTGAAGATGGCTACAAAGTCGTTGGATCAGTTAGATCGCAAGCCAAAGGTGAGGATTTAAAGTCGTTGATAAGCAAAGCCGGTTTGAAAGCTGATAATTTTTCATATGCTATTGTTGAAGATATCGCCGCAAAGGGAGCCTTTGACGAAGCATTGAAATCAAACCCGGAAGTCACAGTCTTTTTACATACTGCGTCGCCATTCCATTTCGACGTTTCTGACGTCAAGAAACAGTTGCTTGACCCTGCCGTGGAAGGTACCACAAACGCATTAAATGCCATTAAGGAATATGGCAAGAATATCAAGCGAGTCGTTGTGACATCGTCGTATGCAGCAATCACCGGCTTTGGCCAATTGGCTATTCCCGGCAAAACTGTCAATGAAGAGTCGTGGAACCCCATCACGGAAAAGCAGGCACTCGCTGATCCTCAATCAGGTTATATTGGATCAAAGACTTTTGCCGAGCGAGAAGTATGGAATTTCGTTGAGAAGAGCAAGCCTCAATGGGACATTTCAGTCGTCAACCCGGTGTGGGTGTTTGGCCCCGCTGCTTTTGAAGTCAAGGACAAGTCCAAATTGAACACTTCGAATGAAGTTGTCGGAGGCATTTTGAAAGCCGGCAAGGACAAGAGCCAGCCTCAACAATATACGGGCTACTTTATTGATGTTCGAGATGTAGCCAAGGCTGAGATTATCGCTTTTGAGAAGCAAGATGCCGTTGGTCAACGGTTGATTTTGTCCTCGGGACCTTTCACCACAGAAAAAGTGGTTGAGATTTTGAAGAAGGACTTTAAGGACTTGCCCTTGCCCACTTTGGATGAATCAAAGAAGCCCGATTTTGACAAGAGCGAGAGTATCATTGACAACGAAAAGACCAAGAAGATTTTGGGTTTCAAGTTTATTGGTTTGGAAAAGTCTGTGGATGACACTGTTTCTCAACTTGTCTAGGCCAAGCTTGGATTTATATGACTTTTTTTATAGCATTTTGCTTGTACTTTTGACAAATTTGAAAGATCTCACTTGAATTTGAACGCAAAAGGCCTGCTCCCAAGCCATACAGAATAACGACGCCACAGCTAGTTATACTCTGTCCCCTAGTGTACTTATAGTGACAAGCAAAAGTGGCAGCAGAGACCGGGCTTCCAAAAGTCTACTCAACAAGCACGAGGTTTGCAAACCACGAAAATACATGCCGAAGTCGCATATACATTTACAAAAAGAATACGCACACACACTCACACACCGCGGTCTGCAAAAGTGCAGCCATGGAAAACAGCTCAAAGAGAGATAACCGTGCTCATTTCATTGGATCTTACTAGTTAAACCTTTTCCCACCTGCCTCGTGCTTCAGTCCTCTCCAACTACAACTGCTACTACTGGTGATGGTGGTTGTTTGATTATCCAGAATAGATGTATACAGGGCAAAATCGGGATTCAGAAGCCGGAACCGATACTTTACGAAGCTTCTGTCAAAATAAAACTTTTTTTTTTTTTTTTCACATCCATTTCACACCCACTGTACATCTTGCGAAAATACAATATAAAAAATACCCAGGCTACTATTTTTCTATTCATCTCACGATTTCCGCCAAAAACTTCCTTTACCGGCCCCTCTTTAATCTTTCTTTCTTCCAGTGCCTTGCATGTTTTTATCTTGACCCAGCTCACTCAAATGCCTACGATTTTCCACAGATACAATGATTTACTCAAACGGTACCCCTTCCGCACCAACATGATCACCACGGGGATCTTTTTCGGAATGGGAGACGTCATAGCGCAGAGCTTATTCCCGCATCGAACTGTCGAGACCCAGGTGCTAGATAATGGCGAAGCTGTCGAGAAAGAAGTTGTCGGACTGTATACTCCGGCGCGTACTGTGCGAGCTATGATTTACGGCACGGTGTTTTTTGCACCGATTAGCGTGTTATGGCATGGGAAAACGTTACCTCGCTTGAAAAATCCATTTATCCAGGCGTTTAGGCGGAAAGCAATGGAGGAGAAGCCGCGGCTACAGAAGAGGCTCCATTTATATGACTCTGTGTTTCGGTTGGGGTTAGATCAGTTGTTGTTCCCTGCGTTGGTGTGGATTCCACTTTACAATACCGTGATGGTGATTTTGGCGCAGCACGATGACCCGTTCAGTGTGGTCAAGACTAAATTGGAGAATAACTGGTGGAATGTACTCAAGGCGAGCTGGACTGTCTGGCCTGGTTTCCAGTTGTTTAATTTGCTTTTCATTCCTGTGCATTTGAGAATTGTTTGTGCCAATATTTGGGCCACTGGTTGGAACGCGTTTTTGAGCTTTGTCCACAATGCCAAGGGTCATGGCAAGGGCAGTGGTAAGCGGTTGGAAGAGTTGGTTGATATTGAAGATGAAGATCAAGAACTAACCATGGTTTATGATTGACCTAGGATGGAGAATTGAAACCAGAGTCTCACGTTCAGTTTCAGTTTCAGTTTCGTCCTTTTATTTTTCTTTTAATTCTAGACAGGTATTTAATATGGTTTCCTTTTTTTTTTTTAATAGAATGGATAGTTTTTATCATCTTTCATCCCAGGGTCTGAAAGTTGGGTACAAGGGTCCCTTCCCTTGAGGGGGAGGTAAATTTGATTGCAAAACAGTCTTTACTGAAGAGTCACCCTATTGGTAGCGCCGGGCTGCAGACATAACGCGATGCCATAAGAGCAACGTTTTTGATTCTCACGAGACTTTTGGGCTGAGCATACCAGATCCACCACCACCACCTCCTCCATTGTTATGAAAAAACTTGATTTTCTTGCAACCTCATTGAAATAGTAGTCCCATTGTCATCGTTGTCATCACCATGAAAAGATTATTCGGTAAATACCATCAACTTATACTTCGAAAACCGTTGCTAACCAATATGATAAGCACGGGCTTCCTCCTTGGAACAGGAGATTGTTTAGCACAAACCTTATTCCCCACGCAACCGGGCCAACCTTATGACTGGATCCGTACCTTGCGAGCAGTCTTCTACGGTGGAGTCATATTTGCGCCACTTGGAGACAAATGGTACAAGATCTTGAATACCAAGATTGTTTGGCGCGGTAAAAACGAACGAACCATGTCTACCATTCTTCGAGTTGCAGTTGACCAGTTGGTTTTTGCTCCGTTTATCGGGATACCGTTATATTACGCGTCAATGACCATACTAGAGAATAGACAACCGTATCTAGACAGGATTTTGGAAAAGTTCAGCACGAGTTATTGGCCCACGTTGAGAAGCAATTGGCTAGTTTGGCCCATATTCCAATGGTTTAATTTTTATTTGATACCTGTTCACTATCGGTTGCTCGCCGTCAACTTGATCAGCATTGGGTGGAACACCTATCTCAGTTTTGTCTTGCACAATACAAAGTGACCGAGGCGGTTGTGCGGTTGCGTCTGGCACGTGACCGAACAAATTTGCGCACCTGCCACTTTAAAGGAAATTGAACAACATCAACTGGGGCTAAAGCGCCAAATTTAGACCGCACCAACGTTGCTACAACAAACTCACTTAATGACGAGCTCCTTGTGTGGGTTTCAGGAGCAAAATGTTGACCAGCAAGCTGAAACAGGGAGCAGCAATTGTGGGGAGATGGATCTCCGCAGCAGTGCAGTTGGTAGCTGCGCGCCGTGTCGTGTCGCGTCGGATGAATAGAAAAAATGTCAAAGGATAAATTCAATGAAACTTTTGGGGCGGGTTGAAGCCTGATAACCAAATTCAGAAGAAGACGAAGAAGAAGAAGAAGAAGGAGGAGAAGGAGATCGGGGGGTTGGAGTTGTGTCCCTTGTAGTTGGTTAAAAAAGTTGTTGCAAGTGGGGAAACTCGATAGATATCCTTAAATACAAGCCTATTTAGAAGAAATAGATAGAAGAAGAACAAAAAAAAAAAGGCCTCCCCCTCTGGTTGAACGTAGCTCAAGTGGTTTTCTCTCGAGTATAACCTCAACGTCAAGTCTTGTGATCAATCACATTTTGGCATATTGGCTTATTCTTTACAGCGTAAAATCTGGTGGCGGAAAAGGAACACGTTGGATTCCTTCCACGACAATACAAAAAAAAAACAAGAGCTGTATCCGTGTTTCCGGGTAAAAGTATATCTGCACAACCGTATGCGTACGTGCTTGATTGATTTCCTGGCTGGACTGCAAGCTTATTGTTTGAAACAAGCCATGGTTGGACACACTCTGGTGGGCTGTTCTCTCTCCATTGTGCGGATGGATCGATATGGGGGACGGTGTTTGTTGTACGTGCGCCCTGAATTCAATTTTTTCTCTCAGTTACTACTGGTGTGAGCGTAGCAGGTAAATTTCAACAACAATAACTCCAGCAAGAACGCCAACACCACCACTGGATATATCCACCACCCATATTCTCATTGGCGAACATTGAAGCAAACACGCACCAAAACCCCATTCATTTTCTACTACATCTACAACTCCCATACCTGATATCCTTCTTTTTTTTTTTTTTTGTCCATTTTTTCTTGTTCCCAATTTCTTTAAATTCTCAAACAATCACCACCAGATTCTTATATAACCCCACTTGATAATATACTGCTACTGCCTCTGCCACTGAAAACATCCACTGGTAGAGAGAGAGAGAGAGAGCATTATATCTTCCTGCTAGCTTAGCTGTACCTATACAATCACCATCGGCTCAGGTTGCCTCACCAACCGACCCTTGAAATACATATTCTACAGCAATTTCCACAACCCCGCCAGAAAAAATGATGAAAGGATTCAAAAACAGATTGACTCGAAACAAGAGTCAATCTTCAAATAAAAAGGGAGAGAAAAAGGAGAAAGATGGCAAGAGTGACAAGAGGTCAGCCATCCCCGGTTTTGCTTCGTCGTCGTCGTCGTCCTCTTCTCCTTCTTCTTCTACTTCTCCAGCTTCGAACTCGGCTGCAGGTTCAGGTTCAGGTAACTCCGCCAATTCGCAAACACTGCAAAGCTCCAAAAATCTAGTCACCAACGCTTCGACCTCGTTGAAATCAAACTCCCCAAGTCCGTCAAGAAACAATAGCGGTAACAGCGCCAACTCGATAAAGTCAGTCAACAGCAACACCACAATGGCCTCGTCGTCGTCTCCACAGGGTCTGCCAACTCGAGACTCGCCCAAAATTGTTGTTAATGATGAAAATTCCACAAATGTGTTTGGGTCACCTTTGCAATCATCTTCATCATCATCTACCAATAGCGCGGGCGTCTCGTCGAACCACTTGGCAGCCGGAGGTGCGGGGCCTTCATCAGTGGCAACTAACGCGGGGATCAACCCAAACATTGCTCCAGCCACTATGCCATCAATTGTTACTCCACCTTCTCAAAATGTCAATAGTGTCACTTTTGGCTCGCCTTCCACTTCCAATTCATCCTCGTCTCATCCAATCACACCAACTCCCACATCACCAAACAGTTCATCTTCATCAGCGCATTTCGACAATAGAGCACATCATAGTCAACAGGGTGCGGCTGCTGTCCAGTCCCATTTTAGCCAGTTGAATCCAAACATTAGTACTCCCGGAAGAGACGTGTTTGATATAGATTTGATTGTGCCTCCCAAGAGACATTCCTCGTCGAGGTTTGAACCAACTAGTTCGGACAAGTACCAAGAGATTCACAAGTTGCCCAATTTTGATGAAGTGTTGCCCGAGGATCAAATCAACTTGTTCATTCAGAAAATTGACCAATGCAACATGATGTTTGATTTTAGTGATCCAACTTTTGACGTTAGAGGTAAAGAAATAAAGAGGATGACTTTGCAAGAGTTGATTGCCTTTATTTCAAATAATAGATTTTCATACACGGATGAAATGTACAAACATGTTGTTAGCATGTTCAAAAAGAATTTGTTTCGTCCCATCCCGCCACCCGTGAACCCCGTGGGCGAGATTTTCGACCCAGATGAAGATGAGCCAGTGAGCGAGTTGGCATGGCCCCACATGCAAGCGATTTACGAGTTTTTCCTTCGATTTATCGAGCTGCCTGATTTCCAGCATCAAATTGCCAAGCAATATATCGATCACGACTTTATATTGAGAATATTGGAACTATTTGATAGCGAAGATCCGCGAGAAAGAGATTGTTTAAAGACAACTTTGCACAGGATCTATGGCAAATTCTTGAGTTTAAGAAGCTTTATTAGGAAATCCATCAATAATGTGTTTTTGCAGTTTGTATATGAAACTGAGAGATTTAATGGCGTTGGTGAACTTTTGGAAATCTTGGGCTCGATTATCAATGGATTCGCGTTGCCATTGAAGGAGGAGCACAAGATCTTTTTGGTGAGAGTCTTGATACCTTTGCACAAGGTCAAGTGTCTATCTATTTACCATCCACAATTGGCCTATTGCATTGTGCAGTTTTTGGAAAAAGACCCATCGTTAACTGAAGATGTCATCATGGGATTGTTGAGATACTGGCCCAAGATCAATAGCCCGAAAGAGGTGATGTTTTTAAACGAAATTGAAGATATCTTTGAGGTGATGGAACCCAATGAGTTTGCCAAGATCCAGATCCCGTTGTTTGCGCAATTGTCCAAGTGCATAGGCTCTCCGCATTTCCAAGTTTGCGAAAAAGTCTTGTGCTACTGGTCCAACGAGTATTTTTTGACGTTGATTACGGAAAATGCCGAAGTTGTGTTGCCGATAATTTTCGCTGCATTGTATGAGTTGACCAATTCAACTCAACCTGGTACCGAGAATGGCGTTATGCAACAAAAATTATCGAATTTTCCCGATGCTACAGTTGATGCCAATGGCAATTTGATAGACAGCGGGCTAGTTCTTCAAGATACACAACAAGGGATAGTTCCTAGTGCCAATAATCTTTCACACCCTCATAACAACATATTCCAGGTTCATGCCTCGGTGAATAACAACAACAACAACAATAACCTCAACAACAATAATAATAACAACAACAACAATAATAATAATAACGGCAATGGTAACCAGAGTCTACGTGCAACGAATAACGAGATAAACAGTGGCATGGCTGGGAACTCGCCTGATACCGACATGAACGGCACTGAGCGAGCCGATGGTGAATTCTACGATCTGTTTAGCTCGATGCAAGCACATAATAACAACAACAATAATGGCGGTCAAGGCGATGAATTTGGACCTGGGTTTGAAGAAGAGTCGACATTGTTGCAGCACAATTCCGCGACTTCGAACTGGAACAGAAGCATACACTCACTCGTGTTTGGTGCGCTCAAAGTGTTTATGGATCACAACCCGGTGCTCTATGACCACTGCACGATACTTTATCATCAATCGTTAAGTGAGCAAAGAGACCGCGAAGAGGCTCGAAAAGAAGGCTGGAAAAGAATCGAAAACTACGTGAACCAGATCAAGGCAAACCAGCAGCAGCAAATGAATGCCAGGGGAATTTTTTAGACAGACAAGTTTGGAAATTTGAATTTGAAAAGGGGGGGGGGGAACTTATTAAAAAAAATTAATGTTTATAGGATGACTTTTTGAATTTTTTTTTTTTAAAGTACGTTATTGACATACACCGCAACAACCTTGAGGCAGATCTCTTTTTTTTTTTCCAGTGCCTCTTCTTCTTTTTCATTTTCTTTTCGTTTCCGTGAGTTCATCTCAACACAGGCTTATCAACAAACATTCAACATGCTTTTTTCTTGAAACGATAGAGGACCTCCTTCATTGTGCAGAAAGGTATGTCTCAGGCCTCAGACACAGACGACATTGGATAGAAATTAGTGAAACAGGAACTGGATTTTAAAAAAAAAAATGATGAGAAAATCTTTACCTCGATTTGCAAATATTGATACAACTCAGTTACCTAAATTGAGTTAATGAAAAGGGAATTAAAGAACCGCTACACTGAAAAACCAACCGTTCACTTACTTTTTCTATCCTCCGCATTCGATAGAGCCTTGCAATATACTAACATTTTCGACAGCTGATCTATCTCCTTGCGACTTTGAGTTCACGCGCATCTTGCAGGTTCGTCATTCGACGGGTCTTTTGCTTCGGTTATATATGAAGCGGCGAATGTGATTTTGTTCACCCTACGGAACAACTCGGGGTTAATCTATGAGTTGATGTCTTTCTCTCGTGGGAGATGTGGGTGTTGAGGTTGACATACAATCGAGTGTTGGTTCCGGCACGTGACTTGCACGTGCTATGCACAACTCTGCTTGAGAGCGAGCCTGGTGAACGCCATTTCCTTCCTCTAGCACGTTTACTGCTTGTACCATCTATCCCTTACAGTTCAGCATCCCAGCTCACCGTTTCCCTTGTACAGACCACCGCTGTGGTTGCCACCAAATGTGTGTGGCCTCTGTTCCTTCGGAGGCCCAGCCACCTGCCATAGTAGCCTCGTCGCTACCAAACTCCTGCTATCTCTTTTTTTTTTTTCTTTGTTGTTGTGGGTGGATGTCCCATCTGCTGGCGAGGACATCTCAAAGCGGTGTTCTGAAAAATTTCTAATCCTCCTTCACGCCCTCCTTCTTTCTTTCTTCTTTTGGCAAAGTCTGCCCTCACTTCAAACCCTTATAGTTGTTACCCTCCCGCTTTTTTTGTCAGTTCAAGCCATCCCCGGAGCAATGACCTTAGACGCCTCGCAAGCTACATCTTATTTGAAAGACTACGCCAAAAAGGATGGTTTGTCCATCAAGGAGTTGATTGACTCAACCAACTTTGGCGGGTTGACGTATAACGACATCTTGATCTTGCCCGGGTTAATCTCGTTCCCAAGCTCAGATGTCAGTTTGGAGAGCAAGCTCACCAAGAAGATCACCTTGAACTCGCCTTTTGTTTCGTCTCCTATGGACACTGTCACCGAGGAAACCATGGCTATCCACATGGCCTTGTTGGGTGGTATCGGTATCATTCACCACAACTGTACTGCTGAGGAACAAGCAGAGATGGTTAGAAAAGTCAAGAAGTACGAAAATGGCTTTATTAATGACCCAGTTGTCATCACGCAGGATGTCACTGTTGGCGAAGTCAAGAAGATGAGAAAAAAATTGGGTTTCACTACTTTCCCAATCACTGGTATGTCTACTTTTTTATTGCATTTCCTTTCTTTAAATGAACATCAAGATGGATATTTTCCACATTTGCCTCGCGATATTGCTGATGAACAACCTTATTTTTTTTAATTAACTTTCGTTCTACCGAGATTTCATTTTAATCGCATCAAACGATGTTGGGGAGAATTATTGTACCTGAAATATGCATTGCGAGTGGCACTTTGGAAACTATCAACTTGAAAAAAAAAAGCAAAATTTCGACAATATATGTACTAACTTTTTTTTTTTTTTTTTCAACAGAAAATGGTAAAGTTGGAGGTAAATTGTTGGGTATTGTGACCTCTCGTGATATCCAATTCCACGAAGAGAATGCCGACCCAGTTTCAAAAGTCATGACCAAGGAGTTGGTCACGGGCCAAAAGGGAATCACCTTGACTCAAGGTAATGAAATCTTGAGAAAGTCCAAAAAGGGAAAATTGCCCATTGTTGATCTGGACTACAATTTGGTGTCATTGATCTCGTTGACAGACTTGCAAAAGAATCAAAACTTTCCCATTGCTTCTAAATCTTTCGATTCAAAGCAGTTGTTATGTGGTGCCGCAATCGGCACCATGGATGCTGACAAGGCCAGGTTAAGGAAATTAGTCGATGCTGGCTTGGACGTGGTCGTGATTGACTCGTCCAACGGTTCTTCAGTGTTCCAAATCAACATGCTTAAATGGATCAAGGAAAACTACCCCGATTTGCAAGTCATTGCAGGTAACGTTGTCACCAGAGAACAAGCTGCCATTTTGATTGAAGCCGGTGCCGATGCCTTGAGGATCGGTATGGGTTCAGGTTCCATCTGCACCACCCAGGAAGTCATGGCATGCGGTAGACCACAAGGTACTGCCGTGTATGGAGTCACTGAATTTGCCAACAAGTTTGGCATTCCGTGCATTGCCGACGGAGGTATCGGAAACATTGGCCACATTTCCAAGGCGTTGGCCTTGGGTGCCTCGTGTGTCATGATGGGTGGTTTGTTAGCTGGTACTGCGGAAACACCAGGCGACTACTTCTACAGAGACGGTAAGAGATTAAAGAGCTATAGAGGCATGGGGTCGGTTGCCGCTATGCAACAAACAAGCATAAACGCCAATGCGTCAACTTCAAGATACTTTTCCGAGTCCGACAAAGTTTTCGTTGCCCAAGGTGTTAGCGGTTCCGTTATCGACAAGGGTTCGATCACCAAGTTCATCCCTTACTTGTATAACGGGTTGCAACATTCCTTGCAGGATATCGGCATTCAATCAATTACGGAATTGAGAGAGAAGGTCGATAACGGAGAGGTCAGATTCGAGTTCAGAACCGCGTCGGCACAATTAGAAGGTGGTATAAACGGATTATACTCTTATGAGAAACAATTACATAACTAGAATAGCAGGGGGAGTAAGCGTATGTATTATGGCTTGTGTAAAACAATACAGATTTTCGATGGTTTTTTTTTTCATAACATAGACTGGCTGCAAATTGTTTCCCGGTAGTGGTGTCGCACCTGTCTCGCTGCGCGGGGAGGTGGACGATGAGGCGCAGTTTGGGTTCAAGGAACGGGGGGTGCGAAATATATCTCCATCGTAATTTTACATTATGCCACAACCAAACTAACCAACCAACCAACCAACCACTGATATTCAACCTCACGAGACTCCACCACCAACCCCACATTCGCTATTCCGCTTTTCCGCATACATTGATGACGTCTAAGAACCTAGATGACGAGATCACAGACAGCAGACTAGCACGCTACAACGCCATCCAGCCCGATATCAAGCACTACCTATCCGCGATCCTCACACCACACTACCCTACGCTTTTCCAAAGACACTCGACGCCAGGTCACCCCTATGACTCGCTAAATCTAATCGACTTGCTTCACGATGGCGAGATCTTGTGCCGACTAGGCCAGCTAGTGTCGCATCCGCAGAACCCCACGGCAAAGTTCAAGTCGTCGTCAATGGCGTTTATCCAGATGGAGAACATCTCGTGGTTTCTTCAACTTTGCCAGTTGTTGCACGTGCCGCATGACGAAATTTTCCAGACGACGGATTTGTTCGAAGGCAAGGACCCGTATCAGGTTTGCGTTACCTTGATGAGTTTTTCGAGGATTGTGCACCGGTTGCAGGGAGATGTATTCCTGGAGGTTGTGGGGCCGAAACAGGTTCGAGTCAAGCCTACTATTCCCAACAAGCCTCGGAGCTTGAGACAATGAAAATCGGGTATGCCGCTGACGGGAACAAACAAGATGCCGGAGCTAGAGATAATGTTGACGTGTTGGTCGAGTCATGGTGGGGAACTCCACATTGGAAAGGCCAATGGTGTATTCGGTATAAGTAACGAAAGACAATACTATGTGCAGTACGCGATGCTTTGCGCTACCATCTCTTCTCTGGCTTTCAAAATCCCAAATTTTTTATTCTTCTTGACACCAGAAACATCCATAATCATCAAGTTCTCAAGAAGTTTACATTTCGGGACTCTTGCTGGTTGAACTGCGTTGGAAAAAGGTGGCCCTGACCCTAAAAGAGCTTTAGTAGCTGACAAATTAGTCAAAGCAAGTCCATCTTCCTAGAAAAAAAAAAAAGACGAACAAAAACCAAAAGTTTGAAAACTTTTTACAGCAAATTGCATACTCGAGTCCTCACCACATCAAACTAACGTTTCAATCAGAACCATGTCGGACGAAGTCATATGGCAAGTGATAAATCACCAATTCTGTGCATTTAAATTGAAAACAGAAAAACAGAACTTTTGCCGAAACGAATACAACGTGAGTGGATTATGCACGAGACAATCTTGTCCCTTGGCCAATGCTCGATACGCCACGGTTAAAAACGTTGGTGGCAAGCTATATCTATATATGAAGACTGCCGAAAGAAGCCATACCCCCAACAGATGGTGGGAACGGATCAAACTCTCCAAGAACTACAACAAGGCATTACAGCAAATCGACCATCATTTGCAATATTGGCAGAAATTCTTGCAGCATAAATGCAAGCAGAGACTAACGAGGTTGACTCAAGTGGCAATCACGGAGAGGCGCATGGCGTTGAATGAAGAAGAAAGGCACGCCGTGGGTGTGAAACCCAAGTTGAAGAGGAGGGAGGAAAATAGAGAAAGAAAAGCTTTGGCTGCTGCTAAAATCGAAAAAGCCATCGAGAAGGAATTGCTTGAAAGATTGAAAAGTGGTGCATACGGCGATAAGCCTTTGAATGTCGATGAAAACGTGTGGAAAAAAGTCCTTGGTAAAGTGGATGAGGTTGAAGAAGAAGAAGAGTTTGACGAAGATGATGATGTTAATTTGGAAAGCGGCGACGAAGAAGAAGAAGAAGAAGAGGAGGATGAAAATGATATGGGTCAAGTTGAATACGTTGAAGATTCGGGAGATGATGACTTGGTTGATATGGAGGATTTGGAGCAATGGTTGGGTGACTCGTCTTCTGGTGAAAGTGAAAGCGAGAGCGAAGATGAAAGTGACGATGAAAGTGACGATGAAAGTGACGACGAAGTCGAAGAGGGAGGAGCATCTAAGAAGAGGAAAGCTGAAGACTCAGATTCGAAATCGAAATCGAAGTCGACAAAGAAACGGAGACCAAGGGTGGAGATTGAATACGAGCAAGAGGAAGAGCCGCTTCAAACCAACATCGCCGTTTAAACCATTGAGTCTTGAAGCTGAGCCCGTCTCGTGTTTTTTCTTTGAAGTTTCCTTTCAACTTATTGCGCGGCTCAGCGTTGGGGTCTAACGCGTAACAAAAGTTTCTAATAGAGGTGTATAGAATAAACCTGGTTCATATCATCATCATTATCAAACCAGTTTAATATCAATCTGTTAACAAATTTCATGCATTTATTGAATGAGAGGAGACGGAAAAGGGTATCCTAAACATTCTTACTCAGAGTGTATTTCTCATCTTGCTCTGAGTTGACTGCACCATCATTACGCATGGTGTCCACATCGCCATCCTCACTGCCATCTTCTTTCTCCTCGTGTTCGTCCAAGTTCTTCTTGATTGAGGCCAACTTGACGATATTCTTTTTACCAAAGACCCAAATTGGATGAAAGGGAAGGAAAACAATACCGCAGATGGCAATCATGGCTGCATCCAACACCAACACGTATACTTCGTGCTCGTACAAGTAACCACTGAATCCCATTGCCAACTCCACCACACGGTAAACACACCGGATATAAACAACAACCACGGCGATTGTCATGGCCAAGGGCAACCAATCAAACAACTTTTGCGTTCTAACAGAGGCAAACTTTGCATTATAGAACTTCTCCAAATGGGTATGTCTATATTCTCGAACAGATTTAGTATTGAGCAACAATTTGAAAAAATTGCCAAATGATCTTTTCTCTAACGGGTGTTGATCCTGCTTGACTTTGGGATCGGGTTTAGCCGAGTTCTTGAAATAGATCCTGTTTAAAAACTCAAACCAGAAAACCAAAAAGATGGACATGGCAAACACTTGCACTGCGATACCGGCAATCATGGTGTTTGTGCCTGGTTTGGCGTCAGTGTGATTGCTAGATGCAACAGAAGCAGCACCGCCTCCACCAGCTTGAATGATAAGCGACACGACATCGCTAGCGATAAAGAAGTACGAATACCACATTGGTCGCAACACCGAGTACTGTCGTCCGTGAATAACAACCAACTGACCAAATATAAAGTATATCCCGGCCATAATGAACGCAGGCGCAATTGTCAAGCACACCAATTGCATGATGTAGTAACTTTGCACCGCGGTATTATCGATCGCCAATATCCTACCAATGAACCCGAGCATTTCCAAGAAAAACCCACAAAAGAAAGTCACGTTGAACCACCAGTATCGCGACCAGATGCACATAACAGCAATATAGCCAAATATTATCGCAAATATCGCCAAATAGATCCCGTTACCTGCAGCATCGGGGTTGTATCCAAATATATTCTCCTCATCGACCAAATCTTTCAAGTTTAGCGTGGCGTTGAATATAGCTTGCGTCGCCTGAGCTTGAATCAGGGGCGCCGTTTCCGTAGCTAATACGCCTTCGGCGGAGATGATGGTGAGCGAAGCCATGGCTCCGCGATAGGCTTGCGAAAGCGATATCAAGTTGATATGATCGGTTTCGGTGGCTGCTCGCTCGACAACGGAAGAAATCGTCTTATGCAAGGCTGAAGCGTGCGATGTGGCTATACTGGTTAGCGTGGTCGACGTGGGCACCGAGGACGGCGTCCATGATGCCATGTTTGCTAAAGCACTCATTTTCTAAAAGCCGGGCACTGTTTTTCCCTACAGGGTGTTTCTGGGAGCTGGAAGGGGAAAAGTTGAGGACTGGAAAGTATTTCGCCACATTTAGAAGAACAGAAAAAAGTGCAAAGTTGGGGGGGTTTATGTATTCCAAGACATCCCTAGTGGGTTCGGCATTAACTGCATGCATTTGGACAATAGATTGCGAAATTTCTGTGGAGGTCTAAGTTTTTTTTTTTTTTTATACATTTAGTTTCTTAAACCCCAATTTCGGATCTCTTTCCGCAGTGAAATCAGTAGAATATGTTCTTTTTTTGGTTAGGTATGAAAGGAGTTAAAGACGCATTGCTTTCTGGGCCGGAGTGGAAGCACAGCCTGGTTCCAACCATGGAGAAAAGGGTGGCTAGGTGGAAATCTAGTCCTTCACGAAAGCAAGCGTCTTTCTAAGCATCATCTCTTAAGCTGGGTAAAAAAACAGGCACGGGCATATCAGCGAGAGTTCCGCGAACTCAAGAGATCAACTGCACCGCCGCTGAAAAGAATAGGAAAAATTGTTGATTGCCGTGAAAGTAATTTATTCCACGCCAACACTCAGCTATTGTTCAATCCACCATACAGAAAGACAGCGACGGTGACAGCGGCAGCTGCTGTTGGCACTTCTGACATGCTGAACTGGTGAAGTCTGCTAAGCGTTTTAAACAACAAAGACATGGGAAAACCCGCTTATGTAATCGGATTTTCCAGTTGGCACCCACTTCCATTTTTTTCCTTGTTTCGGGACCTTATCTTCGGCGTATATGGGCGAGTGCACTGTGGAGGTTGGATGGTGCTTGATGAGCATAATACGAATTGAGTGTGGAGTCAACGGGCCAAGCAAGTGATGAAAGCGGTCGTAATTAACAAAGGCTGTGCTTCTTTCTCTTTTTTCTTTAGGCTTGTGAAACGGAGGGTTTTTACGAGCGTGTGTATCTATCTCTCAATTTGCCACTTCTTAACTCCGCACCAGACGAAGACGGATGTTTGCATCTGTCTACTAAAAACCCTCCAGGAAACGGCTGAAGGCTTAGTTTAAAGCCTCAACCGTTTTTTGCTAATATTGCGTAGGGTATGGTGAGTTGTTAGCAAGCTAATCAAGCCATAATTCTTGATAAGCTCGGATAGCTCGAAAAGAAGGATATTTCTCTTTCTGTTTTCTTGTTGTTTTGACTTCCCAGATTTGTGGAGCAGCCAAATGACGCCCCTTAGTTGTTGAACACACGCCGTTCATGAGTCCGACAAATCATCAAGAACGAACCTGGCTAGTTTCTAATAATAATACATAAAGGGGGGTATCGCGTGATACCACGTAGTGAAGGTTTCTGCTAGCCCCTTGCTTTGTTCGAGTGTTTTTCTCTTTTTTTTTTCATTTTTTATGGCTCCGCTTATTGCCGCTAGCCTCTTCCCTTGTGGATGGAGGTACTTGGGACACAGAAGCCCCTAAACTCGCCGCTGTATATGCGTATGTATGAAATACGCGGGGCGCAGCCCAGATCTTGCCGATAGACCGTCCACTTGGTAATCTCTCGCAAATGCCATATATTCCTCTGATATGTGTAGCACGTTTGTTTCGCATAGTCTGTCGAGATTTTTATAGATTGGTTGGTTGTGGGAAAGCGCAGCAAGGATTCATACATGGTTGGTGAAAATGAAAATAAAAAAAATTCAAATAATAGCCTTAACCTTGCCTTAAATCATCGTTGGAAAGACCTGTACCAGTGATCTTTATTTTGATAACAGACCCCAAACTCCTCATGCTTGTTGTTTGAAACTGAAACCAACGCCTTTTTTTTTTGTTTTTTGTTTTTTGTTTGTAGTTACAAGCAACTTCTCTCAGAGCTTCCTTCTCCACCCGGCAATTTCTACATTGAAATTTCTGCATCAGGCTGCTCGTCGTCATTCTGCTTAATCGTGGCCGACTTGACGATATTCTTTTTACCAAAGACCCAAATTGGATGAAAGGGAAGGAAAACAATACCGCAGGTGGCAATCATGGCTGCATCCAACACCAAGATATACACTTCGTGCTCGTACAAGTAACCACTGAATCCCATTGCCAACTTCACCACACGGTAAACACAACAAATGTAAACGGCAACCACGGCAATGGTCACAGCCAAAGGCATCCAACCGAATAACTTCTTGGCTCTCGCCGCGGCAAACTTTACTTTGTAGAACTGTTCCAAATGATTGCTTCTATATTCTCGTACCAATTTGGCATTGAATAAAAACTTGAGAAAATTAACCAATAATCTAACTTCCAAAGGGTGCAGCGCCGACTTGGATGAGTTTTTGAAATAGATCCTGTGTAAAAAACTCAAACCAGAAAATCAAAAAAAAATGGACATGGCAAATACTTGCACTGCGATACCAACGATCAAAGCATCGGTTCCCGGTTTCGCGTCCATATGGTTTTTCAAGGCAGCCGCAGCAACGGCACCTCCAGCAGCTTGCGCAAGCAACGAGGCGACATCGCTAGCGATAAAGAAGTACGAATACCACATTGGTGGCAACACCGAGTACTGCCGACCGTGGATAACAACCAACTGGCCAAATATGAAATATATCCGCGGGCGCAAGCGTAAGACAAATCAGCTGCATAAGATAAAAATTGCTATCGGAAGTCTGAGATACGGCACCGGCTCTGCCTATGAATCCAATCAATTCCAAAGCCTAGCCAAGGCAGAAAGTAACGTTGAGCCACCAGTACCGCGACCAGATGCACATGATTGCCAAGTAGATGAAAATCATCGCAAACACAGCCAAATAAAGATAATTGCCCGCGGCATTAGGGTCCTATCCATATATGTTTTGCTCTTCTGCCAATTTTTCAAGTCGAGCGTCGCGTTAAATACTGCTTGTGTCGCTTGAGATTGAATCTCGGGTGCTGTTCCAGTGGCCAAAATCTCTTCAGCTGAAATGATACTCAAGGATGCTGCGGCGCCACGATAGACTTGCGAAAGTGACCTCATGTTTATTAAATCGGTTTCGATGGCCGCTAATTCTATGACTGATGAAAGTGTCTGGTGCAAGGCCGAAGCGTGGGATGTGGCTATACTTGTTAGCGTGGTTGAAGCTGGAATAGAACTCGGGAGCCATGGCTGCTCTGTCCAGGCTGCCAAATCAGAAGTGAAACTCATGTTTTTTTTCCCCTGAAAACAATACCCGTTGTGGTGTTTTGATGTTGGGTAATGCTTTATAATAGATTTATGGAAAAGAGAACACTGACCTGAGCTGGTAATATGGTTGGCTTTATATATCCCAAATCAAAATTAGCTTAATGGTGTTTGTTTAAATAAAAAAATGATTGCAAAAACGCCAATTTTCAGGACTCTCAATGTCAACAATGCGAAATGAAGTGCACTATGCTTACATAATCACACGATAGCCAGTGGTGGGAAAATTCAACCCACTGTGTTGCACATCAATTTTCTTTTGTTTTTTTATATGGCAATTCAGCCTCGTATTCGGTCGATATTGCGATAGATTGTCACTGTTTGACACGGCCAATTTATGTTTTCTGTGTTCTTCCCTTATCTTTTATTTTGCGCCAGCGAGTTTGTTGTTTGAATGAGCCTGCGACGGACTCGTCTCATGGTTGGAGTAAGATGAACCCAACATGCCTAGCTTGGCGATAACTTCAAAAAAAGAATAGAATAGAAAGACAACGGATTCTCTATTCTGGAGCTGAGACAGGGTGTGGAACACATGACGGTTTTGCAACAGTAGCCATTTTCAGAGTGCAGAGGGGGGACGCTGGCAGAGGAGGCAAGTTGCATCGAATGAAAGGAGGGCCAGAGATACCCTTGCTTCTGTAAGAACAATACACCGCAGCTATCTTTAAAGGTATCAAGATGAAAGTATTACTAGATTCTTAAAATAACAAATGGCCAGGCCCTCGACTAGGACTGCCCATAATCCAACCTTGATTGGAAACCTCCAAAAAAAAAAAAACTCTTTGCAAAATCTCATTGTCCAACAAATTTTTGAAGCCGTTGGTGTTCTGGTCCTTTTTTTTTGCATTCTCTTTGTTTAGCCAGCTGCACATTTTCTTGAAAATAACGGTGCATTACGCTTAGTTAGAGTAGCCGCCGCAGGTGTACATGTGTGTGTTGCGCGGGTGTTGATGTAAAAAAAAGAGGAAATTTGAAAGATTCAAATCAGTACAGTTGCAAGAAAAAGAGGCGCCAGTTGCAAAAACCTAAATTACCTTGTTTTCCATCAATGTTGGTTTGTCTTTCCCAATAGATCAAAAAGAGCAAATGTGCAACCTTTTTCAATTTTGACCAGGGTTTGAGGGGGTTTTAGTGTGTTGATCCGTCAAGACTCTCACTTGCGCTTTTTAATTTTTTTTTTCGCAGCCAAAAAAAAAGCCAAAATTTGCGCTTCGTAAGAATACAAATCTCGAGAGAAAGCGAAAACTCCTTAATTTTTTGTAATTTCATAAAGAGAGGTACAGGTTCAAAAAAAAACTTTTCAAAAAGCATTCTTTGCCCTCTGTTAAACCTTAATTTTTTTTGCTAAAAGTTCGCTAGAATACAAGAAGAAAACTACAGATACTATATTGTCTTTTTTCTTTTTTTAATTTTTCAAAATTTGATAATTTTTGCTAAATGGACAGCATCACTGATGATTCAATATTCACGAGTACAAAGAATACAAGAGACGAGTTGACTTTGACTGAACCTACCCTGCTAACGACTGGTGAACAACGGCCACCCGATGAGGACGAGATCGATTCCATTTTGCTGACTCAATTGCCCTTTTTCCCCAGTGCACGCTATGATCCGTTGTTGCTGTTTTCCTGTGAAGAGCTCATATCTGACAAGTTCCCCACTACAAGGTATGCATTTGATGGGTTTATCGGGTTCCACTCGTTAAAGATTTGCAGCTCCAACGCAAAGCAGATGTCCAAGTATTTGCAATTGGCTATGGGGTTTGAAGAAGTTGCGTACAAGGGGCTAGAGAACAATTCGAGATTAGTTGCTTCGCATGTTGTGCAAAATGGAGCCATTTCGTTGGAGATTGTAAACACGTTGGAGACTTTTAAAGATGACAATGTGTTGAAATTCCCCTACTTCAAAAACGACTTGAGCAAAATGGAAAGCTTTGACTCGCGATCAAAGTCGTATGTCGATGACTTTAAAATCACCACCGAAGATTTGGTGTTTGATTACGTGAATAATAAAGTCGTTGGGTTGAGTTGCAACCCCATCCAGTCGCTGGAGTTTGCGAGAAACATGTTCCAAACCATTATCCACAGTGTCCAATACCGCGACCTCACGCAAAACTTTAATGAGCTCGTCGTGAAAACGGTGAATGACTCAGAAGCCATATACAACGATATCATGGAGTGCACCTTGATCCAGAAATTCCTAAAGTGCCATGCCGAAGGGGTGATGGATATTGCATTCAACGTGAGAGACATTGACTCTGTGTTTAACAAAGCCGTGGAAGCAGGTGCAGGAATCATTCGCCCACCAAGAAAGCTAACCGATGCAAACGGTACTGTGAAATTGGCAACGTTGACTGTACCTAATACTGATCTCCAGCACACCTTGATTGAAAATGTCAATTACACGGGACCTTTCCTCCCAGGTTATTCCAACACAGTCAGGCACAACTCTTGTGAATACCAGAAACAGCTCGACCTGCTACCGCCGATAAGACTAATAGCCATTGATCATTGCGTGGAAAACTTTTCGTGGAACCAAATGCTTGTCCAAGCACGCGTTTATGCTGAGATGTTTGGCTTCCACAAGTTTTGGTCGGCGGATGAAGAAGACGTTTCAACGGGGTTCACTGCGTTGCGATCTATGGTTATGAGTTCCAGCAATGGGCTCATCAAGGTGCCCATCAACGAGCCGGTGAAGTCGAAATTCAAGGGACAAATTGAAGAGTTTAACGATTTCTACGGCGGACCGGGTGTCCAGCACATTGCGTTTAGAACCAACAATATAATCCAAACTGTGCGCGCTATGATCCAAAGAGGCATAGAGTTCAACAAGACTAGTGACCATTACTATGAGACTTTACTTAATCGAATGCGCAAGGATAAAGTCAAGTTATACGAAGATATGCACGAGCTACGTAAACTCAACATCTTGGTGGACTATGATCCATCGACGAGGAATAAGAAAACGGGTAAATGCCACTATATCTTGCAGATTTTCTCACAACCATTGCATGACCGACCTACGTTGTTTATCGAGATTATCCAACGGCATCACCATAACGGATTCGGCAAGGGGACGTTTAAAGGTCTATTTGAAACCATCGAGCAGCAGCAGAGATTGCGTGGAACGTTCATAGAAGTAAATAACAGTCTCGACAGTAGTGGCAGCAGTAGATAAAGATTGATCGACTCGTGTTGAACATGTAAAGTTTTAGGAGAAACCCTACCTAAAAAATTCAACTTTCCTGGCCCTCTTGAGCTTTTGAATCTTCAAGCTTTTTCTTTTTTTTTTAGTCCTACCAAACAGCACTCGGCGAATTGCAAAAGGCTGCAAACCCCTTCCCCTTCAGCTAAACCCCTGTGGCTTAGGCGGGTTTTGTCACGAATCAAATGCTCACCGTTTTTTTCACCCTTTCAAAACTTTCAAGAGGTTCTACGAAATATATCATTATTTCAATTCGTGATCATTAAAAAAAATGTTGGCTTTATATACTACATAATGAGAAGTTAAATCATAAGGTGATGATGATGACGGTTATGACGAAAATAAAAAAAAAAAATGATGATGATGATGATGATGATGCAATTTTCAAAGTGTCTTTGGGACACGAAGTGATGGTTGTTGCAGCGAATCCCCGTATATTTCCTCATCTTTAAGACCTGAAGATTGTAACGCCCGGTCAAAATAGTCGTTTCTGTACTTGGCCTCCAGCGACCCCAACGACGTGGACAAGCCATTGGAAGCGCAGTCTTCTTCGCCCTTTTCATAAGATGGGCCTGCTTCTTGTAGTATTTTGAAATTGCTATTCTGCTCCTTGGCATTCTTGGCCTGCTCTTCTTCTTCCAAATCATCCTCGCTCTTTAATTTATGGCCTTTAGTCAAGAAATACTCTTTAATGTTCTTTACAAACAAAGGGTACAAGATTCCATCCACCCCTTCGTTCCGAGCAATTTCATATGCTCTGTCAAATGGAATCCACACACCTTTCAAGTTCATCGACCCCACTTTAACAACATTCTTGACCTTTTCCGTTTTCAATATACCGTCTCGCTTGCCTCTGGTCATCCCAACCACATTCAAAAGCTTGGTGCAGTTGATATAATTGTTATCTTCCCTGCGCGAGACTAGTATGTTTTTGGCCCTGACTTGGTAGCAATTCGTGTTTTCGTCATCCCATCGGGTCGTGGCCACTTTTGGTCTCACCACCATTTCCGGGTATTCGGCCCGGGGTATGCTGCTGCTGATTGACGTGGCCCGCGATTGCCGGTCCTTGTTAGAAAATGTCGAGGAGGTTCTTGACTTGTTTGTCAAAGTCGACGAGATCAGCGGGTTCCGTAGCGGGAATGCAACTTGTGCTTGTTTCAGGCTCTTCATTGAATGCTGGTGCTGCGTCTGCCTAGACGTTGAATAGTTTGGATGAGAAACTGCACCTGGGTTTGTTCCCATGGGCGAAGAATAGGGCATCGGATATGGTGAAACCGTGGAGTGGGAGTACAACATGGCACTGGGACTTCCAAAAGCTTGAACTAACATTTGTTGCTGCTGTTGATGTTGCTGTTGTTGCTGCTGCTGCTGTTGATGTTGCTGCTGCTGCTGCTGCTGTTGTTGTTGCTCTGGAATTGGATTCTCTCCATTGTCATTGTGCTGTTGAGGTTGCGAAAGCACAGTCAGATTTCCAACTTTCGAATACAACTGCAGCTGGTGTTGAGGCGGCTGCTGGTGCCCGAGCATGAAATTGGTCAAGTTATTGCCCATAAAATCTTGCTGATGGGGCATTGAGGGATACGAAGCATGGGGAGGGTAGCTCACCACGCCAACGCCAACACTGCTACCGCCACCATTGCCTCCGACGCTGCCAACGCCGCCAACACCACTACCTGTGTTGGAGAATTCTGACAAGTTGCCACTGGTGCCATTGTTTGTTGTTGAGCTGCTCGATGTGCCCAAGAACTCTGGGTTCTGGCTCGCAGGGTAGCCAGGCTGTAATGCATAATAATTGGAGTAATCTAAAAGATAGTTTTTGGACGGTCTTGTCGTTTGCTGGGCCGCTAGAGGGTATTGCTGGTATGCCAAAGGAGTTTCCATGTTCGAGGGTTGTTGTTGTTGTTGCACTTGAGTGCCGTTATTTTTCTGGGATTGCAAGGCCTCCGATTGTGCAGACTGCAGTTGATGGTCCAACTGCTGGTTCTGCTGGTTCAAATTGGTCTGCTGTTTATCTTGTGCTGGAAAATGCAAATGCTGTCTGTTTGTGGTTTTCATATGCTCGGGGTTTGAAGATCCGCCAGGAATGTCTTGGCCATAGAAGTTTGCGTTCGTAGGAGTCGTCATAACTTTATTCATCTATGACGCCCATGCAATGAAAAATTTTGTTGAAAAACTTCTCGAGTAATGCTTGAAAAATCAAAAAGAATATATGTTGGAAAACTTCACAAGTCGAGCTATAGTCTAATCAAGTTGAGGAATTTGCAATAATTAAGATTCAACTTGGGGAAAAAAAAGGAAGCTTGAGATCTGATGAAGGAAATTCTTAAAAATTTTTGATTAAGTTAATGCCAATGTAAAATTTGAGTTGTAAGTTGTGAGTTGATTGAGGAATCTTGAAATTAATAAAAAAACAAAAAAAAAAAAAAAAACAAAAATTCGATGCAGATTTTGTCAACAAAGGAACAATAACGTATTATATCAAGCTTTTCCAAGGAGATCCCCCAAGCCTATGCTAAACCTTTTATAGATAGATCCTTTCTAAGCGGTGAGTTTTCTTGTCCCGAAAGTTTAGTCTGACACCTTTCACTTAAGAAAAAAAAAAACCAAACCGAAAGTCCAAAAATCCAAAAAGCCAAAAAAAAAACCCTCTGAGCGAAATCAGTTCGAGGATTTAATCAAATTTTTATAGGTATTACTGAGTTTGAGAAACAAACTTGCTAAACCTCATACAATTGTTGATTTTAACACTTTTGCTTATAATAAACAACACTCTTGCTTTGTCTCTCTTTGTCTCACACACACTCTTTCTCATTCAGAGAAGAAGGGTGCGGCCTCCACCCCCCCTAGGCAGGTGACATATTATTGGAAGGCAAAAAATTTTCACGATATTCAATCCAAAACTTTCAAACTATGTCTGGTAGTTTCTTTTGGTTAGATTTGTTGTGGAAATTATAACTTCCTTTTTTTTTGTTTTTCTTTGAGAAAAATATTCAATTTAGTTGAGGATATTTCCAGTTGGATTTGTTTTGGGTTCTACGCTTGTCCATGGCAACTGTGAACAACGTTTTAGACAATTCTTTTTCCTTGACGAACATAGTGGTTGAATCAGTAAGTTGGTCGGATGGCTAAGATACCTGGTAGCCACCATGTCATGTTCTAGAGCCGCCGCCTTGTTTTTTTCTTCGTTTTACCCCTCAAAGAACCTCAAAATCCCCAAAAAAAGATCAAAAAAACAGAACCTCAAGAAAGTATTCAAACAGCAAACATTGAGGGTGCCCTCGATGGTAGCCTAGGCCCTAATGAAACAAAACAGACCAAAAAACAATATTATAAAGATTCATTATTATATTTGGCAAGAAAATCCCGGTCTCGTGTAGTTGGAAATTTTATAAAGTTTTTTTTTTTTATTGAAAACCAGCAATCGGGAAAAATATTTCGTCGGATGGACATGCCCAAAAGCAGCGCTTTTCATACATAGGGGTTCTTGTTTTTTTTTGCAAGATAGACGCTTACTCAATGCGCGTGTATAAGGCTTCCTTCTCGCGGGTAACAGACTATCAGTCTATAGCCGTCATGGGATCCACGCACTGTGTAAAAAATTTTTTTTCGTTTGGTTGAAGTGTAACCCCTCAATATTATCAACAGTCACTATCGACATCAAAAAATCCAAAATCAAATAGTGCATTTTGAGATTTTAGGTTCCTTACGTGTGGTCACACCGTGTAAGATTATGCCTAATTGGCATATTGGGCCTTTCTTTTTTCTCTCTCTGACAACTGGGCGAGGGCGATGGAAAATTCAGCGTTGAAGGGAGCAGCTGTGTAAGCAAGTCACTTTTCAACATAGACGGGATTTGGTTTTTTTTTTGGTCCTTTTTTTGGTCCTTTTTTTGGTTTTCTTTCTTTTTTCCAATGGCGAGGAATTCCCTCAATAATAATTTCAAAACGCTTCCCTGTCTCACTCAACTCAAGCCAACTTAAGCACGACAAGTTGATTGGAGTTCTATTATTTGTGTGGGACAAATAAGGGAGCTAATCGGCGGTGACTTTGAGTTATCAAAAACAAACGTAAAAAAAAAAAACCTCAAAATACAGGAAACTTGCTTGCGCAATAAATTTGCTCGCACAACAAACACACTCGCACACAGTCAGTTTGTAAAGTAGGCTGACACGATATTTTCGACTGGCCTTCTTCTTCTGCTTCTTCTGCTTTTTCCTTCTAGAAGCCAAAGAGGCTGGGTCTTTTGCACCCGTATAGCCTTACAGCATGGTGCATCTTCTTGCGTGTCCAGCTGCGTTTGCGTGCATGGTCTTTTATTGTTTGTTTGTTTTCTTTGAAAAAAAAATTATTGGACTCCTGCTTTTGGATGCTATTATATATCCCCAGCCATGTTCCTACCACCCACATACGAAGTGTCTTGCCATTTTTCTCTATCGAAATTTTTAATGTCTTCGGAGGAATCTCCCTTTTTCGCCTCTTCAAATCGTATAAAATGCTGCTTGAGCATGCCTCGAGCAACCGCAGCAGAACTGCTGTCTCAATGCGCGAATGAGCAAGATGTCAAATTACGAGTGTAATAATCCCGCTCCATTTTTCCTTCCCAACCACAACTCAAACACTTCTTTTTGAATATTGCAGCCCACTTCCTCCCCAGAAAAAAAAATGCTTACGCTTCTTCTCCAGTTTGGTTTCGTAATGCACGACATGAAGGATCAAAAATATGACATCCTTCCGCGGTTGCGCTGTACGAACATATTATTGTCCATGACGGCAATGAACGTAGTGGGAGGAAGGGCCCTCACCAGGAAATGCAATCCACGTGATGCAATGTTGCTGAGGAAAAACACATTACCAAAACGGCATGTAGATCTTACCAACTGTAGTTGCAGAAACTCTCATCGAGCCTGTTTGTTTTTTTTTTTGTTTCTCAAGCATGTTCCCATCAATATACGAACACTAGTTGATGCCTTAGCCCGTGTCAAAAATTTTTGACGTTGTCGCCAAAGCGATTTAATAATTTTCGCAGCGATCTCGCAGACGAAAACAGGATGTCGAAGCAAGTAGGTTCTCTGGATAGATAATTGCCGGTTAAAAACTTGGATTCGAGCTACATCCTGGTTGTGTGTTGGAAGAGCTGATTGTTGTGGCAGCAAAAACAGCAGCAGCGTGGTGGTTTTGTAGTGAAAGGCGTTGGTTGGCGGTTTGGTTGTAAAAAATTGTTAAGGAGGTTACAGGCTTGCTGTCTTGTTAAGAAGGAGGAAAATGAAGGACAACGGTTTCCGTTGTGCACGTGATCAGCACACCACTAGGCACTTAGCCGTCTCATGAAAACCCCATAAAACCTACACACTTTCCACCAACAGCCACCGGCTGCCAATCTCGAAGTGCTTAGCGTTTCTGCTGTAACAACGATGTACAAAGCTTGGTCTTTTTTGTTCCAACCTTACAGCGTCATGGCGCTGTTGGTTAATGTCTAATTTCACCCGTTTCAGTTGTGCACGTGATCAGCACATGAAAACCCATAAAACCTACACACTTTCCACCAACAGCCACCGGCTGCCAATCTCGAAGTGCTTAGCGTTTCTGCTGTAGCAACGATGTGCAAAGCCTGGTCTTTTTTTGTTCCAACCTTACATCGGCCGTGGCGCTGTTGGTTAATGTCTAATTTCACGCTGGAAAATGGTGAAAAAAAATTTGGCGCATCTCTCTCATCAAAATTATCTCGAGAACTGCAAAATAGGCATCGCCATGCCTTTTTCGTTCAAAACTATCCCACCCCAAGACCCTGGCTAACACGTTTTCAAATATATCTTGAAAAAAAACTCTTCAAAGCTCATCAACACTCATCGAGGCTCTTCAAAATCACCGCACAACCAACAAGCGCAGCCTCTTTAGATAGAAAATTTCAATCAAGATTCGCTTGGTTTCGCAACCGCCCCATTTTCCCCCCATGTACAAGCACATTGTTTGAAACTCAAAATTGCCGCAAAATAAAGACTTTTTGAAAAGAAGAAAACAAAAAAACCAAAAGGTGAAAAGAAAGTACAGAAATTTCAACTTCAAAACTTCATCCCCAAGCAACTTATTTCCCCAATGACAGCACCCTCTTCGCCGTTAAACTCCACAGCCTCAGCTCAAAGTGACCATAATCGCCGCCGGCGCTCATCGTTCATGGACTATGGCGGCGCCAACTCGCTTCACAAGTTCGCCTCGTCGTATACACGAGCGCAACAGCATAGCGGATCTTCACTAATGGAAAGACACGACTATAACGATGATGACGACGACGACAACGACGATGCTGATGGCGAAGGCGAAGGCGATATTGGTGGTGACTACTACAGAGCAGGGGAAAGCGGGCGTCCAGGGATTCACCCTCGTTTATCTTCGCCATTACCCCCCTCGGCGCTGTACGCGAGCGTGGCAGATGAAAGCCAAGATGGTGAAGAGAATGAAATAGATGCGAGGATAGCAGTGCAGAACCACGAAGGTGATCTAGAGGTGGGTGTGTTGAATGGTGAAACTGCGCCATTGATCATCCCCACTACATCGAAACTGGGCCGAAGGAGCAGCAGCGTGGCGTCCCTTAATCGACATGGCGGAACGTCAACTTCAGCGCAAACGATATTCAACTCGATAAACACCTTGGTTGGCATCGGCATGCTTTCGTTGCCATTTGGATTCCGTCTCAGTGGATGGATCTGCGGGGTTGTGTTGCTCGTGGGCTCGGCACTCAGCACGAATTTGACTGCCAAGTATCTAGGCCGAATCTTGCATTTGCATCGGCACCAGCTGCATCAGATGACGACTTATGCTGACATTTCATATGCGTTTGGAGGTCGAGTTTTCGCTTTGGTAGTTACTGGGTTTTTCGTGTTGGATCTACTTGGAGCTTCACTTTCCTTGATCATATTGTTTGCTGATTGTTTCTACTTTGTTTGGCCCCACGTTAACTATTTGAAATTGATTATTGTGGTGATGGTGTTCGTGACTAGCTTTTTGCCGTTGAATATCTTGTCCATGTTCAGCTTGGGTGGAATCTTGGCTACTATAGGCATAATTTCGGTTATTATCGGCTGTGGGTTCATTAATGTCGTCGATGATAGTAACACTACTGATAGCGCATCATTTGTCATTGATTCGTTGCTACATTTTGCTCCAACAGAAATGTTTCCTCGCAACTTTAACAGTTTATTGTTCAGTCTTGGCATATTCATGGCTCCCTGGGGTGGACACCCCGTGTTTCCCGAGTTATATCGAGATATGAAACATCCGCAAAAATTCAGCAAGTCGAGCAACATTTCATATCTCATCACTTTTGTTTTAGATTTCACCATTGGTGTTACCGGCTATTTGATGTATGGAACTTTAGTTGATGACTCGATCATCAAGAACATCATGCGCAATCCAAGTTATCCCGCATGGGTCAACAAGGTCTTGTGTTTATTGATGGGGATCTTACCAATATCGAAACTTCCGTTAGTGACGCGACCCATCATTACGTCGTACGAAAGAATATTGGGCATATCACCTCCGCCGAAAGCCCCGCACTATTCTCCGAGCTCCAATGCGCAAATTGAACAAGACAATGCCTTGAGAAACAACGACAACTGCAACGACAATGACGACGATGAAGAAGAGAACTTCAAGCTTCATCGTGACATGGCGTCTCTGCACTCACCATCAACTTTGAAAACCTTGCGAGTTCTTGCACGATTCACTTTTTGCTGTATTCTACTCCTTTTATCATTATTCTTCACTTCTTTTGGCAACTTGATCTCATTCTTGGGAAGCGCCATTTGTTACACAGTCTGCTTGACACTACCAATGATGTTTTATTTGAAATTGAACAGATCAAGAATCTCAGTTTCAACCAGCTGGTTTTTGAAAATTGGAGTTGCAATTTCCATCGTTTTGGCCGTGTTGGGAACTTACGCTTCAATCACAATCAAAGTTTAGACTTGGACACATAAAATTTAGACAAATCTAATCAATCTCGTTCTTTTTTTTTTATAGATATATATATATAATTATTATTTATAGAATATAACACCTTGAGGACATACCAAATCTTTTTTTGCACTTATTTTTTTTTTCAAAAAAACGAGGTGGGGTGGAGGAAAATTACCAAGTCAATGTCAACGTGGGTTTATCAAAACTCAACAACGAGAAAGCTGTCAACGGCGTTGCTTGCCGTTCTGACGCTTGCTCTGTCTATTGGAACCTTTCAACCCGGCATCTTGACTCTCATACAAAGGCTCTGCTCCAAGTGCCATAAATTCTTGCTGTGACCTGTTCAAATACTGAGCCATCACTTCGCTTCCAGAGGAGTAACTGCTACCATGGTGGTGGTGGTGGTGGTGTTGTTGTTGTTTCGTAGCCTGCAGCTGAGGAACTTGATGCTGAATCACCGGCACATATCGAACTTGTTGATACGGCTGTCCACAGTAAGGAGTAGACGGAGCCATGGCAACATATTGTTGTGCTTGCGCTTCGGGTGGCGGAGGTGGTGGTGGTACTGATAATGGAAATGAATGCATCGCATGTTGGTGATGGCTGAAATAATTGAGGTTCGGTGAAACGGGATAGTGGCTAGCTCTAAAGCTGCTCGTTGAACTATTTCTGCTCGTTGGTGGAGCATAGTAAACGGACTGAGCTTGCACATAAGGCGAAAACGGAGGATTGAAGCCACTGTTGACCAGCACAGTTGAGGAGTTTCTTGAAAACCTGCCACGAGAATATGATGAGTCAAAACTGTTGTGGTAGTAAACTTTTTGGTATTTCGAGTGTGCTCTTTCCTTACTCTTTGCTTGCGAGGTTGCATTTTTCGATACAAATTTACTTGTGTTTTTGGTCTCCGGTGAAGCAGTCTCGTCAGAGCCGATAATGATAGAAACTTCATCATCATCTTCTTCATCATCTTCTTCCTCTTCTTCATCATCTTCTTGTTCTTCTTGTTCTTGTCGATCTTCTTCTTGTGCCTCCTCATGTTTTACCTGTTCTGCCTTTTCCTGTTCAACCTGTTCTGCCTTTTCCTGTTCAACCTGTTCTGCCTTTTCCTCTTCTGCCATTTCAATTCCAACTTTTTCCTCTTCAACCTCTTCTTGCTCTTTTACTTCCTTCTCTTCATAACCATACTCTGTTGGTTCATTAGGCTTGGTGTCTTGCAGGGCTGCTGCATCCTCAATTTGTTCAGTCTTGACAATACCAAAAACCAATGCAGCTTCTGCTGTGATTGGTTCCTCTGTTCTCTTTTCCTCAACTTCTATAACTTGTTCCTCGTCGTTGCCCTTGCCCTTGCCCTTGCCCTTGTTTTTGTTTTTGTTGTTGTTGTTGTTGTTGTACTTGCGGAGACTCGAATGCAATTGCTCCAGATATTGCTGATAAGTAGAACCCTGACTTCCTTCCAACTTCTTTTTAAAGGAGAACCTCGGTGGGTTTCCACAGCGATCTTTAGCATAGCTAATCTTAAATACACAGTATTTGTGGTACAACTCCGTCGCAAGCTCTCTGTCGCCATCGAGGGCTTTAGTTAATTTGAAAATACCAGTTGTCTCGTCACTTTCAAATGACTCAACAAGAGCAATGGCATCGGCAATGTTGATAAAGTTTAAAAACGCGCAGTCCTTATTGTGGTAAAAGTTAATCTGCTCAAGGTGACCAATCCTTGAAAAATTCTCTCGCAACTCTTGCTCCTTCGGTATACTGGGCTTTCGTTCGCCTTCCTCGCGCGCTGGCCTAATGCCTAGATAAACATTACGCGAAGCACCTGCGGTAACGGCTAGCGCAATGTCCCGATGCAAGGGCCCGCTGTGTTGTTTTGCCCAACTGACCGTGATATCATAGCCATGGATTACCAATTGGTGCAGCACTTGATGGTTCATGTAAAACATGTATGCGACATTTGGATCGACAAAAGTGATGAAACATATCCTCCGCTCGGGGATGTAGTTGATGCACTCCACCAATCCTCCTGCTCTGACATTGTTTGCAATTTCCTCCACCGTGGTGTTTGGGTGTAAATTGCCCAAATACAAAGATCGATTGCCTGGCATTGTCGTGCCAGCACTTGCGCCAGCACCAACCCCTGCAACACTACCACCATTACTACTATTATTATTCGCCATTATCGCTGAATGGCTAGAGTGTGCCGAAAACGGCGTGGCCGGTACAAACGAGACAGGCACCAATTGTGTCACTGGATGAGACGAAGGAGGAGCATGAGGTGCTTGGGGAGCAAGGTGATGATGATGATGATGATTGTGATGATTGTGATGATTGTGATGATGGTGACTAAAGCCCGAGGATTCCGAAACCATTGAGTATGACCCATTTGCAACGGACTCGCGGTGATGTCTTTCATCAGATGGAGCATAGACATTTTGCAAAATGGGCGAGCCACCTTCAATATCGGAGCTGTTGGGGCTGACTGGATCCACAATGCTAACTTCATTCTCGCCTCGTTCTGGGGAATCGATAAAGCTACTGATATCGGAACTATTGTCCAAGGGCCCACTGCTATTCATTTCGTGTAAGCCATTTTCAATTGAAGTTGGATTCAGCGCCTGGCAAGAACTTGGATTGGACAATTTTGCACCATCTTCCATAGTGTTGGGACTGCTCTCCATGGGGGTTCGATCGCACCTGTCCTTTTCAAATTGAACATTTGTAAATTGAATGCTGTATTTACTAGTTTTTTCTTGTAAATTGGATGAGTCTCGAGAAGCAGTTGCATGTTGGATGCTTCTTGTATAGCTTTCAAAAGCACGTATACACGAGTCAATCGAGGTGAAATGAATAATCACCTTGGCATTAACGCTTTGAGACTCGTCGTCCTCCTCCTCAACATCATTTTCTTCTTCTTCTTTCTCCTTCTTTTCTTCTTCTTTTCCAGCTTCTTCTCCATCTTCTTGTTTAACGGTTTCTTCCTCGTCTAGTTTGAGTTGGAAATCTTCTATATCACCAAATTTTTCACATTGAGTAGCAATGAGTCGTTGAATCTCATCAATGTTATCCTCTTCTTGATTGACGCCTGCTTCAAGGTTACCCACTTTGAAAAATAAAGCCAAGCAACGAGTCGCTTGGAAATCAAGAATATAATTCAAAGTTTTGAGTTTGATGTAGTCCTGCTTTGAATTTTGCAGAGACTCTTTAGCACCATTGATATCATTCAAGTGAATTTTCAATTGATCAGATTTCAAACACTGTTTCAATCTAGATAAGTATTCTTGATTCTTGGCATACTTGAGATAAAACAAGACGGCGATTTTGGAGTTTATAAACGAGATGTAGCTAATCTTTGTCTTGACATCCAGAGACAACGAGCCATCATTTTGGAAAAACTTTGGTGTTTGCTTGGTGAATAATTTGATATATTCAATGGGACCAAAATCAATGTTATCGAGTAGTTGATGTAAGGAAATGTTCTCGCACAAGTTTTTCAAGACAATGGTTCGCGAGAGATTCAATTGGTCAAATTGGTTATTCAACATGTATGAGTAGTCGTCATGTTCACAAGAAACTGACCCAGAAGCTGAGGCTGAAGCCAAAGCCGAGGAGCCTTGCACTGAGTTGAGATACAGAGTTTGTTTGCCTTCCGCCTTGTGATTGTGGTGATGGTTATTTGAGTAGGTTGAATGGCTGCCTCTCAACAGACTCTGTGACTTGTTTCTTGAATAACGAAAATTTGGCGACGATGGATGAGATTCCCTGCTTTGTTGTCGAGACCCACTATGATGACTCGATTGTGAAGACAAAGGATGAGGATGAGGATGATGAGATTGGTTAGGAGATGGGAGAGGAGGCTGGAATGAAAAATACTGCCCTGAAGGTGGTGGTGTGAAATAGGGTGAATTGACAAGTAAATTGGAAGGAATCATCGAGTGGCTATAGTTTACGTCCAAGGGTGTCATTGGAGTAGTTGCTGTTGCGTATGAAACTCCATGTATACTCTGGAGAGCCGTGTTTGCAGGAGGATAATGATGTTGCAGCTGTAGATGGAGGGTAGGATGAGGATGAGGATGTGGGTGTGGATGTGGACGAGGATGAGGACGAGATTCCATAGATTTATGAGATCCATTGAGATACCCCTGTTGATACATCATAGCTGCTCCGTGTGTTGTACCTACGTGTCGATGTGTCGATGTGTCTCTGCGTGGGCCTGCGTAGGCGTGTGTATGTGTATATACAAAAGTGACGTGTTATACGTAGTCGTGGGCACTGAACGGTGGTTCGAGTGTGGTGTGTGGACTGTTGCTGTTGTTGTTGCTGTTGTGTTCTAAATAAAGCGATTGTATAAAGCTTGTTGGAGGGGGGGGGGGAAACTTGTTTTTAAGCAAACTCTCTCGAGAGTTTTTTGCTCAAAAACAGTTCTTGAGTGTTTGGATGGATGGATGAGCAGGCGGTTCCCGTTTCCAAAGGACACTGGGGGTATCTGGGGGAGTTATTGAAGGTGTTGTATGGTTTTGAAAAGAAAAAGTGTATCAGTTGTGTGAAATTATTTACTTTTGGTTGTAAAAAAAAAAAATTTAATATAGCGACTGCTCGCTCTCTCTGGTTCTCTCTCTCTATCACCTTGATACTTTCAACCAACCTACTCTATATGTCGCTCGCTTTCTTTCAACGCACATACAAACACACACACTCTCTCTCTCGAGTTTATACCGAGTCGAGCCTTTCCATCCCTCGCTAGCCGGGGGGGGAGTCTAGCGTAGTGAGAACTAGGGGCAGGAGCAGTAGGGCTAAGCTTTCACCAGGGTTTGTTGTTTAGTTGACACACGCCCACGTCTATTACTTTCCTTCTTAACTAGTAGGCTACTCCTATTTAGCTGCATAGTTTGTTAGTTGGCCATATAGCCCTCCTCACGTTAAATTGTTCCAATGTTAGCCACTACCCTTTTGCTTCTGGCTTGTGCGGCGCTACCGGCCGGCTTAACCCTCTCGAGGAAACTTGGGCCAAAGGGGGCACGGGCGAGCAGTAGGGAAAGAAGTAAACACGCAAGAGCTCGATATGTAGGTGTGGGTGTGTTTCTTGGCCGGCCGCTTACGTAATGTCGCATTTTCTCTGTCGCATTTTTATTTCCTGTTTACGTTCTGGTGTTTTTGTTGTTTTATTTTTATACTGAGATTCTCGTGTGTTGGTGGCAGCTAGGGTGTTTGGTGGTGAAATTGAACTCCGGTGGGGCTCCAATTGTTTCACTTTCATTTCCACAACGGAGAGGTTCAGGTTAAGTTAAAATCAAGTCAGAGCAAAGCAAAGCGGAGCGAAGTAAAGCAAAGCAAAGCGAAGCAACACTACAACAAATAGGGTACAACACGCACCAGCAACTCTTTTGCCCTCTTTTTTTTTTCCGTTTCTCTGTTTTTCAGATTCACTGGCATATAAAAGACTGTCGTTGTCGTTGAAGAAGAAGAACCCGCTCTATGTGCCTGGAATTTCGATAGTAGCAACTCAATTCTCACATGTGAAACACCTCCGCGCTGGGAGATTTTACAGAGTGGGTTTTGTTTCCCTCTCTTCCTCCCGCGGTAACACGTTCTCAAGGATATAAAAAGAGACGGATGGGGATAGATTGAGAGTAACCGAAAAAGGTTGCTGTTGGTTCCAACAAAGGTTTTACGACGGAGAAGTAGGTTTCAACTGGAGCAATGTAACACCTGTATTCTTCTTCGAACCACACGTAACGTATCATACGAAAAAAAAAAAAGGGAGAGAAAGACTGCCACTTCTGTTTTGGGAGTGAAAAATCCCCGTTATGTATTGTTGTCACTTACGAGGGGAAACCCCCCCAAACCCTGCTAACCTTCGCCAACCCCCCTTGTTGAAAAAAAAAAATTCCCCCCCTTCTTTCCCCGTCCTGTTCCGCACTTACTCTGTCACCACCACCAACCCGCACACGGCTTTACCAAATGCCAGGGATTTACCCTCGTTTCCCACTTCCAGCAAATATGAGTCCAGAAACGAAAACAGAAAGTAAAAAAAAAAAAAAAAAAAAAAAACTCGCAGCAGTATCAGAGTTCAATTTGGAGAGAAAGTCTGTCTCGGATTTTTGCTTGTTGTTTCCTAATCTGCCGATTTTTTCCACTTCTCCTCTCTTTACAACAGACACCAAAGATGATGATGATGGTGCTGCTGCTGCTGCTGTGCTGTTGTATCTAATCTCGAAAGTAGAGCCCGATCTATTCAAAAAAAAAAAAAAGAAAAAAAAAAAAAAGAAAACTTTTCAACGTTTGGCTTGAAAATACATTCAGCACAACCCTTTTGTCGTTGCTTCACTCACGAATTGGGTGTGTCTCTCCCTTCCTCTCTCTATATCTCCAGCTCGCTTGATATTTCAAAAAACTTTACCCTTAATTTTGCACCGTTGCCCTGTTTCTACGATGTGCCTTCTTTTTTTTTTGCTTGATATTCCTCAAAATCCGCCTACGCTGCGATGCTACTTATTTCTAGTAGTATAAGGTTTGTAGTTTTTTCTTTTTTGTAAAATTGTTGAAAGAAGACTCTTCTTCACACTGTAACATTTGCATGTTTGTTGCATGTTTGTTGTTTTTTTTTGTTTCTGTTGATGATTTGAATCACCCGCATCGAATTTGTATTTCTGATTTATTATTGAGTTTTTTTTTTTGTTTACTGGTAGTGTTATCACGAGAGTACGCGGCGAACCAAATATCAAGTTCAAGTTCAAGATTTCAAGGAGAGCAGATACAAATTCATGCATGAATATCGCTTACTAAACCCAGGAGAAACAACAGGGTGTATCGGGTCATGATTCACTTTCCACGCGCGGATCACTTTCACCAATTGTCCATTAACCACCGTTGGTAATTGAAAGAATCAAGAAAGGAAAAAAAGAAAAAACTTCTAAGGCAGTTCAATCTATGGCACGATTGGAAAGCGAAACGACGTGGAGAGAGACCCTATGCCCTGTGCATCGTGCTTTATCTTCTGCACTTTTATCTCCTGGGCTCATGACACATGGACTCGGCCAAAAAGACGCGTCGCGACGGATTGAAAATATTATTATTTGCGCGGTAATCGCTTTCTCGTACACGGGCCCTCGAATCCATATATGTATAAATGTAAATGGCTTCTGCCAATGACGGGAAAGCCGCGACCACACCCGTAACTTCCAAAAATCAGATTTCAATACAACCCCCCTTCTTCTCCCCTTCTTCCAAACAAAGGACAAATGTATCTCGATGTGTCTTGGTGGGTGTGGAAAAGCAACCTCAAAGTCTCTTCTTTAGACCCACTCCACGCGCCATAAGAAAAAAAAAAAAAACCAACTTTAACCAAATTGCAGCAAGAACCTACTTCTACTCTCAAGTGGAATGCTTCGTAAAAATTTCCAGGTGTATAGAAATCTCCGGTTAAAGCTTGATCTCGGCAAGAGCCTCGCTGAACTTGGGCGAGAGAAAGCCGGTGGAAATGTAAAAACTTCATGAATTTGGCCCTGGTTTTTTGATTCCATCTCGCGCAAGAGAACAAAAACCTTTCCCCTCGAGAGTAATTGCTTTCGAGGCTGTCCACATGAAACTTCTCCCACTAGCTGGGACTGTGGAAATGTCAGAGAGAGAAAACTTTGATTGATTTTGAGGCCAAAAAAAATCGGAAATGCTGGGTGTACGTGCATACACTTTTCAAATCAATTTCGTGAAAAGAACAGAAAGTACCAAGTCAATTGAAAGATGATACGAAAGTAAAATCAGCTTGACCCATCTGACTTCCATTAGGAGATGTCAAAGGCACGGATCAACCTTTTTTTTTTGTCTTTTTTTTGCAGCCAGCCCAAGTTACCATTGCCAAGTCACGTGCATGCGTGGTTCACGAGAGCTGAGCCACTGTCACTAGCAACATTAACTAATACTGTAACGCAGTGGCAACTGGTAGCATTCGTGAGATTACCACACAACTGATGCTACGGCAATCGCGTGCGTAAAAAAAGGCAAAAAGTGACGACACCTTGCCAAATTATATATCAAGCTCAGAGGAGTCGAGACCTGGCTCATCACCCTTGAGGCTCATCGCCTTTCTTCTCCTTCCCAACGGATAGTGGCTTGATCTGCTTCGAAGATGGCAAATACCAACACATGTGGTAGCGCGGCGCACCACTAATAACAAATTTCTCTCTCACTGTCTCTCGCTGTGCTTTGTTTTTTTCGCTCTCTCTTCACTCATCAAGTTCAAAGATCAAAAGTCATCATACCGGAGACAAACCGCAAATTCTTTCACTGATTTTTCATTGAATCAATCAAACCCAAGAGCCTCAGAAAATTTTATCCATCTATATATATATATATTGATTTATTGATTTATATATATATATATTCTTACAGATTTGAATTTTGGCGTTTTTTGGAAACACAAGCTCCCTTTTTCGCAACGATGGCTACACAAGAAGTTCCAACATTCAAGTTGGTTTTAGTCGGAGATGGTGGTACTGGTAAAACCACTTTTGTCAAGAGACACTTGACTGGAGAGTTTGAAAAGAAATATATTGCCACCTTGGGTGTCGAGGTCCACCCCTTGGGCTTCCACACCAACTTTGGTGAGTTGAAGTTCGATGTTTGGGATACTGCTGGTCAAGAAAAATTTGGTGGATTGAGAGATGGTTACTACATCAACGGTCAATGCGGTATCATTATGTTTGACGTTACTTCGAGAATCACCTACAAGAACGTCCCCAACTGGCATAGAGATTTGGTCAGGGTCTGCGAAAACATCCCCATTGTATTATGCGGTAACAAGGTCGACGTCAAGGAACGTAAAGTTAAGGCCAAGACCATCACTTTCCACAGAAAGAAGAACTTGCAATACTACGATATCTCGGCCAAATCAAACTACAACTTTGAAAAGCCGTTCTTGTGGTTGGCTAGAAAATTGGTTGGTAACCCTCAATTGGAGTTTGTTGCTTCCCCAGCTCTTGCTCCTCCTGAAGTCCAAGTTGATTCCGACTTGATGCAGAAATACCAACAGGAAATGGAACAAGCTACTGCTTTGCCATTGCCTGATGAAGATGATGCCGATTTATAAGGAGATTCAATTTTCTCTTTCTGAGCGTCATCTCAGTGCTTAGCCAGCGTGTTTGGGCCCGATGCCGCGGTATATAAAGTAGGATTTCAGTATCATGTTAATTACTATTCAAGAGCATAATCGTACCAACAAAGGAGCTCCTAGGTGTATTTCATATCCTCTCTTTTTTGTTCTTTTTTCTGTGTTTACTGTTTTTCATGTCTTGCATGTTTCTTCCTACAATCTACAAGTACTTGTGTACTTGTACTTCATCGCGTATGCTTATGCACAGCCTTTTGGTGCTCCAGAGTATGGTTGTACCAAGCAACAGGAGGCAAGGGCATCCCCGCCAAATGCGGCGGCGGGGGCAACCAAAACTCATCTTCATCCTCCTCCTTGACACCTTCATCCCTCTCATCTCCGCCATAATGTCGCCTCAGCTCGATATCCATAGCATCATCCGCATCTCTACCTCGTTTCCTTCTCTCGCCGTCACCACCGCCACCATTCACGTTCCGTCTTTCACTATCCAGCAGAACCACCGATTTTTCAACACCACCAGGTACACCCTTGTTCAACTTGTCAAATGTCATTTCGTAAGCCAACTCCAGAGGTTTCCATTCGCCCGTTTCCTTCGCTTTGAACTCGTAGTAATCGCAGTAGTATTTGATATGGTTCTTGCCCATCAAATGCGATTTCCGCACACTTAGTGTGTCATGCGTAAGGTATGACTTGCAGTAATCACAGTAGTACTTTGGCATAACTAGCTTGCTTTTCGGGAGTAACTAGCGAGTTTTCCTGGGTTCTTGGATGTGGATCAACTCGTTTACGATGAAGGTGGTGGTTGGTGGGTGATCACGTGAAAGTGCCTTTGTCCAATTGGAATTAGTGTAGAGTTGGTGGAACTTGCACGACTCGACGTTAGCAGTAGGTGGTACTGTGCGAGTCCGCAATATGGTGAAAAAAAAGATGTACCCAGAGCATGGATTATATCCTAGGGAAAGTGACCCAGTTGAGAAGTTGGTGAATCTTATAGTACAGACAAGATGTTGAGAATTGCGGTATGTACTAGCTACAGATCAAGTGGAGAGCGAAGTGACGCATATGTGAGGAATACAAGGAGTGGGAATGAGTACCTCTGTGGAGCATGCGTTGGAATTGTTTTGAAGGTTGATTTTGGTGAACAGCATCGATGTGCCAGGACGGTCTCTGTTACAACAGGAGACTCAACCGACGCCAGAGTCCATAATTACTCGTGTGGCCAGATAGATGTCATGGACTTCAATAGAGGCTGAAAAGTCACTCAAAAAAGGGGACGGCACGTTCAAGATTTCAGATATAACAGTGACCAATCCTTCTCCTTCTCCTTCTCCTTTCTCCATTTCCTCACCCCCTTCTTTCAATAGACTCAATTATACTAACAAATTCACCCTCTTCAATTTTTCTTAACAGAGCCTTTCATCCAAGAGATTCTTTTCAATCACACCAAGAAGATCCAATTTAATTGGGGACTTGTACGTCAACAACATTAGACAGTTCAAAGCCAAGCCCCTTACACAGGAAGAAATAGATGCCGCAGTGAAGAAATTCCAATTGCCAGGTAAGCCAACCATTCCACAAGTGCACGATCTTTCTACTGAACAAGTCAAGGAGTACGAAGCTAGCGAGGTTGAAACTCAAACTGAAAAACCAACCGAAGTTGCTGCTGACGACGGAGATTGGTTTGTATTTGACACTGTTGAAGCTGATGAACATCACTAAAAAGGTTGTGTTGCGTTGTTTTGGCTGTTTTTGTTCATGTTTCGTTCGGATAGCAGGTGTTGGAGTATAATGTCTTATAGAAATGTCAAAAGAGAAGATAAAAACAAAAAATTTACTCAAAGATTTTCCGAAATAAAGTGTTATTTGAATGGCAAGCCGTGGTTGCAGCATTCTCTTGAGATATCATCTCAATTTTTCCAAGGACCTGGTATGTGTATGTGTTTCACTCTTTGATCATGGCGAGCGTTCAAGTTCGGCCACGGCGAGATATGCTCGGCTATTTTAGACAATTATTGTGTACAACAAATCTTTCTAAAGGTAAACACACATCCTCCTCTTCACGAAACCTTCACATTGATTAACCATTCTCCACCCAGTCACTCAAGCTGATCCCAGACAGGAGTTGCGTTCAAATATTAACGGGGGATTCAGATCAAACACGTCCGCGTCGATTCACAAAAAACATCAATACAAAGTTCTCATTTTCTTAATGTCTACAAGCGACTTGATAACCAAACTCGAGCATCTACGAGCCGAATCCAACTGGGTAGACAGAGCACTTCAATCGCGAGCATACACAGACTCCAAAATCCTCCTCCCGAGTCTCAACTGGGAAGATCTCATATCGGACCAAGTAACCGAAACCACACCCAAGCCGTCGGCCAGCCTACGCGACTTGCAAATCACCACCACCATAATCGCCAATGATGAAAAAATCGTGCACGCGATCAAGGATCTCATTGCGACAATCGACAAGTATCGCAGACACCAGCGCACCACGACGGAGATCTTGCTTTCTCGCAACGCCAAAATACAGGAGTTGGAGCAGCGCGTGAGGGACTTGGAGAAACAAAACGACAGAATGGACGTGCGGAATCGAGATGAGAAAAATGATCAAGTTGCGATGGTGAAGGAGAACCAGCGTTTGGTTCACTTGAACAAGATCCAGGCGCGCAAGTTGCAGCTGATGGTTTCGTGGGCTCAGGATCTCAAAGCGCAGCATCGGGTGGATTGCAAGCGGCGCGATCTTGAGATTGGAAGGTTGAAAAATAAGCTTGTCGAAAAGAGACAGTTGAGTTCGACTGTCGAGTTTGGGATCCCATTGAGTTTGAATCTGGCACAGGAGAGAAATAATATCGCTGATGATGTTGGTGGTGTTGATGATGATGGTCAAGTTGAAGGGATTTTTCTTGGTAGTGGTGGTGGTGGTGATACCGCGGTTGCAAAAGTTGCATCGGGGCCTAGCTTGGCTCAGATACAAAGAGTCATAGCTAAAGAAAATGCCAGCTTTACCCTGAGCCTAATGCGGATTGTTGAAAGTATCGCTAGTGAGAATTACAAACTTTGCAAATTTATTCATTGCGTCAAAGACTACATAACAGTGACGAGTGCTGAACTTTCCAATTTGCGCAGCCTGGGTAGTGCCACACTCCCGAATCCCTCGGATTTGATCGATCTAGATGAGATCAACAGAGACGATGATGCGGCAATGCAGAATTACTACAATGAAATGGAAAACTCAGAGGCGATAGAAAGACCGCTTTTGAATGAGTTATATAAGATATATCATATTTTCGAAGACATCGTTGAAGCATTGAATAACCCCGGATTCACTCAGAATTACAACGAGGTGATTGAAAAGTTGCAAAATGACATGAAGCAAATGGAAAAGAACTGGAAAGACGCGTTGCTGACCTCCGAAGTGTGGAAAAAGTTGGCAAAACAAAAACAACAAAAAGACAAATAAAGGACGAGGGGGATTCACAGTTGGGTAAAAAATGAAAAAAAAAAGAATAAAATAAAAGGAGACAACGAGTAACCTTGAAGGCTTTACTGCTGAAGTGTGCTCTCCAAGCTAACCGCACTCAACGGAAAATCCTTCACTGCGTCGACTTCTGAGGTTCCGTTCTCTTCCATTTTTTTCTTCTTCCACACAATATCGGAACTCGGCGGTGTCGTATCTAGAAACTGATTGAGTAGCCTTCCCGTGCAATAAACACTAGCATATAGCGGGTCATCTTTGGTGATGCTGATGCTGATTTCCCTCCCCACAATTCCGTCACTAGAACCTTCGGGTTCAAGCTGAGCCAAAAAGGATTTTTCCTCTAGATCATCGGCGTGTGAGTTTGAGTTTCTTGATGAGACTCTGCGGTCATTCAACTTGCGCTTGAGCCGTATCGACCGTTCTTGTATGAAGTTATCCTCCTCTTCAAGAATGTAAAACAGGTTGACTCGAATTAAATCACCCTGTTGCAACAGATTAAACTCAAATGCGTGGCTGCCATGGAATGGTTTCACCACCACCACCGTTTGCCCCACGCCAATCATGAAATCGGAGTACGGGTCCTCCACTTCTCTGATGATAGTTTCTGACTCGGTGGCCACGATGGAAGCGCTCTGGGAATAAAGTGAGCGAACGGGGTAGTTTTCCTCATTCGAAACATCGCGGGTCCTCACTGGTTTGCCTACAATGGTAGGCTCGGCAACCAACGCGTCTGCATCATTTGCTGCTGCTTGTGCAGCAGCAGCAGCAGCAGCAGCGAGTGGTAGTGGTGCTCTTTCAGCTTGCACCTTCAATAGCTCAGAGATGGCCAAGGATTTTGATCTTAGCGAGAACCCTTGCTGGGGGCTTTGGCTTTTACTCTCAAACGATTCCAATGACTCGTCAACTGCGCTTTTGTAAACCAGATCATCGCTTATAGTCGCATTGAGCGAGCAATGTGCTTGAGATGGAAGCACGGTTGCTTGAGCTGCATGCAATCTCCCATTGGCATCGCCAATTCCATGAGGACCCTTGAACAAGACAGCTTTATCGGTCCCACACAGCGACTCCTTGATTGATTCGATAGGGAAGCTATCCAACACGATCTTGGAACTCATGTCGTGTGAGCGTCCAAGTGTGTCTGTATTTTTCTTCATAGGATCCATCCTTTGCTCTTCAAGATCAGCCTCGGCAGCTTGTTGCTCATTCATTTCCAAAAGTAGGATTCTCTGTGCACAATGCCGGATTAGCTTCCGCTTTCGTGAGTTGAATAGAATTGGCCAAATTGGCATCAGAAAGTAGCCAATACACATTATAATCAACAAGATTCCAACAAAAACCGCAATTAGCACCCCGAGTAACGCACCTGTTGAGACAGCCATGACTGGTATAGGTGGGTGGGTAAGTCCCGGGACTTTTTACAGGACTTGATGGCGATGGTTTTGGTGTGTTGTATTCGATGTGGATGGTATTTTGGTTGCAAAACTTTTTTCAATTTTTCATTTTTTGCTCTCCATCTCTCGGACAATGAACAACCACCTCTGTCAAATGAATTTCAGACCGTACAAAGAACCCAGCCTGACTTTATTTCACACTTGGTTAGGATAGGATGGGATAGTTGTAATCTCGTGAAATTTTGCATCTCATCAGCTTGGTTACGAAGCTTGTTTCCAAGCGAGTTCTTGCTACAAGTCAATCTTTGCGTTTTTTAGAAAAGCCAACTCATCTTCAATAGGTTTGAAATTCTCAAGCAACTCTTTTTCTTTTTCCATCCTTTCCAATTTCTGCCTCTGTCTTTCAGCATCAATTTCCTTATACTTTCTATTGGCTTTCTTTGACTTGGATTGTTTCACCTTTTGAGCTCTATCTTTTAAAACCGCGTTTCGACTGCTTTCGGGGTTGTTTAAATCTTCCAACTTTAGCGCCAAGATCTCTCTCGCCTTCTTTCGATTTTCCTCTTGCGAGCGTGATGCTTGACAAGTGACGACAAGACCAGTCGGGATATGCTTTAGTTGTACCTTTGAGTTGGTCTTGTTAATCTTTTGGCCTCCTGGCCCTCTGCCTCCGTGCAAAAAAGTTTCCTCCAACTCCTCTTCTTTTATCAACCACTTGGGTCTGGGGGGTAGTTGAGTCTTTTTGGGGATGGATCGCACGGGAGACGAGGTGAACAACAGCCTAGATATTTGACGAAACATAACGGCGGATAAACTTACAGATCTCAACTGGGGGGGGGGAGGGGGAGGCTAAAGTAAGATGGTCCAAGTATTCGGGGAAGGGTTAGGAACTATTCGTCACGGGATGTCGCAAGAAGGAATGGACTGTCTCTAATTTTTTTTTGACATTGGAGCATTTAACGCACGTAATGCGTCACGTGACACATCAATTAAAATTTTGAGGCACGTGACGTATCACGTGATATAGAGAAATTGACAGAGAGCTCATATATCACGAGAAAATTGACATTGGTGGAATTAAAACACGTGACACGTCACGTGATGCTTTACGTGACGCATCACGTGAGAAAGGAGCTCTTCTCTGTAGGACGTGAATATACAAGATAATATTTACACACACGCGTCTCGAATTTTCCCAATTCATTTAACTCAATCGGGGCAAACATCCATCACTTGGAAAAGTTCACCAGTCTGCTTTCCCTTCAAAGCCTGTTTGAGTGAGTGAGTGTGTGTGTGTGTGTGTGTGTGTGTGTGTGTGTTTCTGCCTCGTCTTCAGGAATTTGTCATTTTATCCTGAAACTTGCAATTTTTTTTATATCAACCAGTTCCTACGTTGAAAAAGCTCCTTTTTTTTGATTTTCCAAACTCAAGCAGTTTTCATACATACACACTAACAATATCAACTAAGTAACCGGAACATGTCATTTGACGGGCCCAGCGTTTACTCTGCACAGGTCTTGCCTGGTGAAGACCCAGAGGAAAACTCCAACAACGAAATAACAAAAGCGTTTCGTTCGTTCATTCTAGAATTCAGACTTGATTCACAATACATCTACAGAGACCAACTTCGGGAGAATTTGCTAATCAACAATTATTTCTTGAAAGTCGATAGTGAACACATCATCGGGTTTAACGAGGAGCTCAACAAACGATTGACCGATGACCCCGCGGAAATGATCCCGCTCTTTGAGAATGCCATAACCGATATCGGTAAGAGAATCGCGTTTTTATCCAAAGACGAAATTCCTCAGGGCTTCCCCGTTTGTCAATTGATCCTTTACTCACAGGCCAACAAAGTCTCGATAAGGAACTTGGACTCTGAACATATCGCCAAGATTGTCAGAGTTAGCGGTATCGTCATTTCGGCCTCTGTTTTATCCTCGAGAGCTACCCAGGTGCAATTAATCTGTCGCCAATGTAAGCACACGATGCAAATGAAGGTCAAATCTGGGTTTGGTTCCATCCAATTACCCAAATGCCAGAGTCCACACAATATCGACTCGAACTCGACTCAAGAAAAATGTCCGCCAGACTCATATGTCATTGACCATGACAAGTCGACATTTGTCGACCAGCAAGTTTTGAAATTACAGGAAAGTCCAGATATGGTTCCCGTCGGTGAAATGCCGAGACACATTTTATTGCAAAGCGACCGATACTTGACCAATCAAGTTGTGCCTGGTTCCAGGGTCACCATTGTAGGGATATACTCCATTTTCCAGTCGAAACAGAGAAGTGCCAATGGCGGCGCAAGCAACGTCGCTATTCGTAATCCATATTTAAAAGTGTATGGTATTCAGACCGACATTGACAATGGAGCCAATGGTCAAGGCATCACTTTTAGCGAAGAAGAAGAAGAGGAGTTTTTGGAATTGTCCAGAATGCCAAACTTGTATGACGTGTTTTCCAACTCAATTGCACCCTCGATATACGGGAACCAAGACATCAAAAAGGCCATTACTTGTTTGTTGGTGGGCGGCTCAAAGAAAATATTGCCCGATGGAATGAGATTGAGAGGTGATATAAATGTTTTACTCTTGGGTGATCCTGGTACTGCCAAATCGCAATTGTTAAAGTTTGTTGAAAAAATTGCCCCAATATCGGTCTACACCTCAGGTAAAGGTTCTTCGGCAGCTGGTTTGACAGCATCTGTTCAAAGAGACCCACAAACAAGAGATTTCTATCTTGAAGGAGGTGCAATGGTGTTGGCCGATGGGGGTGTCGTTTGTATTGATGAGTTTGACAAGATGAGGGACGAAGATAGAGTTGCCATTCATGAAGCTATGGAGCAACAAACAATCTCGATTGCCAAGGCTGGTATCACCACCGTATTGAACTCTAGAACTTCGGTGTTGGCAGCTGCAAACCCTGTGTTTGGAAGATACGACGACTTTAAGAGCCCGGGAGAGAATATTGATTTTCAAAGCACCATCTTGTCGAGATTCGACATGATTTTCATCGTCAAGGACGACCACAACGAGAGCAGGGATATCTCAATCGCCCAGCATGTCATGAACGTGCACGCTGGTGGAAAGACACAGGAGTTGCAGCAAGAGGGTGAAATTCCAATCGAAACCATGAAGCGGTACATCCAGTACGTCAGATTGAGATGTGCGCCACGCTTAACAGCCGAGGCATCGGAAAGATTGTCTTCGCATTTCGTCTCCATCAGAAGGAGGCTTCAGATTAATGAGGCCGAGATGAATGAGAGATCATCGATCCCAATCACGGTGCGTCAATTGGAAGCCATCATACGTATCACAGAGTCGCTTGCCAAATTGAGATTGAGTCCAATTGCCACCGAAGAACACGTTGAAGAAGCCATTCGATTATTCACGGCCTCGACCATGGACGCGGTTGACCAAGGGGTCGGCAACAGCTCGGATAGCGCTTTAAACGCAGAGATTAAGAAAGTCGAGCAAGAGTTGAAGAGAAGATTGCCCATTGGCTGGTCTACCGCTTATAGAACATTGAGAAGAGAGTTTGTCGACTCGGGCAAGGCAAGCGGCTCAGCTTTGGAGAAGGCTTTGTACATTTTGGAGAGGCATGATGTTATCAAGTTCAGACATCAAGGTCAAAACATTCTACGCGTCGGTGTCTAGGTTTCCAAAAAGAAGTATTAGATTCTATATTTTGATACATGTATTATTAGTTTCACACTTGATAGTTTTTGTCGTTGGTATCAACGTGTAATCTGCACTGACTCTTTAGTCTGACTCCGACTCCAAGAGTCGGGGGGGGGGGGGGATCCACCATAAACATCCTTGTTTCTCTAGCTTTTCCAACTCCATTACGCTCTCAATATAATAATGACAGAATCTCCTCGTAGGAACATCTTACTAATGAACCGCTCCCTCGAGACATTCTTGGTCTTGCCAAACGAATTAGTGACTTTTTCAGTCCACAACTCCTTGACATTTTCCAAAACCAAATTGCAATGCCTATCGAAAGCACGAACTTTGCCAACTAGTTTGTGGTTGTTTCTGCACGAGATGATAATCGGCAGGTTTTCCTGTTGTGCGTGGTGTATTAGTGACATTGGTCCATGGAGGAATTCAAATTCTTCAAGTTTGGCCAACTCTTTTTCGGTCAATTCTGAACGTGGTCTATCTATGTACTCACTTTGTAAAGTTAGTATCTCTGTTTTTGCTTGTTTGCTGATTTTAAAAAAGCTAGTGGAGCTTGTTGTGGAACATACCTCATTTGCTTCGTATGTGTATGTGTGTGTTATGAGCTTGATGGGTGGGACTGGATGAGTCTGTCTCTGGTGGTGTTTTTTTTACATCTCGCTTAAGGCTCGGTCAATCTCTTTGGCATCGCATGAGCACTGATTTTGCACCAGCCCTTCTACGCAATCCTTTTTGCAAGGACTTCAGAGTGATTCAGAGCGGTTCAAAGTGATTCGGAGTATTTCATGAGTTGCAAGTATTCTATTTACTAGGACTATTTTCTATTTTGCTGGCATTGACAACGGAGCACTAAGCAGGCAGCCCCTCTTGATCACATTCTCAACTCTATCTTTCAAAACCTTTGAAGCACACTCAACTTGCAAACTTCTGTAGTCTACATTTGCCACACTCTTGCCAACTGTAATTGTCGACTTATCTTCAGGTAAGTTTTCGAGTGCATCGCCAAATTGAGATTTCAACAACAATGCGATTTTTTCAATTCTTGACTCTATGCTGTCTTGATGACGAAGCTGCGGGCGCTCTTCATCTACTCCGGGCTCAGATTTCACGTGGCTATGGGAATGGCTGTGAGGCCGTGAGGTTAATCGGACGGAGGCAGGAGAGGAGTCGATGGAGTAAAGTATGGCCACTATACTGTCGGCTAGTGAATCTGCCATCAAGTTGTCGTTGATCCACTCCACCGTGATAAATAAACCGGGGCCTTTTGATTTATCAATAAAGATGTCAACAGTATCCATGATGATGCACTCCCACTCCTCGTCGTCGTCATTGAGGATGTTGACATATCCAAACATCTGCTCAAGATGCCACACCATCAACGAAATATCGGCGTTGATTTTGAGGTTGATTTTCGACTTGATTATCGAAGTCGACAATTGTGTGAATTCACTCAAATCCTGCAATTGGACGAGATTGAGGTCAAAATCTTTGGACACCAAGACACCGGAAACAGCCTGGCCCGGCTTGAACGTGGTAGTGGTAGTGGTGGTGTTAATAGTGGTGATTGGACGATTTGAATCCACGTCCATGTCCCCTTCATGTTTAATCTCGGTAATTTTCCCACCATCCTCGGCGTCGTCAACTAGTTGCTCAATTTCGGATTTGAGAAGTTGGAGTTGTTCTTCAGCCAATGAACCCAAGACTTTTGCAACTTTCAAACCTTTAAAAGCAATGCACAATTCTTCGCAGTTTCTCGGATTATACACCTTGACTTCCTTGTCAGTTCCCTTTCGCGACGAATACTTGCTCAACAAGGCCGACTTTAGTCTTCCCATGGGTACAGAGTCTCCATGCACCAAGATAATCTTTGAAGGCGACACCTTGTCGATAAAATCGGAGTTTTGCTGAAAGTCAACATGCGCAGCAAATGATATTTCCTCTACACCGATTCTTCTGGGGATGCTTAGGTCCGGGTTGTTGGCAGACGGTATCACTTGCGGCTCTTTTAGTATGTCCTTGGCCATGGTTCCTTCGACAGAGTAACCTGTCAAAATGACCAAATTCTTTTGCTCGGGAGCCCACTTCTCCAACAACTGTCTCGAGACTCCCGCTTGCAACATACCTGGAGTGGCCACCACCACTGAAGGTCCAAGGTCGGAAAACTTGGACAAGTTTTTGATGGATTTGATATATTTGAATTCGAAAGGGTTGGATTTAGTAGTGGAATCGCCAGTCGATGATAGCCGGATCTTGTCATTCATGATTCCCGTATACGTTTCGTAAACGGCCATACATTTTCTAGCTAAATCAGAGCAGTAGTAAACACTGACACCTTGCAAATCTTCGTTCTTTTCCCAGTACTCTTCCAATATCAACAAGAGTTCTTGCGCGTTACCGAGAGCAAAAACTGGTAGGAGGACTCTACCGCCTCTTGTAATCGTGGCATGAACATGACTTGTCAATTTCTTCTCGAGCTCTGCTTTCGGCTCTAGTGTACCAGTTCCAAACGTCGACTCTGTGATTAAAATATCGGGCCTCACGGGAGGTACTTCTGCAGCCTGCAAATGTCTATTCTCTTCTCTTGAGTAGTCTCCTGTAAACAAAACTTTCAAACTTCCAATCTCTATAAAGTACATACATGCTCCTAGCACGTGTCCCGCGTGGTATGCAGTGAACCGTATCCCATTGAGTTCCATCGTAGAATGATAATCGATGGTTTCAATACGGTCAAAGGATTTGAATATGTCATCGTCGGTGTACAAGTTCCCGCCTTCTTCGCTGCTGCCGCCGCCACTTCCATCATTCTTGGCGTTACCGATAGACGTGACGCGGACAAAATCCTGCATCAACCACCTGTAGATGGCCTTGGTTGCGTGTGTCATAAACACCTTGCCTCGGAAGTTTGATTGCTGCATCACGTACGGCAATGACGCCGAGTGGTCCACGTGAAAATGACTGATCAACAAGACATCGACCTTGGAAAGATCGTACTCGTCAAAGAAGGGGAACGATGCGTGTCCGCTCAAGGCGGGATGCATCCCCGCGTCCAACATGATGACCTTGTTTTTATATTCAATGATGTGACATGATCTTCCAACTTCATTGCACCCACCAAGACCAAAAAATTTAAAGTCCTCTTCATTGGATCCGCTATTCTCAGTGGTCATTTCCCTTTTTTAAACAACCAACCTGGGGAACCGTTTGAAAGTGTGGAAACTGTTGGTTGCACCTTTGCTCTTAACAAGAGGATATATTTTGGTGGTTTTTCATTCTCTTTTTTTTTGCCTGGTGGGAAGATTAGTGAGGCTTCAAATGGATCTAAACTCAAGCAGGCTTGTTGAACAGATGCACCAAGAGACTTGTTGCTGCTACTCGAGTGTGTCGCCTCCACCAGCTAGATTCGACAGGCCCATGGCTAGTCCTTGCTTTTAGAGGTCAGTTTTGCATTTTTTTCCTTTTCAAAATGAAGCTCAAGTTGATGACGAGGAGTACGGAGAAATTGAAAGAGACGCTTCTGCTCATATCACACCTCCGGAAGTTTATCATTTTGAAATTCACCCCGACAGAGCTATTTGTGATTCTGGTCAACGGCAGCTCGGTCAGTCTGGAGTCTCAGGTATGGTGCAACTTGCCCATTGCACGTCATTTCGAGACGATTGAAATTCTGAGCATGAGGGAAAACAATATATTGATGGAGATAAACATTGACCTTTTGCTTCAGACGTTAAAGAACTTTGACAAGGCCAATAGTGAAGGGTTGAACATCAGGTTGCAGAAAACCGATACCGCTGGAGAGCAAGGAGTTTCGACCAAAAACGGGAGGACGGCGTCGTTGGCTCTTTTTTATTCTAACATCAACATCAATTCGAATGTCGTCAACCACACGTTTCGAATACCGGTCAAGATCTTGCGCGAAGCGCAGGATATGCTAAGGGAGCCGGCGCACACCGACCAAGGGTTGATTATGAAGCTACCGAACGAGTTTGTCACGATGTTCAAAAGACTAGACAAGTTTAAAAAGACCTCGTTCAACGATCGCGTGGTTATACAAGCGAGCAAGAGCGACGGGGGGTTTCTACGGTTTGTTTTGGAGGAAGAAGGTAAATTCAAAGTCACCATGAGCTGGAACAACAAGTTGGAAGTACACAAACCGGCAAACGCTGACGCCGAGTCCTTAAGGGAGTCCTTGCACACAATAAGTGTCAATCCGGAAGCCGAAGATGATGGTCTTGACCAGCTTGAAACCTGTGTGAAATTGAAAGACTGGCAACAAGCTTCGAGAATAGTTGGTAAATGTCGAACAGTGATCTTGTATATTGCTCCGCGCAAATGCAGTCTACATTGTTTACTAGATGAAACCGACGACGTAGAATTGGTGTATTATATAAACGGAGTACGACTGTAATCAGAAAAATGTGAGTCAAAGAGCAAAGAAGAAAACCGAGAGGTGTGGTTGGTTGGTTTTCTGCCAAAAGTGTTGACTCATCGTCAAACCGCAATCTTCAATCTTCACGGGTCCTTCCTCTGGCGGAGGTTTGAAAAAAAAAATATTCACCTTTGTATGCTACTTCTCCATCATGAACATCTTGAGCTGACTTGCTCCATCTACGAAAGATAACCTCAATTCACGTTGACACTCAGTTTCTGCTCCTAAATTCAACAAAGAGCAAAGAAATGACTCCAGCTAGAACTTTGGATAGAGAAGAGCCCAGCTATTTTGGCGCAGGACCAGCACTCTTACCGACCGATGTCCTACAACAAGCAGCATACGACTTGCTTTCCTACGAAGGAGACGCCATTGGCATTGGCGAGATCTCACACCGTTCTAAACCAGCCACTGCGGTGATTGACGAAACCAAAAAGAATCTCAAAACTTTACTCAATGTGCCCGACAACTATGAAATTTTCTTTCTTCAAGGAGGCGGAACTGGGGGGTTTTCGGCAATCGTTTACAACATGATGGCCCACTATGCGAAAAAGACTGGCAAAAAGGGTAAAGCAGCCTACGCGGTGACAGGCGCATGGTCTGCCAAGGCATTTGAAGAAGCGCAAAGGTTAGGGTTTGACGCTTATGCCGTTGCCAACACCAAAAAGGACAATTACGGCGACATTCCACCTTACTCTGAATGGGGGCCCATACAAGAAGACACGGCTTATTTGTGGGTTTGCGACAACGAAACCGTGAATGGGAACGAGTTCAGCGACATACCGGGACCCGAGTATTTGCCCCAGGACGTGCCACTAATTGCCGACACCTCATCCAACATCTTGTCCAAACGGGTCGATGTCAGCAAATACGGCGCCATCATGGCGGGCGCCCAGAAGAATATCGGCATTGCCGGCTTGACCATTTACATTGTAAGGAAGGACTTGTTGGATCAAGCAAGCGATGCCGAGTTGAGGAAATTGGACGTTGCGTTGCTGCCCATCGCCTGGAGTTTCCCGCTTGTTATCAAGAACAACTCTGCTTACAACACGATACCTTTATTCACGTGTGAGATTTTGAAGTTGGTTACGCGAAAGTTGATTGCCGAGGGTGGAATCGAGGAAATCGAAAAGATCAACGAAAGGAAAGCCAAGATTTTGTACGGTGCCTTGGAGTCGCAGGCCAGTTTCTACAAATTGCCTGTTTTCAACCAAAATGCGAGATCCAGAATGAATGTTGTTTTCAAGACCCCGAGCGAGGAGTTGGATGCCCAGTTTGTCAAGGAGGCCGATGCAAAGGGATTGAAGGGATTAAAGGGACATAGATCTGTCGGAGGTATTAGAGCTTCGATTTACAATGCTGTTTCGCTCCAGAGTGTGGAGCAATTGGCTGACTTTGTTGTTGCATTTGCCAAAGCAAACTCTTGAAAATAAACAAACCAAAAGAAAAAAAAGACACGATATATTTATGGAATTTAGCAACAAGTTGTAGCCATCATCGAATGTACCGAAATGTGTAAATACGCTTAACTCTTTGCAGGAATGGCTGCGAATTTTTGAGATGGTGATATTTTTCAGTTTTTTTTTTTTCACCACGAGAGATCTGGACCAGGATGTAGTTATACGATTTTCAACCGGGATTGAACCATTCCTCTTTTCCTGCCCCAATGCTGCTACGACCTTTTTCACGCATATATGGGCTCAAAGGGAGATGTTTCACACTATCAAGCAGATACTTCGCAACAGTAGACGCTGCAAAAGCGAATGTCTTGCAAGTTGAAGAAAAAAAACCACGACCAGGTCAAGAACTAATTCGAAAAGAACTCGAGGAACGAATCTCGCGAATACCTATTCAAAACTATCGCAACTTCAGCATTGTCGCGCATGTGGATCACGGCAAATCGACATTATCCGACCGGCTTTTGGAGCTCACGGGGGTGATTGAACCTGGATCCAAATCGCAAGTGTTGGACCGATTGGATGTCGAGCGAGAACGAGGCATCACCGTTAAGGCGCAAACGGTGTCTATGATCCACACGGACCCGGTGACGAACGAGGATTACCTTTTGCATTTAGTTGACACTCCCGGGCACGTTGATTTCAGAGCTGAGGTCTTGCGGAGCTATGCGTCGTGCGGAGGAGCGCTATTATTGGTTGATGCATCGCAGGGAGTCCAAGCGCAAACCGTGGCTAATTTCTTTCTCGCCTACAGCATGGACTTGAAGCTTATCCCCATTATAAACAAGATCGACCTTGATCTGGCGAATATTCCGCGAGCGATGGAGCAAGTTGAGTCGACGTTTGAGCTCGATCCTGCCGATTGCATTGCAGTGAGCGCCAAAACCGGGTTGAATGTAGAGAAGATTCTTCCCTCCGTCATCAAGAATGTGCCTGCACCCGTCGGGGACAAAAGCAAGCCGTTGAGGGTCTTGTTGGTGGATTCCTGGTTTGACCCTTACGTGGGAGTGGTTATGTTGGTTCATGTGGTCGATGGAAAATTGAAGAAAGGCAGCAAGATTTTTTCAGCGCACCGGAACAAGGCGTACGACGTGAAAGAAGTTGGGATAATGTACCCGGATCGAACGCCGATGGAGTATATACAAGCGGGACAAGTGGCTTACATCATCCCCGGGATGAAGAATCCACGGGAGGCATTGGTTGGTGACACGTTTTTCCAATTGGGGAAAAGCGAAGGACTCGAGGTGTTCCCCGGGTTTGAAGAGCCGAAACCAATGGTATTTGTCGGCGCGTTCCCGTCGGAAGGTAAGGATTTCAATGCTATGGATGACCAGATTCAGAACTTGGTGTTGAATGACAGATCGGTCCACTTGGAGAAGGAAACGTCAAATGCCTTGGGGATGGGCTGGAGATTGGGCTTTTTGGGCTCTCTTCACGCTTCCGTCTTCAAAGAGAGGTTGGAAAACGAATATGGCGCCAAGATTATCCTCACTGCGCCTACCGTGCCTTACAAGATCGTCTACAAAAACGGCGAGGAGAAAATCATTACTAACCCCGTCGAGTTCCCCGAGAACAAGATCCAACATGGGGTTTCGCACTACATGGAGCCCTACGTCGAAGCCATCATGACGTTGCCGAACGAGTACGTCGGCACGGTTATGGCCCTCTGTTTGAGTTTCCGAGGCGAGCAAAAGGACATTGAATATCTAAACACGGGACAAACGCTCTTGCGATTTTACATTCCTCTCTCGCAGTTGGTGGAGGATTTCTTTGGCAAGCTCAAGGGATGCACAAAAGGCTATGCGTCGTTGGACTACGACGATGCAGGGTACAGACAATCCGATATCGTCAAGATGGAGCTTTGCGTCAACGGAGAACCACAAGACGCATTGACTACCATTATCCATAAATCGCAAGCACAGGCCCGAGGCAAGGAATACGTCACCCGATTGAAGAAACACTTGAGGTACCAATTGTTTGAAGTGGCCATCCAGGCTAAAGTCAACAACAAGTCCATCGCTAGGGAAACCATCAAGGCCAAGAGGAAAGACGTGACTCAGAAATTGCACGCTGCTGACCAGTCGCGATACAAGAAGTTGTTGGAGAGGCAGAAGGAAGGTAAGAAGCAGATGAAAGCATCTGGACGCGTCAGTGTGGGGAACGACGCGTACCAAGCATTTTTACGACGTGATGATTGAAAAAACCAAAAAACGGAATTACCATTTTGTATATACAAATCTAGGGACATTAAACATGCATTAGAATGAGGTAAAAACACTGTTTTTTTTTATTTCTCAGTTTTTCAAAAACTTCTTATAAAATACATTATCTGTCTCGTCAACAAAGCTGTAGCCAACGGATGTCAAAAAGTCCTGAAACTCTTCTTCTGAGCCAAGGGGTAAAGTGAACCCACACAAAACTTTACCGACGTCGTGTCCGTGGTTTCTATAATTGAACAAACTAATATCCCAGTCGCTTTTCAAAGCTTGCAAAAAGTTGAACAAGGCATTGGGCTTTTCAGGAAACTCAAACTGGTACAATTTTTCATTTTCGGTCCTTGGATTGTGAGATTTGCCACCCACGAGGTACCGGCCGTGCGACTTGGCCAACTCGTTATCGGACATATCGACAACTTCGTAGCCTGCATTGGTCATGGCCTCGATAATCTTTGGCTTTTCGCGGTTCCTGTCAACGACATTGAAGGAAACGAAGATGTGAGCAGTTTTTTCTCCGCTGCATCTGTAGGAGAACTCGGTGATGGCTCTAGGGTTGATGATCTTCTGCAATCGCGCAAACTCGCCTGGCTTTTCAGGTATTGTCACCGCCAAAGATACTTCTTTACCTTCACCCAACACGGCTCTCTCGCTGACAAACCTCAACCTGTCGAAATTCATATTGGCACCCGATAAAATCGGGACATAGGTCTTGCTCTTGTGGTCGATGTCCGGGTACTGCTCAATGTATTTTTTCAAACCCGCCACGGATAACGCGCCCGAAGGTTCGGTGATGGACCTGGTGTCTTCAAAAATATCCTTGATTGCAGCGCAGATTTCATCGGTATTTACAAGCACAACCTCGTCCACCAAATCTTGACAAAGTCGCCAAGTTTCGTCGCCGAGAACTTTAACCGCGGTACCATCGGCAAACTGACCAACCTTGTCCAACACCACCAGCTTCTCATCTTTAAGCGACTGGTACAAGGCATTGGCATCGTATGTTTCCACACCAACAATCTTTACATGCGGAGCAATCTGCTTCAAATAAACAGCAATGCCGGCAATCAACCCGCCTCCACCTACAGGGACAAATATAGCACTCAACTTATCTAGTCTCAATTGTCGGGTAATCTCCAATGCAACCGTGCCTTGGCCAGCAATGACGTAGGGGTGGTTGAAAGGAGGAATGTTGACCAAATTGTTTTCCTTGCTCAATCTCGCACACTCTTGCTTTGCGGAATCAAAGTCGTCGCCATACAAGACCACTTGCGAGCCTAGCCGGGAGACATTTAAATACTTTATTGACGGAGTTGGCGTAGGCATCACGATAGTGGCGGGGATGTTTAACCTATTTGCCGAAAAGGCAACGCCCTGTGCATGGTTGCCTGCAGAACAAGCAATCACTCCCGAGATTGGTTGCTTGGAATTTGAGTTTAAATGTGCAATCATGTTGTAGGCACCGCGCAATTTGAAGGAAAACACCGGCAAGAGATCTTCGCGCTTCAAATAGACATTGGATCCACACCGATGACTCAAGTTGATTGCATGACTCAAGGGAGTGCCTGCTTCTGGAACCACGTCGTAAACCCTTGATGTCAAGATTAACTTGACATAATCTGGCTGTTTGCCACTGGCACCGTGCACGAAATCAGACTCTAAAAGCTCAGGCCACTCTTCTGAAGGAGCGCTAGGCCGAGCACTATAATGTTTAGCAAAGATTTGTGCCAGATATGAGCTGAGATCTAGTGATCGCTGTTTAAACCCAGCTTGCTGAAGCGGGACATTGAGCTTGAGCTGTCTCAATGGTGAATTAACAAGAATTTGTCGCATTGCGGAGGTCAGACGTGGCACAAGTTTTTTAAGGAAAAGTCAAGCTTTTCATGTGTCTCTTTCTGGTTGTTTTTCCCCAAACAGGTCTCTCAGGGAAAGAAGAGCTGAAGTTCCACTTATGAGTAATCCGATGGGGTAGGGGGATCTCTCTTTCTACACACGAGGGTATAACGCCGGAGCTGTTTTTTTTTCAGTCTGTATGCAGGACACGCTTCGGAAGGTTTTTTTCCAAAGTCACACGACCGCCACCACCTCCTAAAGACATACAGCGATGCACAGGCTATTGGTCTCACACATCACCATATACTCTCTTGCAAGTAGCGATATGCTTGAAACAGTAGCAGGTCTTCTCTATCGTTTCCTAATATTTGACAGGCTCCGAAGTTGGACAGGTGAAAGCTTTTTCTCTTGGCAAAAGTACGGCAAATGGATTTTTATGAAGTGTTGCTATTGCATTGGCCATGTGCCAACACACTCCCCATCTCTTGCACTTCTCTGTCTCTTTCTCTCCATTCTTTTGGGGGTTAGAGTTGGTTTCAAAAAACCGCCAGTCGCTATCCCCCCGGAAAAATTAAAATATAAAAAAAAACATTCGGTTGCAAAAAAGCAGAGAGAGAGAGAGAGATTGTGAATCAGAAGGTTGCAAAGGTGGATCGTATTTTACGACATTTCAAAAGACATGAAAAAGAAAAAGAAAAGAGACATCGAGGTTGGTAAATCTGTCATTTTTCTCACGTCCTCCCCTCCTCCCTCTCTCTGGTACTTTTGGTTTTGCCATGACTTACAGTATTGGTGGTGTTTTTTTTTTTTTTTTTACTGTATAGATATTTATTTGTTATTTTGCATAGTTTTACCGGAGGCTGTTTTGTGTGATCTCGGAAAAACAGCTCCATAACAACACAAAATGGCCTCTCTATGAGGCGCTCCGCTCTCGTACCTCTCTGTCTTTTTCAAAACCCCCTTAAATGTGGTTTATCCAAACGACGATACGTTACTATACTGTATGGCCGGTCACAAACGTGCTCTCATCATATCATAAAAAACAGATATATATCCCAAAACCCTCTCACAGGTTCCGAATATTTTCGAGACCGAGTTTGGCACAAAGACCCAACGACCAGAGGCGAAATACCCCAAAACCTCGAAAGACGGAAAGACGGAAAGACAGCGTTACTCCACAAGATAGCCACCCAATTCTTTATCTGCGGTCTGCCATCTTTTGTGACTTGTTTTTATTTTTTTTTTTTTGATATATTGGCCTCATCATTTGTCCGGGTTTTTGCCATATCGTGGAGAGCACTTGACACTGGGGTTCTTTTGTTGTACCTCTCTTTTCCAAAACTGAAGCTGCATCTGTTGCAGCCTTTGATTGATTTTTTTTTTTTCCGATTGAGATCAAATTGATGGGGATAATTGAAAGTTGAGCATCATAGAGTTCCATCGAGGGGATTTCCATTAAAAGTTTTCTTTTTTTTTTAAAGGAGGTTCAAACGATGATGGAGAGTTATGAGCAGAGGAATGTATATGGTGAAGACGACATTCAAGTGGAGGATAGCAAGAATGACCCGGTGGAGGAAGTCAATACGGATAAGGAGGTGCAGCCGTCTTTTGCAATGGGGGACCAAGCGAGCATTGATTTTACATCTGCCGAGTGGGACTATTTGAGAATAGCACAACATACAATTCACCAGCAGACTTTTGACAGCAATGGCACTGAAATTTCACCCTCGATATCAAACCATACGTTGCAGCTGCTACGTCCCGCGTTTTCATCGGAGTATGACACAGATGCTACTGATTTTTTGGGTTTTGCCGATGGCCGTAATCTTAGCACTTCGCACGTTCATAATACGGCTGGAGGAGGGATTGTTGTGGGGCATGATAATGGCTCCAATTTCAAGATTAGCCAGGACTTTGCTTTTCCGCACCAGTTGGATGCCAGCTATTGGGATTATATGATGGAGAAGGAGAATATTACGCACGGTATAAATGAGCCACGACTTTACGAACACAATTCAATTCAATTGAATAAAAATGACGAAATTGGAAGAGCAGATGCAGATGCAGACGCAGACGCAGACGAGAGAACGGCAAATGATTTTGCAACAGAAGCAACTCTTGAGCCAAGTCAGCCAGATAATGATGATGCTCCTTCTTATTCTTCTGCTGCTGCTGCCACCGCCGCGGGGAAGTTTTACGACGACGAAATGCAATTGTATCAACTCAACAACAACATTTACGAGGACTTATCTTACAAGAGATTTGATGAATCTCAACTAGTCGAGGCATTGCTGCGAAGCGATCGACTATCGCTGCCTCCTAAGAACGCACCTAATGTTTCGGCAAATGTCTATAATCGATCTTTTGAGGACCTTGGATCAGCCATGGCTCTGGCGCTGGCGCTGGCACTGGCACTGGCTTCTGCTCTGGCTCTGGCGCTGGCACTGGCACTGGCACTGGCACTGGCACTAGCACAGGCTCAAAGTCAAAGTCACAATCAAAACCAAAACCAAAACCAAAATCAAAATCAAACTCTGGCACATTTGGTCGTTGACTTTGACAAGTTTGTCACGTCTCCCATATACGAATGGCCCGAAGACGAAACCACCGGTTGTGATAAGTTTCTAAACAAGATGAAGTTGCGACTAGCCAACTTGGAACCAAGAGCAATTAGTGAGCTGGTGTTGAAAACGGTACGGGAAGAATTTGTCATTCAGGACTTGTTCTTAAGCGGCGCGTCTCCGCCATCCCCTGAAATCCCCAAACTGATAAGGAAAAAATCCGATCGCGATGTCGAATGGACACCGCTTTCTGTTTACAAGGCATACACGAACATCAAGTCGCCAACGAACGGCAAGGATTCTTACAATCGCTTAGTACCGTACACATCTTGCATAGGAACCTTGAATTACCGTCCCAAGGATCATGCCGCTTGGAAAAGGTCGCCCAACAGGAGGCAATAATGGACATAGACTGTGAAAAAAAAAGGAAAAAAAAAAAAAACAAAATTAACAAGGAAAAACAAAAAAAAAACATGAAGGACCTCGTGCAAGGTCAGGTTCTAAAACGTGAGACAGTTTTTCCGAGCCGAAATTGGAGTGAGAAACTACGGGATGAATTGCTGCAAAAAAATGCTCATTTGGAACTAGTCTTTTTTTTTTTTTCATGCGAGCAGGATCTTGCATTGAACTTGTGTAGATTCAAAAAACAAAAAACAAAAAGATAGAGGCCAAGGGGGCACAATTGAGCTGTTTCGACATGGCCATTTGTCAATGTGTTTTTCCCAAAGAAAATCTTTAAAAAATAGGGCTCTTGAAGATAGAATTCATCAATACAAGTAACCAGCCAATAAGCTGTCTCTATTTAGTAATGTGGATGAGGCTGCTTGAGTGTGTGCTGTCACGTGAGAGCGGAAAAAATAACCAAAAAAGGAAGCTGCCTCCCCTCTGCCAAATATCCGCAGGGGGAGAGAGAAGGAACCATTGCACGTGCCGTGGAGTAATCAGCGCTTATTAGCACTGCATAGTGTATAGGAAGAAGAGAAACACACATACAATGTATGCTGTATACGCCTGGCACATGGACATTTATTGATGGTGGTGAAGATGAAGAAGATGCTGGTGCTTCTCCAGGTTTAATCTTTTAAAGAAAGCATCCCACTCTGGTCCACTAGTCTTTTTGCTCCAAGTTTAAGGACAGTTGTGCTCTAGCCTCTTTTTCTTCAAAACTCGCAACACGGGAGAAGGTTTTGAGCAGTCATCACACAGACCATTATGAGCCAGGTAGAGTCGATCGCCAAGACGATCGAGATTGTGGACGGGTTGAACTTTGTCACCCAGCCCGCCAAATCCGTCGGGTCTTCATTCACGTCGTTGGTCAAGAATCCCAACGTTTTGTTGAATGCAAATGACCCATATGGAGCTGTTGGAGACTACTTGATTGACCGCGATAACAGATACAAGGAGGGTGCCCTCGGTGAGGGTGAGGAGGATACAGGTAAGGGGTTTGTCACTGTCACTACTGATGGGCGCACGTTGTTAAAGAGCTTGCCCCTTTTGTCGGGCTCTGTTTTCAAGAACAACAAGGTGGTGAACCATGTTGAGATTGTCAACCTGGACTTTAACGTCGTTACAAGTTTGAAGGACTTGCACTATCCGATTTTGATATCGCAAACTCCATCGGAATCATACCGGTTTGCCAGCTTGGCTTACAATTTGTCCCAAAAGTTAAACACTTCGGTGTTTCACTTTTTTGCAGCTAGTGCAAATTACAAGTCGAATGAAACGGTAAAGACTTCAGAAGGTGTTCTTTTGAGAGACTTGGATAGTTTAACATTTGAGCAGATTGCCTCCAGCTTTGAAGTTCAGCCGTTCACCGTTGCCAATAACCAACTGAAACAGAAAAAGGATGCCGTGTTGTATTTGGGTGCATTGAGTGACAAGCTCATTGCAGCTGCCGATAACCAGAATTTGCTTTTGATCAGTGTCAAGATTTACCAACCATTCCAAATAAGCCAATTGTTGAAAACGATACCGGCACACGTGGAAACAATCACAATTGTCGAGCAATCCAACACGCAATTTGCCACTTTCTCGCCACTTTTGCTTGATTTTTTCAGCCAATATTCCCAATACCAATCGTTGAAAAATTTCAAAAAGATTGTAGCTGCAACTGTTGGTGAAAATGTCAATTTCGAAAAGGCCTTGGCCCACATCTACTCGAATATAAACTCGGAAAAGCCAATTCAAAACTTGCACTTGGGAAACTCGCTGGAGAAAGACCCCCACAGGGAATCAGTAGCCGAGTTTGCTAAAGCCGCGTCTGAAGCATATAGCTTGGAGCAAGCTTACTTGAAAGTCCTCCAACAGGTAAACGACACCAACTTAAACGTTCTCAACAAATACGACGCTGATAGCATTGGTGTCGAAACCAACCCCGAATTTGGGTTTGGTTCTTTTTTGTACGAGCAAGAGCAACAGGACAATTTGGTGCTGTTGGTGCACGAGGCGTTGAAACAAAACAAGTTTGAAACCAGCGACAACAACAAATTGACCAGCTTGCTCTCGTCGTGGTTGTTGGAATTGGAGCAAAAGGGTCAAGTGGAGGACAGAATCCCACTCGAAATTGTTGATTTACTTGAGACCGACAAGTCGTCAACCGCGTCCAAGGAATTGCTTGCCTTGTCACAATACTTTACCTCCAAAAAGAATTGGCTTATAGGATCCGATGCTTGGTCCTACGATTTGGGTGCCTCTGGTGTCCACAACGTCATCACTTCTGGAAAGAATATCAACATGTTGATTATTGATTCCGAGCCCTATGACGACAAGAAGAATGAAAAGACTGTTAATGGCTTTAGGAAAAAAGATGTTGGTTTGTACGCCATGAACCATGGGGATTGTTATGTTGCATCGGTTGCCGTTTACTCGTCCTACACTCAAGTATTGCAAGCGTTTATCGAAGCCGACAAATTCAACGGTCCTTCAATCATCTTGGCATATTTGCCTTACCACAAGGAATCGGACAATACGTTGTCTGTTTTACAAGAAACCAAAAAGGCCGTCGATAGCGGGTACTGGCCATTGTACAGGTACGACCCATACGCGGAAAAAGAGCAGGAAGTATTCAAATTGGACTCTTCGAATCTCAGGAAACAACTCAAGGATTTCTTGGAACAGGAAAACAGATTGACTTTGCTTGCAGCAAAAGACCCCTTGTTGTCTAGAAATCTTACAACCACTGCTACAACCGAAGCTAAAGCCAAGCAAGCTGAAATTGCTGACGAATCTTATGCATTGTTGTTACAAGGCTTGTCAGGCCCTCCTTTGACAATTGCATTTGCATCTGATGGTGGCAATGCAGAAGGTATTGCTAAAAAGATTAATAGACAAGCATTGGGTAGAGGATTGAAATCGGTTGTTTTGCCAATGGACGATGTGTCAGCAGAGGACTTGCCCAATGAAACAAACATTGTGTTTGTTACTTCCACGTCAGGTCAAGGTGAATTCCCCACCAACGGTAAGCAGTTTTGGGACTCCATCAAAAACGCCAATGACATGGACTTGTCCGGAATCAAGTTTTCCGTCTTTGCCTTGGGTGATTCCCAGTACTGGCCAAGAAAAGAAGACAAGCACTACTATAATAAGCCAGGTAAGGATCTTTTCGCTAAATTGAAGTTGTATGGAGGCGTCGAGCTTGCCGAAATTGGGTTGGGTGACGATCAAGACGCCGACGGCTTCTCCACGGGCTTCAATGAGTGGATCCCCAGAATTTGGGCTGCCTTGGGCGTTGATAATGTTGAAGGAGTAGAGGAGCCAAAGCCAATTACCAATGAAGATATGAAGCTCGGATCAGATTATCTTCGAGGCACCATTGCCGAAGGCTTGCAAGATGAGTCCACGGGCTCCATCTGTGCCGTTGACCAGCAATTGACCAAGTTCCACGGTATTTACATGCAGGATGACCGTGATGTCAGAGAAGAGCGTAAAGCTCAGGGTTTGGAGCCAGCTTACGCTTTCATGGTGCGTGTTCGACTTCCCGGTGGTATTGCCACCCCCAAACAGTATTTGAAGATGGATGAACTCGCCGACGAGAGAGGCAACGGAACCTTGAAGTTGACCACCAGAGCCACCTTCCAATTGCACGGTGTCGTTAAACACGACTTGAAACCGGCAATCAGAGGCATGAATGCCGCATTGATGGACACATTGGCTGCGTGCGGTGATGTCAATAGAAACGTTATGGTTTCCGCGTTGCCAAGCAATGCTAAAATTCATGGCCAAGTGTCTGCAGTGGGTACTTTGATTTCAAACTACTTGTTACCAAACACCACTGCGTATCATGAAATCTGGTTAGAAGGCGATTTGCCCTCGGACAAGCCAGGGGATGTGGAAGCCTGGAACAACCGTAAAGATGGCCCTACAAAGAAAAAGACCTTGGTTGCCGGAAACGTGTTGGCTGATGTCGAGCCTCAATACGGCGTCACGTACTTGCCAAGAAAGTTTAAAATCGTCATTACCGTTCCTCCATACAATGACGTCGACGTCTATGCCCACGATATCGGTTTGATTGCCATTGTTGAAAACAACGATGTTATTGGGTTCAATGTCTTGGCCGGTGGTGGAATGGGATCGACTCACAATAACAAAAAGACGTATCCTAGAACCGGCTCCATGTTTGGTTTCATCAAGAGAGATCAAATCCACATTGCGTGCGAAAAGATTATGTTGGTGCAAAGAGACTTTGGAGACAGAACCAACAGAAAACATGCCAGATTAAAGTACACCATCGATGACTTGGGAGTTGAGGTTTTCAAGTCAAAAGTCGAGGAGTTGTTGGGCTATAAATTTGACGAGCCAAAGGCATTCAAAATTGAAAACAACGTGGACCACTTTGGCTGGTGCAAAGACGAATTGGGATTCAACCACTTTACCGCGTTTATTGAAAACGGAAGAATCGAAGACACTCCAGAATTGCCGCAAAAGACCGGTTTGCGTAAGATTGCCGAGTTTTTGCAACAGAATAGAAAACTGGGTCAGTTTAGATTAACGGGAAACCAACATATTCTCATCTCAAACATCGAGGACGAGGACTTGCAAGACGTTAAGAACTTGTTGGCTCAGTACAAGTTGGACAATACCGAATTCTCAGCGTTGAGATTATCATCTGCTGCTTGTGTTGCTTTCCCTACATGTGGATTGGCAATGGCCGAATCTGAACGTTATTTGCCACAATTGATCACCAAGCTCGAGGAAAGGTTGGAAGACTATGGCTTGAGACACGATTCAGTGGTTATGAGAATGACTGGTTGTCCCAACGGCTGTGCTAGACCGTGGGTGGCAGAAGTTGCTCTTGTCGGTAAGGCCTACGGCGCGTACAACTTGATGTTGGGTGGAGGACATCATGGCCAGAGGTTGAACAAGATATACAGGTATTCGATAAAGGAAGATGAGATTCTTGAAATCTTGTCTACTTTGTTTGAAAGGTGGAGCAAGGAACGGAACGAAGGTGAGCCATTTGGCGATTGGTGTATTAGAGCAGGCGTCATCAAGGAAACCACCGAAGGTAAATATTTCCACGAAGATATACCAGAAGATGCATAAAAAGGAAGCACTATGAGGAAATATGAACGAATGATCCAATTATATATATATACATAAATATTTATAAGACATAATAGAGTTTCTATCGAATTGAACTATGTTTCTTGAGGGGGTGGGAAGGGGAAGATTTTACCCCAAGGTTTCAGAACGCATCTTGAGAATATCTTGAATCAATGTCCTGGCCTTCAATTTCTGTCTCCGCTCAACTTGAAGCACCTCCACCAACTTCACGTCCCATAATGTAGCACTGACGCCGTTTAATCGTCGCATCACCTTTTGGTGGATTTGTTGTGTCCTCTGTTGCAAGAGTTGTTCATTCCGTGTGGCAACAGCCTCTCTCTCGCGCTTCAAGTGGTCAATTAGCTTTTGTTTTTGGCGCTTACTGTATCCCATTATCACAGCATCGTAGAAGAGTCCTGCTTGCCTCGATGTAAAGTTTTTATGCGTCCAGTGATGGTGGTGGTGCTGTGGGTTTGATGGTGAAATCAAACAACCAAGATGGGCGTGCGTACTCTTTTTGTTGTTGAGAAAAAAACAGTGGCAAGGAAAAGTTGGAAGTTGGAAAACAGTTGAACATCTGCAACAACCAGACTACAACTTATACAGTACCAAAAGCTCAACAGTCACCATGGTTCTTGAGGCTACAATGATTGCAATTGACAATTCCGAATACATGCGGAATGGGGACTTTCTAACGTCCAGATACGAGGCTCAGCTAACCACTACCGAGTTCATTTTCCACAACAAGATCAATTCCAATCCGGAAAACACGGTGGGGCTCTTGGCGTATGGGGGAGCAGGCCCGCAAGTCTTGAGTACTTTGACGACGGATTTCGGCAAGATCTTGTCAGGGGTGCACGAGACGAAAATCGAAGGCCAGAACAACTTCAGCAATGGGATCCAAGTTGCTGCGTTGGCGTTGAAGCATCGCCAGAATAAGGTTCAGCAGCAACGAATCATAATATTTGTTGGTTCTCCCGTGACTGAGCTGGAAAAGGATTTGGAAAAATTGGCCAAGAAGATGAAGAAAAACAATGTTGCTGTGGACATTATCAATTTCGGAGAAGAGCTCTTGAACACGAGCAAATTGGAGAAGTTCCACTCGGTCATCAACAACCACGACAACTCCCATCTCGTCACCGTGTCCCCTGGTCCTCGCTTGCTATATGAAATAATCGCCTCGTCGCCGATCTTGGTCGAGGATGGCGCTGCTTTCGGAGGCGCCGGTGGAGACATGGACTTTTTCGGCGGGCCCGGCATTGCTGGCGCTGGCGACATTATTGATCCAAACATGGACCCAGACTTGGCATTAGCTCTTAGGTTGTCCTTGGAAGAAGAAAAGGCTAGACAAGAACGAGAAGCGGCCGAGAAGGCTCAATCTCTGGGCTTGGAAAAAGTCGACGAGGGTGGTGAAAATGACCTGAGCGAACCCAAGCCAGAGGGCAAGCCCGAAGAAGGAGACAAAGACAAGGATAAGGACGTGAAAATGGAGGATGCCAAGTGAGAGTTTTGACAAAATATGTGGTCTCCTACTTTAGGGAACCAATTTCTTTTCAAAACTCTAGAACTTGCAATTCCATACGGCTACAACCTCGAGCGGTCCCCTGCCGGCGGCCTCACGTTCTATCACCGGGTCCTTTTCTCCTTTTTATTTTTTTTTTTTGATGCTTAGAGGGCGGGTCTTTTTCGACACAAACTCCATATGGAGTTGCAAATACAGGTTTAGATTCCCCTTCAATATACATTTTACACGCCACTTTCAAAAAGTGACTTTTGCCTCTGAGATATCGGTTCTTCAAAAGCGGGAAGATGATAAGGAAGAGACCGCTCAAGGCCAACAACAATGCTGTCAACAATTCAAACGCCAATTCTCAGTCGTTTCTTCCTACCCTTTGTCCCTCAAACTCGACGATCATATTACCATATCAAAATAAAAACGAGCTATCAACAAAGCCACCAGCATTGATTTCAGCAGGCAAAGATCTTACGTTGATACCCATTCACCTGACAAAGTCGCATTTCTTGGACGCTTATTCAAAGGTACGTTTGAACAATTTGCTTGTTTGCTTGCTTGTTCGCTTGCTTGCTTGCTTGTTTGTTTCGTTTGTTCAAATTTCAAGCATTCTCTTTTGTGGCGGCTGACTAACCACAAAATGTTAAACTAGGGTAAATGGAATCTATCAAAAGTCCCCTGTCCGCATTTCATGGAAAACACGGGCTACATGAAGCCGCCGGAAAGCTTTAATGAAATATCGCGGTTGGATGCTGTATCGCGGTATATGAACTTGCCGCAATGGAAGAACTCGCTGTACTTCACCAAGATCACTTCCAAATTGAAGAAAACGTTCAAAGTGTGCGGTGTTTCGATCTCGCTTATCGACAACTACAAATGCCATTTCAAGATTGAGACGTTGCTAGACGCGAGCAGTGTGCCGAGATGCGTGGCGATTGACTCGCATGCAATCTTGTCGAGTGGCTACTTCACCTTGTTGGATGCTTCGAAGGACTGGAGAACCAGCGCCAATCCTTTGATCACGGGCGTTCCCTACATTCGATTCTACTGCGGAGTTCCTCTACTAGCGGAAAACAATGAAGCTGTGGGAATATTGGCGGTCTTTGACAAGACCCCGCGCAACGCGTTTGGCGAAGAAGCTCGAAAGATTTTAAAGATGGTGAGCAGGGAAACTATGGATTTGCTAAATACTCCATTAGAGCCTCCCCGCAGAAGCAACTATTTCGAGCATGTGACTGACTCGTTGCTTCTATACGGCAATAAGGACAAGAAGAAAGCGCTCAGCGACTTGCAGAGGGAGATTGGCAGACCCACGAGCGGAAGGTCTTCACTAGTCTTTGATAAAGATGGCTCGGGTGGACCCTATACCCAGAACCAAACGTTTAGGTTTGTCAAATATGGTCAGTTGGAGCGAACCACGAGCAGTGGTTCGATAGACCAGGTTTATTCGCAAAGACGCTATTCAACTGATCAATCAGAAAGAAACCCCAATGCTCCGGTCACCGACAAAGAGATTTGGCAGTTGTTGTTTTCCGTGGGCTCCTTGAAGAAAGCCGCTACGGCGTTGTCACGGGTTATAGCGACGAAATACAACTTTGAATTTGTCTACATACTCGAGATCAGAGTCGCGGAGCCATGCTCGATTCCTCGAGAATGTTTCCCGCCTGGCGACGAAATCGTCGCGTTTGAGCTGTTTGCCCATTCGGCAAAAGTCGTCAAGTCTGAAGGTGCGCAGGACGAGTTTATGACGAGGGAGATTGGATCATACTCGAGAAGGCAGCCTAATGGCGATAAGCTAACGCAAGCGTGTTTGAGTGGGCTTTTCGAAAACTCCATCCATTACAAAGCGTTTATCTCGGAATTCGGACTAGAGTACAAGAACCTCAAGATGAATACTGTTTACAACCTGGGCTTGATCATGCCCTTTTTTCGCCACGATGCCAAGTTGGTGCGCAGGAGCAATGCTTTAAAGGAAAGCAAGAGCAACGTTATCGATTTGTATTTGCGAAGTGGTGGGTTTTTGATTGCCATGTTTTCGGAAAGGATCAAAGAAACGAATAGTGAGTTGATTTCAAATCTTTTCAACCACGCATGTACCTATAGAAAGATATATATCGCAACATGAACATCCAATCCCGTCGTTCCAACATCCACCGTACCTCATAGTTTGTTTTCAATCATGTTGCCGCATCATCTCCAATGCAAGGTCATTCTCCTCGTCCGCTATGTTATCTTCTTCTTCTTCTTCTTCATTAGTACCACCCTCAGCAGCATGAGTTTTTGAAAATTCATTCTCATTAGATCCATGTGTCATGAAATTCAAGTCAATATCATCATCGTCTGAAAAGGCATCAGATTCAAAATCGTCGAAGCTACGTTGAGAAGTCAGACGCTGTTGATTTTCTTCTATATTGATGGGTGCTGCTGGCTCGGATAATTCTTTTTCGAATTCTCGTTCGTGTTCATCGTCGTTGTTGTCGTCGTTGTTGTCTTCGTTGTTGTCTTCGTTGTTGTCTTCGTTTTTGTCTTCGTTTGTGTCTTTGTCATTGTCGTTTCCGTTCAACTGGTCTCTATTCAGTTGTGTAGTTCCAGAATTCATAAATCCCCAATCGTCATCATCCGCGCCTTCTTCTGGACCTTCTCTTCGACGTATCCTAGGCGCATCAGGACCTTCGTCCACGTCGTCTTCCGCTTGGACTGCGACATTACCCGCTGGAAGCGACAGGGTGCCTGCGCTGGCACTGGCGCCGACGCTATACAAGTCGTCGTCGAGATCCATGTCGTCGCCAGCTGCATTTGCTCCAGTTTCCGCGCTTTCGTCAAGAATGCCCCTGGCTACCTTTAACTTGAAAATCTCCCTTTCGATCAACCCACGTCTATAGAGTCTCAACTGCAGCGATTTCTGGCCCAAGGACCGGATCAAATAGGCGCAGTCTTTAAAATTCGCTTTGGGAAACATCCCATGGCACCATAGTTGGTAGAATTGTAAAATCGACATCAAGTTGTCGCACTCGTGGTCGTACTTTAGCTGACGCGAAGTTTTGTAGTTTGCATCTTCCTCCATCTTGCGCTGCTCTCTCTTTATGAAAGTCTTGTCGTTTTTCTCGATGATTCTAGTCAATCTCTGATGGTTTTTCACGAGATACGGCAAACCTTTCGGGTTGTTCAAGATTCTTTCGTTGTCGATCTTGGCAATCTTTCTTTTGGTCTTGAGTTTCAACGGTTCGTCGATACCCAAAAGATTGCTGCTATCTAACGGATCTTTTTGGGGAGTGGGGTTACTGGCTGATCCAGGGGTGGGAGATCGTGACATGTTTGCTCTACCTTGATTAGATCAGTGAAGGGTTGACCTTTGGCGCCGTTGGTGTGTTTATTCACAGTATATATGTGTCTTCGTCGTTGTACCGTAGACGCGTTTCTTACGCGGCTTTTGTTGAAAAAAAAAGACCAAAAAAGAGAACGGGTTTTGGAGCAAGGTCATCGCTTGATATCAAAGCTCAGCTCATTCAACTAGGACCATCAACCATATTATGCAATATGCAGAGTTTCTACCTCGACTAAACCAGATTACAATTTCGGTGAGCGAGCTTGGGGTTTCCAGTGACAAAGTGAGTAAAGTGGAGCTCGAAACGGGCAATTCAGTTTGCATATTCGTTAGCGATTCTTCAACACCACTACGGATTAGGTTGCCAATCGATGTAGAGAATATTCAGTTGAGAAGCAGGCGGGTAATTGAGTCGACGTTGACTTTATCACTAGCAGTCACCGCCGCGCCGCGGGAAGTCGAAGCTGAGAAGGAAACCGTCGAGAAATGGTCATGCAAGTGGTTGAGTTTGCGTACACCTCGAGTTGACGGTAAGAACAGATTTGAGTTTGTATGTCGCAGCTGCCAGCTTCCACTTATTCAATCGGGTAACCATGTTTTCAAGGACATGCCTACTGAGTTCTGGTATGAGTTTATGGATTTCTGGCACTGTCACAAGCCCGAGGTTGATCAGCCTACAGATAAAGACTACGGAGTGTTGAAACCGGCAGATGCAAAGACAATCATCATTGGTTCATTCTATTTGCTACAGCTGGAAAATCCCAACATTGAGAAACTGCAGGATGATGACTCGGGGACATTGGTTTGCAAAAGATGCCGCCATGCACTAGGCACAGTGTACCAGAATAATGTGCTTCGGATTTTAAAGTGGAGGATAAGCTTACGTTACAACAACAACGAGTCGAGGGACACTTCCAACTATAGCGCTGTGTTTTATGTGTTTGATCTACTTCTGAACAGCATCAGCTCTCATGCCACTCGGAAGTTTAAGTTGAAAGTGGAGAATGGGTTTTTGTACCTTTGGGTGATGAGCACGGACGTTGATATTGCCATCGGGGACCGAGTCTTGCGGAACAGTCTCAAAATTTGGGTTTCGTCGCAATTGCCTTCCGACGAATCAAAACATTATGAAGAGATTGAAATTCCCTATGAAGATGCTAGAGACTGTTTTTTGCAGAGCTTGAGTGAGAACACGATCATCCCGGCATTGCAAGTTGGCCCAACTTCGTACTCGGTTAGTGTGATTTCTCCTTCGTAAAGTAAAGTAGATTTTCTATAGCCAGTGTGAATGCGCATTCAGATTCAAGATTGCTTTGATCTAGTCTTGTTTGCTTTCTCTACCTTTTGTCGGGGTGTTTATCATGTCCAGATGTCAAATCCGTGACAATTGTTATAGCTCCATGAATGATAGAACAGCAACAGCTACTAAACTTATTGTGGTTTAAAAAAAGAATAGGTGCAAACGCAACCTGGTTTGATTCCACGGACAAGAAACAGTTCTCTTCGTTAAAGTTGACTCTCAGAGAGAAGGACAGTTTACCAGATCATTGTCTGCAATGATGTGGACGCAATATAAATTCTAATATGTCTATTCTAACATTGTAATGAGCCATTTTTAGGCAGATTCAAGGACGTCCTTGACTACGGGAACCACTTGCTTCCTGGAAGCCTTGATGTTTTGCTGGTTGTAAATTTTGAGGTGGGCGCTTGAGTCTTGATTCACGAAAGCAACGACGGGGTCTATCTTGTCACCTCCGTACAAGTCGTCGTTCAATTCCAAGTCATTGGCAACTAGCTTGTCGAGATTTGCATATCTGTCCTTGTTAGATCCTTCATAGTAGTAACAAAACTCTCTAGTGTATTTGTCATTCTCCTTTTGCGTATAAGAGGAAGTAATCACAAGCAACTCGATATGACTCAACTTTAAAAAATTGGACAAGGTGGTTTTGAGCAGCTCCTTGGTGAAATGCGATGAGACCCACGCCAACGACTTGCCAATTGAACTGAAACCTACGTTATCGCCACCTGCAAACTTAAACTGCTTGTAGTCCTTTCTGAGAATATCGCCAAACTCAAATCCCGACAAGTCCTTCTTGGCAGTTTTCAAAGTCTTGTAGAAACTGTCCAAATCTGCAGCAACTTCCGAGGTCTTGATTGTATCCTGCAATGTTTTTTTGTAGCTTTCATAAGCAAATGTGTCAGGCTCTTCGACTTTCTGAGTCATGTTACTTGTGTCAACTAACAAGGGCCCAATGAGCAACTCCACAAGATCAGAGTTCTTATCCCAGAATGCGGCCTCATTCTTGGCAAGCTCATTAAAGTATCCAAATACCAAACTCGAATTTGAGCCGCAGCTTCGTATAATTCGAGGGTTTGCACCGAGAAACTTGCCCTCGTCAGCGTGATGGTCAATGATTCCAACAACGTCAACAAGCCCTTCATCGTAGCTCTTGTTGATTTCGAATCCTTGCAACCCATTATGATCGACCAAGTTCAACTTGACTGGGGTTGTGCCACTAGCAGCGACAAAGTTGTCGTAATCTTCAATGAAAAACAACAAATCCTCAGTGATGTTGTGGTAGCTTAAAAGTTTCACGATATCTCTTCTCAACTTGAAATCGACTTTGGCGATGTTGATGATGGGAATCACTGCATTGGGAGGGTTGGTCAACCTGTTGGTCAAATACGCGTAGGCGATGGATGAAATGACCGAGTCCATATCAGCAGACTGGTTGCCCGTGACTACATGCAACGGCAAGCCCACGGCTTTCTGGGCTAGGCTCTGCTTCAAATTGACCAAATACTGTCTAATTGACATTGTCTTATGACACGAACAGATTGAAGGACAACTCTTGGGACGGCTGAAATTGTCGATGAGAAAGGTCTTTTCATGTTGTAGAAAAGCATCGCTTTCTGGAGCAACCCCCCCTCCAATTTCTCTCACTTTCAACAACGTCTATTCTTTTTGGGGGATGGGGCATTTCAATTACGGCCGATCTAAAGGAAATCCACCACCGCCGTACCCCATTCACTCTACAATCACCTCGTTCAAATTGAGAGCTAAAACAAAATATTGAAACCATGTTATTTAAAATTTTTTTCCTTTTCTTTGTATAGATTCTACTTAATGAGTTTATGCGATTTGTGTGGAATTTTTCATTTTCATTTTCATTTTCATTTCCTTTCCTCTCCCTCTTTTCATTTCCTTTTCGTGAGCTTCAGCCGCTTTGTTTTTGGCTCCAAATTATTTTGCGTAATGTAGTTTAAAGTCCAACCATTGTCTGGCCTTGACTTCGTCCGGAGTCAAGGTGATATCACCGTAAGTGATGGGACTGAAATAGAAGAAAAACCAAACAATACCGGTGGTGGCTAAAGCAACAATCACGGCCATCTTGACCCTTTTCAACTGGGCCTTTGACTTGGCACTATCGGTCGAATTGTCTGTGCACACGAATTCAACCAAACCTCCTGAAAACAATGCGGCAATCAAGTGAGCGGGAAGGTAATGGTGCAAGAATTTTTGACGATTCATCAAGTAAAAGGGGAAATAGTGCGCAGCCCAGCCAATGAACAAGAATCCCAAGGTGTTGTACAATCTTGATCTGGCTCTGTCGTTGAGCAAGTGGCAGTTTCGACGACGTGTGATCTGATCAGCCAAGATTATACCAACGTATATCGACAAGAAACACACCTCTAGCCAAAAGCCGATAACGTTACCGATAAAGAAAATCTGCTTCTTTTCTTCGTTGTTGTTGTAAAACGAAACTCCGCTCATTGCAAGTGGCCAGGAGTCGGGCTGTGAGGCAAATGGATGCGACGAGCTCAACTGGTTGTTGTGATGGAACATCAATCTTTGCAATTGCAACCATTTCTTCAAAAAGGGCATCGTCTTGACTTTTTTAGGAACATATCTGGTTCTTGGATCCGTTGGTTGCAAATTGATCGAGTCAAAGGTCCACACATTGTCCTTGTCCTGGATCTTCTTGTTACCACTGACTTCTTGATGTTTGAATGCCCACTCGGGCAACAACTCGTCGTCGTGGGTCCACATGGCAACCACCGTGTCCATGTGCAACACTCGCAAATCGGTTGCCAAAGTCTTGATCTGCTTTCTTTGGTTTTGCTTCTTTGGTGACGACCCCGGCACGTCCAATCTCAATCTGAACAAAGTCTCATTGTACCTGCTTATAGCAGTCTCGTTGTAAACGACAATGAATTCTTCGTTTGTCGCCTTCAACGGAGATGCCACATCGTGTGTCAATAAAAAGCCACCAGTGCCAACGTGTTTAAATCTGATAATGTCATTGGTGTGAACATCTTTGCCCTTGACATTGTCATCTTCTGCCTGAACGGGGACAATTTCCCACAAGTTGTTTGGGTCGCTTTGGGCATCTTCGTGTTGAACACATGTAACTTGTTGCTGGTTCGAAGAAATCCTGCCATTCTCATAACGCAAGGGGTAAACATGCTTGTGCGAGTGCAAAAATGCTCCAGTTTCCTTGTGCTTGATGGTGATTTGGTCGTAGTACTGAACTTCCTTTGAGTGCTGGGCCAAGGGGGATTCGAGTAATGTCTCTTGAAACTCGGATGACATGAATGCGTCACCTGGTCCCGATTTCTTTAAAATTGCAAAATGCAAGTAGAACCAGTACAAGTAAATGGTGAAGGGAACCACGATTAAAGCCCAGAATCTGGCAAAAAAATGCTTACCAAATTCGGTCAAAGTTAAACCCTTTTTGTAATCAAGCAAGTACCACAACTCGTGACAAACTGCAATTCCGAGCGTGAAATAAGTGAAAACACCGACATATTTGGTGGAGATGACGCATGACAACGAAACTCCAGTTGCCAAGAGCCAGGTCCACCAGTTTTGGGTGAATGGCTGTCTTCTGAAGGTTGAAAATTTGCAGTAGCTGAAAATACTCAAGGCGACGCTCAATATCAACGTTGCATCCAAAAGGATCAAACGGCTGTCAATGACTTGAGCATTGTCAAAGCAAACAATGATGCTGGAGAATAAGCAAGCCAAGGGGCTGAACCCCAACGTCTTCATGGTCAAGAACATGACTGGAATGATTGCCGTCCCTTGAATCGCCAGCAAGCTTCTATAGGCAATGTAAGGCACATTGTTTTCAATATACGAATCGCCAATTGCGTCGAATTTGAACTTGCCCTTGTATCCAATCAACCACCCGACAAACGCAATCAAAAGCTTTGCAAAAGGCGGGTGCAAGTCAAAAAAATAAGTTCCTTCCAAATAGTACGAGGCAAATTTACCAAAGTGGACTTCATCAAACACGACTTGGTTAGGGGTCCCCAATTTAACAAATCGGACATAGACAGCGACAAGTGTCACCAGAGCCAATGCCGCCCAGTATTGAACTTCGGAGTTGGCGGAAGCGGCATCTTGGCCAATGTTTTTGGAGTCACGAGCTCCATTAAGTTTTTTGCTGTGATCATCGACTTCATTGGAAGTAGCAGCAGCAGCAGCAGCAGCACTGGTATTATTACCTTTCTTGCTTCCAGCTGACTTTTTCTTCACTGATTGAGACATCTATGATGATATAAGTTTTGCACAAAGGAGAAGAAGGAGGAGTAGGACCTGCTCTATAGCACAAATATATATAGCGTCAATTGATAAAGCAAGATTGGAAATGACTCGGTGTAAGTGGTTGAAACTGACGTGTAATGTTATGAAAGCTCAGAAGTGTGAAGTGTTCGGAAATTTCAAGACTCGAAATTTTTCAGTTCCAAAAACACGTCACATTTTCAACTCAACACAACACTCACCTTCACCACACAGATGCATACAGAACACGTAACAACCACAACTACGTAGCTAGCAGTGCTACAAGAGGCCGGACAGACCCTCAAGAGGCTGCTCTAGAGAAAAAAAAACCTTTGCTGCAGCAAGTGCTCTTTACGAAACAGTTCAAGGAACACTAGAATATTGAGGAATTCAAAATTGTATATTGGAGTCTGGATACCATGGAGTAGCTCATTTCCAAAAATGTTTTGTTTCAGTTGTTGATGGATTCACCAACCATGATCAAACAACATGCTGACACTCTCGCCATTGTTGATTCTGCGAATGGCTTCCGCAAAGACCCTGCTCACATCCAACACCTCGAGCTTATCACCTAGAATTGTGACATGCTCACTTTGAGGGACCGAGTTTGTAGTGACAATCTTGTCAATTTGACTCATCTTTAGCCTATTGACCGCGTCTCCGCTAAAGATACCGTGTGTAACCAACGCGTACACGTAGCTAGCTCCTTCGTCTTTCAACAATTTGGCGGCCCTCGTGATTGTATACGATGTATCCACCAAGTCATCAATCAAGATGCATACTTTGTCCTGCACGTCTCCAACCAACATTGTAGTGGCAACCATTCTAGGAGCATGCTGGTGGTGATTGTGGGGCTGGTGGTGGTGGTGTTGGTGAGGAGTGTGGTTTTGAGGTGTAAACTGAGCCGTCTGGGGGGTTATTGGGGAGTTTTCCGACGAAATCGAGGACAGTGATGGTGGTGGAGCTTTTGAAACTTTAACTCTCCTTTCCTTATGGATCAAGGCAAAAGTGCAACCAACATGATCTGCAATTGAAGTAGCACGCTTGGCACCGCCTGAATCTGGACTCACGATAACACACTCTCTATAGTTTGGGATGTAATCGGTGATGTAATGTTGTAAAATGGGTCTCGAATATAAATTGTCAACTGGAATGTTGAAGAAGCCTTGAAATTGCGGGTCGTGGAGGTCCATCGTGATGACCCTATCTGCGCCAGCCGTGGTCAATAAATTGGCAATCAACGTGCCGTTCGGTGAGATCCATTGCTTGTACCCGCTCTCGGTCTTGCCCTGGGCATCAATTTGCGGCAAGAAATTAATTGAGGCCGCATTTGTTACAATTGACTTTGGTGTATATCGCGTAGGCTGAGGAGCCTTGGTGGCATTAACCCGAAGTGAATCCTTTTCCTTCACCGAGCCATCTCCCAATCCCGTGCTGTTCAGCTCTTTCTCGAAATAGCTCGACCTCACCCCGTCACGAGACAAGGGTCTAGGTGTAGTTGGAGCGCTGTCAAAAGTGTACTCTTCCTTCTTTGTAGCCACGCTGGGGGCTCCAGTCAAATTGGGCAACATGGGAGTATCTGGTTGTCGAGAATAAGGGAACAAGGGCAACACCGCAGTGACTCTTTTTGCACTGGCAGTCTTGCACGCCGCCATCATAATCAATAGCTCGAGGAAAGTCTCATTGACATCGCCGCAGCCACTTTGGACAATGTAAACATCTTTTTCACGGACGCTGTTCTTTATTTCGATGGAAATTTCCCCATTGGCAAATTTCCGTGAGTCCACTTTCCCTTCCTCGAGTGTGAGATTTCGACAGATGGATTTCGTCAATAAGGGATGCGACTTGCCTCCTAGAACTACCAAATCTCTCATTCGTACGCTTTTGATGTTGGGATGCTGTTGGGATGAGATGTTGGCGGGGTGAGTTCGTCTATTTTATCAAAATTTCCGTTTTCTCTCACGCACGATGCCCGTTTTGCATAAAGTGGAATTTCAATTTGCTAGATAATACTACAAAATTTTTTTGAACAAAGCTACAATTCAAGAGGAGATGACTTAGTGGACAGATAGAGCTATAAAATGAACATCAAAGGTTCAGTATTTGGCACTAACTAATACTTTCAAAGAAGGCTAAGGTTTAGCTCACTGAGTAGGTTTTCCCCAAAGCAAGCTTGAACCCAAGGACAAGCTTGGATACCAAGTACTTTTTTTTTGCTTAATATCGAATTTCGTAGGATCCAGCCTTTGTCTTGTACCTGACCCATTTCACAGATTTGTAATTGCCCCTCTCTTGCACTTTTAGATACCTGACAGTTAGGGCCGAACTGGAATAAGTGTCAATCTCAAAATCCATAGTGATTGGAGGGCGGTTCCACTGAGCGAAAACCTCGGAAGTTGGGTCCACAGTCACTTCGGCATTGAAAGCATACTCCTGATCTCCCGAGATCTTGTTGAATTTCCAAACGATGCAGTTTTCCTGGATTTCAAATTTGGCTTTTCCTCCAGTGGTGAAGAATTCGGGAGTGCCAACACATATAGGCACGGGGATGCTTATTTTGATCCCGGTAGCCGAGTTTTTCGATGGGTACAATGACCGCATTCTGATCTTGTAAATGACGCGGTTCCCAATCTCCTGGACCAGGGGGAAGACTTTGAAAGGGATATTTACATCTTGATTGACGATGTAGCTCATCATTTGAAACTCTCCATCGGGTGGGATAAACTGAATCGACCTATCGTGATCGAATGCGCTAAGCTCGACACATTGGTGAAACTTGGTGTCTTCCAACACCACCAAACGATCTCTTTGATCATACTCCACTTGGCTGCTCGATAATAGAACCGTGTTTGGATTGAATCCGAACCGGCAGTGCGGCATCCCCGATAATCGAGTCTTCATTTGAATTGAACCGGCAACATAGCTTCGCAAAATCTCACTTTGAGCATTCATCAAGACATTGATTCTTTCTTCCACGTTAACAAAGATTTCATTTCGACGGTACTTGATATTCTCCGATCTCCACGTGACGTTTTCGTTGTTTGGAACCGGTGAGACATTAACTTTTGAACTGCTTGCAGTCCTCTTTGCTTGGACTCGCTTGAAGATGTTCATGTCGGAGCTCTTGGTGCCCATGGTGTATTTTTTGACGTACTCCAAGTCCAAATTGATCGGGTACCCGTAGTCGCATACCTCAGTGAGGATATCATAGCAAAGCGGGAAATGATTGACGACAGAGGCATCCGTGAGCGCTGGCTTGTCCAGCTTTGTTGGTGATTTCTTCAAGTCGTCCCAAAGTACCGTGCATAGTAGTGCCTCCAACTTGTACAAGAACTCGAGCACTGCAGCGCAGTCTTGATTGGACCTGGTAACGGCGCAGATCCACACGTTCCCCAGCTTGATGTAAATGAACGACGTGGACCCTAGCGTTAACACTGGAGTTCGGTGTTCCCTGCTTGCTCTCCCCGAGGACACTTGATTAATCACTTGAATCCGGAACACATCGGCAATACTTCTTTTGATGTCATCTTTGTAGACTTTGGATATGAGTATGTCTCCCTTGGAGTCGTATAGGAATACCGCGGTGATCATTGGAAATTAAAGGGTGTTGGATGCTCTAAAAAATAAATAACGAAGCAGCATCCAAAGGTTCGACTTGAGGTTCAACCAATCCTTTGTCGGCATTAACGATGTTGCTCGAATCGGCCCAAGCGGCTAGAGGTCTCTTTTTTCGTTTTCTAATTTTTTTCACGTCTTTTTTCTGCTACATATATCGCTACTTATGTCAAGTTTGACGATTGCATTCCAACAAGAGTCAGCCTGGACTTCTTATCATGTTGAGATTTCCTATTGTGATTCGCTCTGGAGGCTTTATTCTTCTCGTTCCGTGCCTGGGTTCTACGTGCAGCTTCTTTTGAAACGGGAGGCAGCGGTTTTGAATTCTTCTTCTCGGCACCACCATCATCATCAACAACAGCAGCGTTGTTGTTGTCGTCGTCGTCGTAGTCGATGTATTCGTCTTTTTGCTCTGCCTTGCTTTTGGATCTTCTGTTGGGGTTGCCTCCGCCGTATAAGAAATCTTCTTCTAAAATTTTGTACCTGCGTGGAGATTTAAGAAGCATTCTCAACCAGCCTTCAATCTGCTCGTCCGACCAACCTATCTCCTTTTTCAACTTTTGGCGTCCCGCTGACTTTCTCACAGTCTTGGCAAACACTTGCTCGCCATCTCGTTTGTAGATGCTGAAGAGATGGCGCTCTTTTCCATCCACCCCACTCAGAGCGGGAGCGGATGCGGGTGGAGGTGTTGAAGCTGAGGCCAAAGCTGAAGCGTCTTCCAACACAGCTAGTCGGCCAGATTTTCTCAGTTTCAGCCTTGACTCATCCTCCACCGCTTCTCCTGATGTCTTTTCTTGGTCATCATAAGTATCATCGGGCTCATCTTCGTCACTTTCGTAAAGCATGCGCAATGCTGCATCTAAAGTTTTCTTTTTCAAGTCAGAGCCCGCTGCTTGCAACTTTTCACGAGGCTTTTTCCCAAAAGTGATTTTTGCATTGGCAAATTTACCAAGAGAAATGTCATCTTCATCGTAGATTGACCTCTTTGGGAGTGGTTTGCCCATAGTGAGGTTGACTTTGGTGGGAGCCGGCTCATCGGGTTGTGGTTGGGCTACTTCCACTTCTTGCATCAAGTCGGGGTTTTCCAAAAGCAAATCCGTTACAAGCTCTGTATCGTTGTTATATTGGTCAAGTAGCGCTTTAGCTTTGCCATCGCTCAAGTCGGGGAAGAGGTCTTTGAGCATGGAAATGTTTTGAATATCTTGTTCGCTGAGAACTAGTTGCGCAGGTTCAACACCAGATTCCACAAGTTCCACAGGAACCTCTAGGTGAGCGTCTAAACCTTTCAAAAAATGTACTCTGCTTTCCAAATCTGGTATCAATTCCCTATACGGCTCGGAGATTATTATACTGCTCAACAACGGGGCGATGCTGAGTGTGCTCACCGAAGTTATTCGGAGATCCTTGAGTAGATTGGCCATCTTGGCCGACGAAAGTGATATTAAGGAGACGATCATGACGTCTTTGATTGTGTCTGCATTTACGCTTTTCCCACCAGCATATGCCTGTTCCAAATACTCTATCCAGCCAGCATCGACAAAGGATTCCGCCAAGGGCAAGTTGCTAGACGAGTTCTTTGTCACGGTGGCGTTCGAGGAGCCCATGGCATACGTAGTGGACCTCGCAGTTTGCTGGCCCAAGAACGCACTTAGACAAGACAAGTCATCTTGAGTAAAGTTGCCCCTTGAGATCAATTGTTGGAGGTGTTTCTGTAGCGATGGCACGGATGAGATCTTGCCGCTCTTTTTATTGTCGTTGAACACCGATTTAAAAGACCCGTCTGTCAACCCTCGAACTGTGTGGATATTTTTGCTAGCGTATAGCTGGATAAAATCCCATATGCTCTCACCAATAACGCTTAGCCTGACAAAACTGTAATTTTTAATGCATTGGAAAACTGCTCCTCGCAAAAGTTCGCCGTTTCGTTTAATGTCCGGGTTAATAGCGCCTAGGGAAAAGATTTGGCCCTTCTCCATGCTTGATTCGTGTAAATAGGTTTTCAAAAACAAAACAAACTGTTGCTGTGATTTGACACTCAACTCGGCTAGGTTTCCTTGCTGAATGAATTGCAACAAGTGGAGATATGCTTCTAGATAGTGTGCCCATATCACGGGGTCTTTGTCTATCAAGGATGACCTTAGCTTGAAAGGCGGGTAATGCGGTACGGGGACATTCATTTGGCAACGTGTATGAATTTCTATAACGAATTGCCCTTTCTGTTTGTTTAAAATGCTACTGGTTGGTTAAGATGCCGCTGGTCTATCTATTGGTGTGGATGGATTGTTGCAAGACGTTTTGACTCATTTTTCAACTTTTGCAATAGCGAAAAATACATAGATGGGAATAGACACACACTAGCATCGATTAGAGACAGAATTCACACGAAACTCTTGAAAATGAGAGGTCGGCCGCAAGGTTGGTAAATGAACTGCGGGAAGAGGAAGTTAGTTTTGAAAAAACGCCCGGGCTTAGAATCTACTTTAACCTTATAGGTCAAAACCATGCCAAAGACCCCCCCCCCCCCCCTCGCTTCCACAGTATTGCGGGAGTCATATCGATATTACCCAAGATCAAATATCCAGACTTTTGATGAATTGTTTCTCTTTTTCACAATAGAGAGACATTGAATCTTCTTAATCTTGAAAATTTCGAGTGACGGACAGCTGAGTGGCACCACCATCACCACCGCCACCACCACCAATCGATATCATAAATCACCACACAACTTGATCAAAAACCAGGCTCTTGAAGCAAAAATACATAGTGGTCTCGTGACCATTACCCACAGCAGGTGTTTCCAACCCTGCTCTTATAAGTTTACAAGGGGGTTTCCAACCCACTTCACAAGCGTCGTGGCGCAGTGGAAGCGCGCAGGGCTCATAACCCTGAAGTCCCCGGATCGAAACTGGGCGACGCTAGCTTTTTTTTTTTATTTTTTATTTTTTTATCACACACCACCTCCTGTCATCAATGAACTTTGATTTTTGCTCAATGCTGGATCAAGCCAATTGACCATTTTGGAGTGATGGATGCCGAAAAGAGTCTATAATTCTATTCTTCTATAATTTTATATATTTCCATAAACATCAGCCGCCCTGGTCTCACCCACTCATCTTTCATCCCAAAACTTTCTTAAAGTTTCCCCAGCTTCCTTATAAACAAGAACGTCCTCGGGAGTCATCGCGGGGAATTCCCGTCCCACGCCGACTTTACTAGAAACTTGGCCCAATTGAGTCAAAGTTTGCAAATATGCTAACGCGTCAACCACACCAATAGTATGGAATAACCTGGTATTTTGTTTTGTCTGGTATCGCTCTTTGACCCACTGCAATTGGTGATTTCTAGCTGGTAATTGGATTTTACCAGTGAGGAATCTCGACACCAAGACAGCTTGGTACTCAAATACTCTAAACGATATGCCATCTATTGGCACACCCACAAAGGGAATCAATGGTTCCTGAATTAGGAACGTGTGCTGGTACAAGTTGGAAACTGTTTGACCTTCATAGGTGATGCTATTGTCAAATAAGCGGTTCAAATAGGGGTACGAGAATAAATACCCCGTACAGTAAATGACGTGATCTGGCTGGACTAAACTCGACCCATCTTCGAAATTGACCGTGAGTTTATTGTGTTTATTGTCAATGGCGAAATTGGATATCGGGGGCTTGATAATGACATTAGGTCGAGATGAGAAGAATCTCGTTCGGTCAAAGTTCCGAATCGATTGGTATACGGTAGCATGCGGTTCACGAGCCACGAATTTCGTCAAGTCACACCCTGATGCACGTGATCCCACCACGACAACAGTCTTGTTTTTGTAGTCTTCCGACTTGCGATAAAATTTAGCATGTTGCACTAGATCGGGAAATGTTTCTTGCACTTGTTTCAAACCTGGTACATGGGGTATAAAGGGGACATGGTAATGGCCCGTGGCCACGACAATCGAGTCGAATTCCTGCTGGTACCAGAGGTCTTGATGTTCATCGTGTGGTGTACGTACTGTAACTTTGAAACGGTACGGAATGTCAGCCTGAATCTTGTCATCATCATAACCATCATTTCGAGCTATTCTCTCGACGTCTTCCACTGTCGAATTCAACTTCAAGTCCACTCTTGGATCGGACAAGTTCCTCTCGATGTACTTCTCAATGTAATCCTGGACAACTGTCCCCACGACGTATTTCGTATCTTCTTCAGTTGTATCCCATTTATTGGCATCGCTATAAGTCATCATCTGTTCAATGATGTTGGTCTTGATTCCATGATAGCTTGGAGTCTGCACAAATCGCTCCTGTTGATTCTTGGGAAGGATAATCTTCCTCGTGTACTTATGTTCGAGGAACGGATTAGACAACTGCGGGTCATTCTCCAAGTTCAAATTGCCCGACTTGATAAGGTGGTTGGGGGTCTTTATCGTTTGCGGGTTGAACAACCATACTCCTCCCAATTTAGCCTGTCTTTCAAAAACGGTAATCTTTTTGATTTTCGAGTGAGGTTCCTTGAGCAAGGCGTCCAAGATAATCGCGCCGGAAGCTCCACCGCCAATAATGGCGATGGTTTCGATTTGCGACGACGATAACCCCACGGGGTTTTCAAAGTCAAGATTTGCGACGGACGGCATGGATGAAATAAATTGGGTGGAAACAAATTGTTTTACCCAGGGATCCTTAAAGCAAGCAAACTGCGCATTTTTTATACCGGCTGTCTTTTGATTGAAATAGGCTTTATAAGGGATAGGCTCCAAGTAATTAAGTTGCTTGCATGTTTTCCGATAAGCAGCTTTAATTGATTCTCTTTTTTTTGTTATTGTTGTTGTTGTTGCAATTTGCAGCCACACTTTAGGATATGTAAGCAATTACAAAAATAAATTCCCACTCAATTTGCAGTGAAAAGAAGAAGGAAAAAAAAAAAGGAAAAAAGGCCAACTGTATTTACAAGTCGGATGTCCCGTGATGTCTGCATAAATGAACTCTTACATTTGGTACTCGCTCAATGGTTCTGGTTTACAAGGGTTTCATTTTGCTGGGATGTGGGGGTCCTTTCGTCACAAGACCGTTGTGTTTGGACAAGTAATATAATAGCTGCCATATTATAATCAACAACTCAGATCTCCAGATCTCAAGATGCGGAAGAACTCGTGTCTCGCGGGTGCAGTAGAACTATGTCCTCTGCCAGGGAAGTACTCGGAGATTCACCTGTGTCTCCCCTGGTACTTTTTATTTTGGGTCTTGTGTGGTACTTTTAACAATACCCTTGGTTTTACAAGGCGATCAACCTTTGGTTATCTAGGATGATCCAATCACGTGCTGTTGTCTCGAAGCAATGCACGTGATATACACGTGACATACACGTGACACAAGCAACTGCAATTGAGCTTTGGGGAAACTCCCGCTACCCCCCGCCGCACGCCCCTTCATACCAAACCCAGTTCAAACAATCTCACTCTCGAGTAAAGAGGGAATTGGTTTTAATCTGTTCTGTATACATCGTGTGCAGTTTTGAAACCAAAGGTGTATTCAAGTCCCAAGTCCCAAGTATACCTCTCTAAACTCCCCCCCCCCCCTCCCCACGTGTGCCACCCAGCTCTGAAGTGAAGCTAAGGCGACGTTAAAAAAAAAACCATGAATTACAGGGCGGCTTTTTTATTACCCCCAAATGCGGCGAGAAGATGTTTTTGCACAGAGTGCACGCTTGGTAATTATTACCAACAGTAATACGGAGATGGTGGCATATTATAACGAAGCCTCTTTTCACAATCCACCGTAAATTGAATTTTGCAATCAAATAATAGACCCGTCTCTTCTTTTTGGTTGTTTTAGCTCGTTTTTACAAGGTCTCATCTCATCTCATTTAATATCCCCCATACATATTTAACTCGTTACCTCTTCACATCGAGTGTTTTTTTTTTTTTTTTTTTTGAAAAGTTGAGATACCTGTCTATACACTTACAACGATGCCAGTGGAACAAAAGCCTATAGACTTGAACAAACCCTTGGACGTCGATGCGGCGCCCACGCTAAGCAAGACGCAATTGACGCCGGACTTGACCAAAGCAGCCATCGTGCTCCAAGGAGACAAGTTCAAGCAGACACAAGCGAAACTAACCAAGTACATCTTGTGGCACCCCATCGCCATCTCGTTGTACACCTTGATTGTGCCCATTGTGTTTTCGAGATCGTTATGGGACTTTATTGAAGTGCTGGATAACGTCGCCGAGTTCTTCACATTGGCATTGCGCAACAAGAAGGATTTCGTCTTTGGCGTGATATCGACGTTGCCGGTGCTAGCAGGCATATTTGCCTGTTTTGGCTTTTTGGCGTTCTTGTTGAGTGACGAATTGGGGTCCGTTAGTAGCAAATTTGTCGAGCGCAAGCATTGCGATGTCATATTTGGATTTGACGTTAGGCAATTTGCCAATGCCGCCACGGGTGCGGTTAACAAGGATAGCGAGTTGGTGATTTACCGTGATTCCCCCATTGCTATTGGCACTGTGAGGCCCGATCTGGATAATAGCACCGCGGACGAGTTCAAGGTTGTCATTAGTGGCATTCATATTAGAAAAGTGTTTGCCAAGGTTGATTTCGACAAGATGTTGCTCGAGTGGGCCGTGTTGCGGAGCAGAGAGTTGTATTCTGAGTTTTTGGCGAAAAAAAAAAGCAAAAACCAGTCGAAAACGGGCCAGATTCAAATCACGGTGGATGCTTACTCTTTCGATAAACATTTCGAGCGGATGTTGACTAGTAGCGGATTCACCTTGTTGAGCAGAAGTTCCATCTTGGACCCCTTTGATCTGAAATTATCCCGCTGGCAAGAGTTTTTGCACAAGTTTTTGGGTATTAGCAGAGATACTTTTGGCTTAACTTTAACTACCGAGAATGATGACGTTGAGTTGTTGAAAGAGAATGATTTGTTGGACACTGAGCCAATCGACACGAAGAAGAAGAAGAAGAAGAACTAGAGCTGAATGTGTATTATCCTGTTTTTTTTTTTTTGTTTTTCGAATTTTCAGATACCTTGTGTATAATAACCAGTGACGATGTAATCTAATCTTAGTACCTTTTCTTTTTCCTTCAATCCAACAATCCAGCAGTTTTCAGTTTCCTCTTTTGCTTTTGGATTCGAATCACTATCCAGGCAAACCATCCCAAGATTGCCACTATTACAATGAAAAGCATATAGTTGAATCCCTTGATCAACATGTTGAACGTTCGCTTGATAAATGTTGCGTCTGCATCTCCATACTTGTCCAATCGAGCCTGTCTTTCCCGCTCCTTTATCCTCTTTTCGGCGTTTTTCAATCTCGTCAAAGTTCTTCTCCGCTGTGAGTTTAGCTTCTTTTTAAATACGCGGTGTCGTCCGCCGCCTTGCTGAGTTTTGGCCTCGGCAACTTTTTCTTCAACTTGAGCCAAATTGGCAGCTTCGCCTTCATACTCATTTTGCTCCTTGATTAAATCATTCAACTCATCAATCGATTCCACAAACTCACCGCTGGGTTTGTACAAGGCAAAGATTCTATTTTCCAAAATGTCAACATTTTCAAACAATTGGCCCGTTTCAGCACTAAGACCCAAATATTTCACATGAGGCAATTGCACATCGGTCAAGGTGACACAGTTTTGCCAGTCTTCATGTTTGCCGTGATAATTGAAATCAATCGAGAGATATCCATTCTTGATATAGATCAATCTCATCTTGGTTTCTTTCGATGGTGGGTTCAATATGTCCTTGGCAACACACCCGGCAAGTCTCGTCTCGTAGCCATCACTACCTTTATTATACATTGCTTCGCCATCACCCAACATCAAGTTGACAAAGGGGAATTGACCTCTTTTGCCATTCTTGTAAGTATCCATCATAATCGCCAACCCGTTGAATTTATTTTGCACTCCAAACACATCTCCAATATCACTTGGCTGATCCAAAAACCAAACCGCCAATCCATCACCCACTAGATTCTGCTTGGCGTCTTCATTGTGGATATGGAAAGTCAACTCCATTTCAAAACTCTGCGCCTCAATGGGCCGTTTGCTAAACATATTGGAGGCCAAATGCTGCGCATTGGAAGTCAATCGAATATAGTCCAAGTTCTTGACAAACGTGTTGCCATGCAAGTCCCAATTTCGCACATGGAATTGGGACTCATCAAGAAATGGCTTGGTGAGGCCTTGTTCCACCAACTCGACTTTCTTAAGCGAAACAATATCATTTTTTTTGCTTTGAAGCAAGCTGTTGAGTTCTTCTGGTGTGTAGTCTGCCGGCTCGACCCCAAATGAGTTTTTTGCTTGATAAATTAGCCAAAACGAACCAAACACGACCAATGCTAGGATATACTGTAGTGGCTTGGAGCCAAATAGGCTCTTTGTCGTCGGCGACATGGATCTCTTGGACATCTTGATCGATGCTAGCGGTGGTGCCTGTTTGAAGATGTATATCGATATATATATATATCAAGAAGAAGAAAAAAAAAAAAAGAAACCCAAATGCGGGGATTTCGGACCAACTGGTTTTGTTTCGATGAGGCTTGTGATTCAAGATATGATCCAGCAGATTGGTCTGGGTCCGGATATATATATAAATGTATATTTTGTGTGGAGATACCGAGATCTGTTATGCAATGTAATCTAAGAAAGATTTGCCCCGTTCATATAACGGCGTAATGCGAAAAATTAATTGCAAGCATTAGAAATTAGACCAGTCAGCCAGAGAGGGCTCCCCCCCCCCCCCCCCCTCCTCTCAATCAATCAGTCAACCAATCAGTCAGTCAGTCATTCAGCCTCTCCACCAACGACGCCCTCACACCACTCGTCAAACGCTCCTGCTGTGAATCCGGGTATTATATAAACCCGCGTCAAGATCAATTCTAAGATGCAATTATTATCTACTCTGACGTGAAAGAAGGAACTTTCTAGAATGAAGGTGAAGGTCTAATGACTGATCAGTTAATAATTCAACCGTTTCTTTTACCGAATCGGGTTCATTGCCACCATCATCTTCCGCCTGGTAAAGACTCAACTAGGAAAAATTTACATGTTCTTGGAGATCGCCCCGAACACGGACGTGTGCCCTGAGGTCTTGATCCCTCTCTCTCCTAATAGCTTTACCCGAAAGAGACCGTGCGGCGGCGTTTGTCACGTGGGTCACAGACAGCTATTCTTCCACTTCCAAATAGGTAAGTATTACCCGCACGCCGCACCGAGCTCAATCTGCACGTGCATATTAGCCGAGCTAACACTCGGTTGAGTTTTACACCGAGCCAAGGACTCACGCATGAATACATCTTCTATTCAATGGTTGGATTTCAAGTCTAGGAGGAAATTTCTACCTCGCTTCCTCGATGAAGCACCCGTTGTGGATAAATATATATATATAAGTTTGCAGACAGCTACTTATTTACAAGTCTATTAGTATGCTGTTACACGGTAATAACTTCATGCCAACCCACGTGACAGACGCCCACATATCAAAAAATTCTCAAGTACTGCTACTTCGGTAACTGATGCAAGCTCTGAATCCTAAATTCAAATCCATCCATCACTCTTAGGATTCATCCTAGTTTCAGACTCTCAACACAGAGCAAACATGACTCGTAAGATTGCCCCGTCTTCCTAAAAGAGAAGAACCCAAATTCCGTCGCAAAAATCACCTATCCGCAACCTAGGGCACAAGCCGCCCAAAAAAAAAAAAAAAACGATTTCCATTGATCCCCATTTTTTTTTTGTCTCAGTCTGGCTCAACTGCTCATTTCCCAAAGACAACAGTTCTCATAGCAGTAAGCATAGTCTCCCTCTTTTCACCTCGAATCTCACTCAATAACCGCGAATAATACTCAGGATTGCCCTTTGGTTTCAACAATTTATCATCCAAGGCATAGTAGTTCTTGTATTTGTCATTGACCAACTCCTTGAGCGCGATAAACTGCAATCTCAAGTCCTGTTCCGATATTTGCTGTAGTTTTTCCTTGTTGTGAAATCGCGCAAGTTGCGAATCTTTGAACGAGGCGTAATGGTTTAGGCGGTCCTTGGGGAGCGTCTTGAGCAATGACGTTATCTTCTGCGCAAGTTGTAACTTTGATGTTGGCGTTGACATGATTGTGACTGGTGGATTCGAAACACTGTAAACCCCATTGGCAAGGTTTTTACTCTTTTTTTTTTCCTCACGTTGGTGGGGAGTTGATTGGCACGTGCGGGTTTGAAATGCATCGCGGCGCTACCACACGGGTATCTCCCATAATTTCGCAAGCATCGGATGAACTTGAAAGCTACAAAGGGTTGCAATTTTGACCAAAAAAGACCGCTTCTCTTCTGTTGAGCTTCTTATCGACCTCTCCCCCGACTCAATTGAGTTATAACAAGCTCTTCCAAAGTGCGTCACCTTAAACAATGACCAAGAAGCCGTGCCCAAGAGTCATATTCGTGCGCCACGGCCAAACAGAATGGTCGAAATCGGGCCAACACACCTCGGTGACCGACATCGACTTGACCCCCTTTGGAATCAAGCAAATGAAAGCCACGGGCGAGGCGCTCTTCGGCAACCAGCCCTTGAACCTCATTGACCCCGCGCACATCACCCACATCTTCACGTCGCCCCGCTTGCGCGCACGACACACCACGGAATTGATCCTCGAGGCCATCCCCGCTCAGGTGCGCTCGCATATCGACGTGGAAGTCGACGACGACTTGGCCGAGTGGTACTATGGCAAGTACGAAGGGATGAAACCGGACGAGATTAGACGTTATAGATGGGACCATGGCGTTGACCCACCCGAGCACAAATGGCTGATTTGGAGCGATGGCTGTGAAGACGGCGAGAATTACCGCGATGTCACGACGAGAATTGACCGTTTTATCGCCAAGTTGTTGAGCATCCAGCGTAAGTATATGGAGGCGGATGAAGCTAGTGATATCATCGTGGTGGCACATGGCCATATCTTGAGATGTCTTGTCGCGAGATGGGTCCACCGTGAGTTGAGCACAGATCCGCAGTTGATGTTGGATGCTGGTGGTGTGGGGGTTTTAAGTTATCAGCATCACAACCTCGATGAGCCGGCTATTTATTTGGCTGGTGCCTTCACCGTTCCTGTTGATGAAAAGAGTGATGATATTTGAGTGGCATAAATCGTACACCATACATTATAGACATTAGGACATTTGATATTAGATTTTAGATTTTAGATTTTAGAGTAGACCCTTGTTGAATTGCAATAGATATTAGAATAAAGAAGATCTTTTTGTTTCATCAATTTGGTGAGAAATATACATCACTCGGTTCTAGTGCTTCTATTCAAAACCCCTTTCTTTTTTCTTACTCGGCAGCATGTAATGCGTCCAAGATGGCTTTCCAAAACTTTTGCTTATCTAAATCCTGGCCAATGATGACCCCGCCATCTTCATCTTCATCTAATTCCAATTCCTCATTCACCACCACAGAGGCGCCCATACGGTCGCCTTCAAGAACCACATCCAACTTGCGCTTGACGCATTTATAGCCATATGCCGCGAAATCGTCATCGACAACGGGCAACAAACTATAAACGGCAATCGGATCGTGCAACGGGGGGCCCTTGAATTCGCCGTCCCCACACCCGTACTTGTTGGAGTAAAACATCAAAATCTCATAAAACCCTCGTCTCAATTGCGAGTTCTTCAGCTGGTCCAATTCGCTATATATCAGACGGCGCACGTGCTCATCAGCGACAATCTTGTGGCTGAGGTTCAACGAGGTTAAAATCATCTTGTCTTGAAGCTTAGCCATCACCAACTTGCTCGCGTGCGGGTCAGTGTGGAAGTTGAACTCGGCAAATGGCGACGCGTTGCCCATCCCGAAACTGCCGCCCATCACCGAGATGTACTTGATCTTGTCAACCACGTGAGGATACTTTGTGATCAATCGGGCGATGTTGGTCAGTGTGCCCGTGGACACTAGACATATTTGGTCCTGGTGCTGCATTATCGCATGGTGCATGGCATCTAGATAACTTGGGTGAGTCACGGGTCTATTCGTGGGCAGCTGCGGGAGTTGAATACCGCCGATGCCAGTCTTGCCATGAATGTCCAATGCAAATCTTGCTTCGTTGACCAACGGCGCTTCTTCCCCCGGGTAAACTTTGACATTGTAAACATGTAGAATATCCAATATGCCCAATGTGTTGTGAGTCGTCCATGCGAGTGGCGCATTGCCGTGTACCGTCGAGATCCCTAGTAAATTGACCCTTGGGTGGAACGCGGAAAGGAGTATAGCGAATGCGTCGTCGTTGCCTGTATCGCAATCCAACCAAACTGGAATCTTCTGCTTTGTCATGGTGTTTCCAAGGGCCCCCCCTCTGTTATTGTCTTTTCCTAGCTTTATCGGTGTCGCTTGGTTACTTACTCAGCGAACGTTGCTGCATTTAAATAGTAGCAGTCGTAGAAGTATTCGGAGCTGGCGGTGGCGTTCAGAAGCGTGTGTACGTGTGTGGTCACATATAATACGGATATGGTCGGTGTCCGTGAAGAATGCCTTGTTGGCCTCCAAATGTGTGTCTCTTTTGGGCATTCAAGTGCGAGAGAAACCTCCCACCAACATCCCGCGTATATCGCGGAATTAAAAAAAATGCATGATTGTCTGATTGGGGATCGAGATCGAGATTGAAGATCTAGGTGAGATCTCCGCTAATTACGCAACACACAAGGACACAGGCTGGGTTTTCTTTGAGTTTAGCGAGTTTGCCGTGACCGGAGGGAGGTTTGGGCACCTGAAGGGGCGTTGTGTTTGCATTGGTTTGTCTCTTGCTACTTTGTTTCGTATTGGTGCTGCTAAAAGTGTCGCTTTATTTTGTTATCTGCTTCTTCCTGCCGTGGAAGTTGTCCTCGGCAGAATGAGAAAAGGTGAACTAAAATTCAACTTAGGCGCTGTCACTACGTCACGTCAAAGCGGAGAATCGGAGGGTTCCGACGGAACGGATTTATTCTCGGAAGTAGACTCATGAGTGTTCGAGTTCAAAAGGGGGGGGGGAAGCCAAAACCGAAATAAAAAGGGAATTTATACATTTTGTTGCAAATATAGATATATTGGCAAAAAATTCAAGTTGTTTTGCCTCAAATGTCTAACAAAGCGTCTCTACACAACTTTGATGTCAGCCCATTCTGGTGAGTTTGCACACGTCAGGCTTTGTTGTTTATAGGCCGAGTTTGGTCAAGCGTCAAAATCTAAACACTAGAACAGACTCTACCTGGAATTTTCATTATCGTAAAAATTTTTCTTCTTGCTCACTTCTCTCAAAACTTCAACTGACTTTGACCATTATTGGCGCATTCTCAGGGCCGTTATTCAACGAAATATCAGCGATATCAATGTCCTTGGGAACGTTGTTAACCTCAAGAGCAGTCGTTGCTTTAAGCGGTTCCGGCAGTTTGGACACAAATTTCTTAATGTGTCTTGGTTTGTGACTAGCAGCATCTCCATTGGCAAGCTTCCTCTCTTGTTTCAAAGGAGGAGCATGAGGTGCTTTAGCCTCTACTGTTTCCTTGCTCGCAGCAACAGCGTGATGGGTCTGGGACAATCTCTTCAACATGTCCTGCATAGGGTATGCAATGGTGCCAATCACGTCTTCGGCCCAGCACACGTCAAGATGGTTATACGTTGGGATAGAAATGTGCTGAATATTGAGCCCTTCCTTGTATCGAGGTTCACATTCCCGCATATGCCGCGTCAATCTGTGTCCATCAACGAGAAAATCATCTTCACCAGTCACCACTAGCATGGGCACGATACTCTTGATATTCGCATCAAACCAAGTCTGTCTGTAGGGGAACATTTGCAACGAGTCATCTTTAGTCAACCCCATGGCAGAATAGTTTTCCAGTTTCAAAAAACTTCGCTTGGGCTGTAGCATCCCCACAAAGCCAAACTCGTTAAACTTGGCGACGTAAAACTGAAACAATTCAACCGATACATAACTCATATTGAATATGAAGCAAAAATGCCAAATCTTGTCATTGGGCCCCCAGTTCCTGTTGGTCCACCCAAACAAGAATTTAAACATGTAGTAGGACAATTTGGCAAAGATCCACGTCAGAGCCATGTAATACCTCATCAAGCACAAGTTTCTCAAAATGGCACAGAATCCAAACACAACCTTCCACATCGTCCTCAGCATCCAGGTGAGAATCTTGAGAAAGTTGCGCGTGTGAAAGAGATAACCGGGGTAGACTGCCGCCAGTAGCGATACAAACATTTTGACCTTGGCATGCACGTCGTCCATCATGGGGTTGCGCAACATTAGAAAGCTCTGCAATCCACCTTGGGAATGGCCCACCAATATCAACTTGTCATGCTTGGGCTTCATTTTTATTGTCGAGTTGATAAACGTTGGCAAGTCGTAATACGCCAACTCCTTGACCCCCCATTTCCAATACATTTCTTCATTGTACAAATTGCTCTTGAGCACGGCACTTTGCGCGCGGAACCAGGATCGATTGTTGCCCATCCATACGTCATAGCCTGCTTCATGAAAATAGTAAGCGAGCGAGTTTCTACCCGTAACGATCCAAGTGCCCGAGCAAGACAAGAGTCCGTGCTGCATCAAAATGGGACTTCTCGCATCGCGCTGCTCTTGCGTTTCACGAGGATCGATGATGCGATGTAGCACCAAGATGAACCCGTCGGGGGTGGTCACGCTATGCTCTTCGAGATCGAGATCCAACTGTTTAAGGTAGTACCTCAAGTCCGGAGTAGCCTTCATGTTATCAATGTTTTTGTAAGCTATCCGCGGCCTATACTGGTGGTTTCTAGCCTCGGGATCGGGGGGCTTGTATCTAGTCTTTCCCCGTAGTTTGTACCACCAATGATGTATCACGGCACCCGTGCAAAGCACAGTGGTGTAAACCACCGAACATATGGAGCTTAGCAAGATCAACCAGTATTTGAGCACGAACCCATACTCGGGCTTTTTATCTCGCTCAATAGTGAAGATGGCACTATCCATGCGCGGTGGTTTTGGATCTCCATCTTTCGGCATCATCAGATTTTAAAGAAAGAACGAAAGAAAGAAAGGAAGAAAGGAAGGGAGGAGATCTTTGACCCAAAGTAAGTCGTTCAATTTGAATCAATCCCCTGGGGATGGGCAAGTGCCATGAACTTTATATATTTATTCAACTTTATTTGCCCGTTCCCGTTGCCTTTCTTTACTCCCAAAAATGGAACGAGCCCGGTGCAGAAAGTCTCCGGCTTTTATATACGTGCAACTGAAAATCAACCCATCACAAATCCCCACACCTGGGTTCAAATAAATAAATCAAAAACAAACCTCGTCTAACTCTGGTTTACTGTTGCATTTAGACGTCAAAAATGTCTCATGCCGCAACTTCCGTTTAGGGGAATACCGGAAAATTAAACAGGAAGGAAAAAAAAAAAAGAGGAAACGGAGAAATATCTTGCTTATTGCGAGAGTAATGGATCTATGTGAGCAGACGATGTGAGCCCAATTTTTTGGGCACAAGATCGATCGGAAAAAGGGTCTCAAAATCTTGCCAGTATGGGGGATTCCTCGATGTTTGTTCATTCCCAAAATCGAAACTATAGACCGTTAACTGGCGACGTGAAGAGAAAATAAAAAAAAATAAAAAAAGAAGGAAACTGGAAGATTGTCTCATTTTTTTTTTGAATTCACTGTGGATATTTGTTTCTGTTGTCACTTTTGTTATTGCTGCAAAATTTCAACATCTTGCAGTAGAAAGAGGTTGAGGATGTATACATCTGCAGTTATTTCGCTTATTTTCCCACAATGATGTTGTGGATGGTAAAAGAAACTGGAGCTAAACACCGCTTAAGGCGGGCCCACGTTAGCATCATTAACTTGATGGTGGATAAAGTAAGGAAATTACAACTTCAAAAATTTCGTTCACGTGCGAGTCACGTGCCACTATCCTTCAGGGCGATGGGCCCCTGGCAAGATGCTGTTGTTTAAAGAGCTCAACAGCCCTCGAAGATGGAAAAGAGAAACTTGTCACCTAGAACCTGTACCAGGGACAGCGCTGGACACCTCACTAGTCCACAAATGACAGTAATTTTTCAAACAAGGTAATTTCCCCAACGTGAAGCAAACTTTTTTCCCAACCAGGCGGTCTCTACTTTGTCATCACTAACCACGTTCAAAACTCTACACACACACACGTAAACCCATCCAATGTCTCATATCTTGGTCAGAAGTTCTCTCAAAGTGTCCGTTATAAAATGTAACAAGATATAGTTTTGCGCCAAACACCCATCATCATTTAAATACCCAACTCCCGTCAAGGAGCCAAAAAAATTTCCCCTTTTTTGAAGGAATCAGTCCTTAGAAGAAAGGACCGACTGCAACTTCGAAAAAAAGAGGAGGGACTTTAATCAATGATTTACAACGCGAGATTTCATCATGTAGTATAAAACTTGGAAGGTCATACAAAGAAGAGAAAAAGTAGAATCAAGAGGGGAGCTTCGCTGGATGGAATTTTTTTTTTCTGTTTGTTTTATGCTGTTGTGTTGATGTGGGAGACCCCAAGGAGGGTCGTGGCAAGTGCTCATTTCCATCGCAGAGGGACAGAAGTCATCTCATCGTGTGTGGTTACGGTTAAGGGGATCATTCTTTTGGCAAGAGCACATTTGCAAGAGACAACGAAGATGGCCCCAAAGAGAAAGACGACTGGATTGCCGGCGTCTCCCAAGAGAAAGAAGCCGGCTTTAAAAGAAAAAGAGAAAGAAGAGGCGATTTTCACTGTTGAAAAAGTCGAAAAATTGTCGGAGGAAATACAAAAGGAGTCCAAGTACAACAATATCGTCACCTTGCTCGACCAACTACTGAAGGTGGGCAGGAGTTTAGTAGACTCGCAAGATCCAAGTTTGGAAACACTTGGACGTAGTGTGGCACTTGCATTGTTCAAAACTTTCCAAGTCTTGTTCAAAGACGGAAAACTACAACCTTCAGCCAAGAAGCAAGATGAGAATGAACGAATCGTGGCTAAATGGTTGTTGGACAAGTACCGAGTTTTTAAAACAACCATAGGCGAAATATTGAAGCTGAGCTTACCGCATGGAAAATCATTGCAGTTGGACTTGTTTGACATCAACTTGAAGTTGGTCAGAGTTGAGGCTGAAAACAGCAAGGAAAGACAATTCCCCATTGGTACTTATCGATTACTACTCGAGACACTATTGGACAATGAAAATGGCACAGTCTTGCCGGATGGGTTATCAAGCAATTTTTTAGTTTTGGAATATGCCACTGTTTTTGAGAAATACTGGGATCTTGAGTTTTATTTTTTCAACGCTCTTGGTGAGGCACTAGAGCAATGGAAACAGCTGCTATCACCACAGCGGTTGGCCATTATCCTTTCCAACTACATTACCATCATTCGAAATGGGCTATTATATGCAAAGGAGGATTTGGAAAAGCAACCAACTTGGATCACAAGTACCCGTCTTCCATCTTCACTTTACAAACAGACGCAATTTAAAGCCCAATTTCAAAAGTGCATCTTGACCATTTTCTCGTATCCTTTGCTTGTATCGCAATATAAAGCCATCTTGTTAATATTGCACAAGAAAATCATCCCATACATGTCGCAACCGCAAAGCTTAATGGATTTCCTTACCGACTCCTACGACATCCAGGATGACCTTGTAATCCCCATTTTGGCACTCAACTCCTTGTATGAGCTCATCAAGGACTACAATATTGAGTATCCCGATTTCTACACCAAGCTCTACTCTCTTTTGAGACCAGAGTTGCTATACACGAGATATAGATCAAGGTTTTTCCGTTTATGTGATTTGTTCTTGACTTCCACCCACTTGTCGGCAAACTTGGTTGCGTCATTCATCAAGAAACTAGCCCGGTTGTCATTGACATCAAGTGTATCGGGTGTCGTCATCATTATCCCGTTTATCTACAACTTGTTGAAAAGACACCCCACATGCATGCTTATGATCCATAATACTAACCGCGCGGAAAAATATCAAGATCCTTTCAACAATTTGGAAACAAACCCAATGAACACGCAAGCTATAAACTCGTCATTATGGGAACTAGAGACGTTAATGAGCCATTATCATCCCAATGTTGCCACTTTAGCAAAGATATTTGGCGAACCTTTCAAGAAACCTAGTTACAACATGGAAGACTTTCTTGATTGGACGTATCAGAGCTTATTGGAAACGGAAAGGACTAGAAGATATAGAGGCCAAGCAGCTTTGGAATTTGAAGAGTTTGACTCGGTGTTTGGCGGTGGTAATACTATTGGAAATGTCTTGTTGGAAGGTTGGTTGTTGTAGTTGGATTGGTACAGTTGGTAGCACGCAAATTTAACCCCTTTTGGGAACTGTAATGAAACGCGTCTCCTTTCTTCCCTCTCCCTCACTCTCTCACTTTTCCATCATAAACACACCAATTTTTTTTTTTATAAACCACCATCAGCATTAGCAACGACTTTCCTTTCCTTTCCTTAAACCCACACTACGTTCGCTACAACATGGATGAGACTATACAGCAGTATGATGAGCAACCCTTGGATGCTGTCTTTGGTGATAGAGTTCGTCGGTTCCAAGAGTTTTTGGACCGCGATGATGCCAACACTGGAGTCAACTACAGGTCCCAGATTAAAGATCTCATCGTCAAGAGCAAGAACAGATTAAATGTCTCCGTTGATCAAATAAGAGATTTCGATCGGGAGTTTTGGCATGGGTTGCTCAACCAGCCAGCAGATTTTTTGCCTGCTTGTGAACGTGCATTGAGAGACACGGTGTTGACCATTTATGACCCTACTGATTCGGACTTTCCAGCGAAATTTGACTCGACTCAGCAATACTACTTGAGTTTCAAAGGCGCATTTGGTAGCCATTCGGTCACGCCAAGGTCAATCGACTCAAACTACTTATCCAAGATGGTTTCCATTGAAGGTATAGTCACTCGAGCCTCCTTGGTGCGTCCAAAAGTTATAAGATCAGTGCATTATGCAGATGCCACGGGGAGGTTTTATGCGCGAGAATACCGCGACCAGACCACGTCTTTTGACGCAATTTCAACACCACCGATTTATCCAACGGAAGATATGGAAGGTAACAAATTGACCACAGAGTATGGGTATTCGACATATAGAGACCACCAGAAAATTTCCGTGCAGGAGATGCCCGAGACAGCACCCGCTGGTCAATTGCCACGGTCGGTGGATGTTATTCTAGATGATGATTTGGTGGACTTGACCAAACCTGGAGATCGTGTTCAGATTGTTGGTGTTTATCGAGCTCTAGGAGGCGGTGCCAACAACAACTCGTCGTTCAAGACTGTCATCTTGGGTAATTCCGTTTACCCATTACACGCTAGATCCACTGGTGTTGCTTCTCAAGAAAAGATTACCGACCAGGACATTAGAAACATCAACAAACTCTCAAAGGAGAAGAAGATTTTTGAAATCTTGTCGCAGTCTTTGGCGCCATCCATCTATGGGTTTGAATATATCAAAAAGGCAGTTTTGTTGATGATGATGGGTGGTGTCGAAAAGAACTTGGACAATGGAAGTCATTTGAGAGGAGATATCAACATCTTGATGGTGGGTGACCCTTCCACTGCCAAGTCGCAGATTTTGAGGTTTGTCTTGAACACGGCGTCATTGGCTATTGCCACAACGGGTAGAGGCTCCTCGGGTGTCGGTTTGACAGCCGCGGTGGTCACCGATAAGGAGACAGGAGAAAGAAGATTGGAGGCCGGTGCGATGGTTTTAGCTGACCGAGGCATTGTTTGTATCGATGAGTTTGACAAAATGTCCGATACTGATAGAGTTGCAATCCACGAAGTGATGGAACAACAAACGGTCACCATTGCCAAGGCTGGTATCCACACATCATTGAATGCAAGATGTTCAGTCATTGCAGCCGCCAATCCTGTCTTTGGCCAGTACGATGTTCACAAAGACCCCCACAAGAACATTGCGTTGCCCGATTCCTTGTTGTCGCGTTTTGACTTGTTGTTTGTGGTGACAGACGATGTTAATCCTGCCAAGGATCGAATCATCTCCGAGCACGTGTTGAGAATGCACAGATTCATTGCACCTGGTATGATGGAGGGCGAGCCAGTTCGTGAAAAGTCGAGCGTAACCTTGGCTGTAGGTACCGACGAAATCAACGAGAGGGAGTTGTTAGAGCAACCGATTTTTGAAAAATTCAACTCGTTGTTGCATGCTGGTGTGTCAAGGGGCAAGAGTAAAAAGACGCCTATGATTTTGTCGATTCCATTCTTGAAAAAGTATATTCAGTATGCTAAGCAAAGAATCAAGCCCGTGTTGACCAAGAGCGCTTCCGACTACATTGTTACCACGTACTCGTCATTGAGAAACGATTTGATTGGCAACAACCAAAGAAACACAGCACCAATCACTGCCAGAACGTTGGAAACTTTGATCCGTCTTGCTTCAGCTCACGCTAAAGTTCGGTTGTCCAGATCAGTGGAAGTGAAAGATGCCAAAGTGGCTGAGGAAATGTTGAGGTTTGCATTGTTTAAGGAAATCGCCAAAAAGCAGCATAAGAAGAAAAAGAGGAAAACTGAGCAACAAATTGTTGCATCTGAGCTGGAAGAGTCAGAAGAGGAAGAGTCGGAAGAGGAGATCTTGAGGCCGCGCGAAAGACGGACAAGAATGAGGCAACAGCAGGAACAAAGATCCTCGCCGCCAGCACCTGAGTCTGTACCAGCGCCTGCACCTACAATAAATGATGACGCAGGCAATGACGCAAGTGATGACGAGCTTGAAGATAGCGAGATAGAGCTAATGGTGCTGGGGCAAATGCAAGAAATGCACTTGTCTCAAAATCAACAGCAACCTGAACCACAGAGCACACCCGCAAGGCAGTCGAAGCACAGAGCCCAGAATTTGCAAACAGCATCCGGAGCTCAACCACTAGCAGATCGAACGCTGAATGCGCAGGCAAAGTCGGGAATTAGCTCGGAGAGGTACCAGTCGTTCTACAAGATTATGGCACAAGTTGCTAGGTCTGGACTCTTTGACAATGAGAGTCAGTGTGCTACCTACGAGTCTGTTCTTGAAGCAATTAATTATGAAATAGATCAAGAAGAAAAGTTTAGTGATGAAGAATTGCTTGCTGCTATGAATATGATGCTGGATGACGGCAAGATTTTCCTTGAAGGCGGGAAAGTTTGGAAGATTTAAGATGGTGTGGATTTTCTTTTCTTTGGGGCTCACGCTCGGGTTGTTGACTATAGAGTGGTTTGTATTATTATTGTTATTGTCGTTATTGTTACTGTTGTTCTTGTTAAAGTATCCAATGTAATATATAGGTAAAGTGTTGGTTCTTTCTCTTTTCTTCTGGCTGCAAATGTGCAACCCACGGCAGCGCTAGGTATTCAAATTCCAACGTCATTTTTTTTTCTCTGAGACCTAAGACTTTTGGTTTTTTATCGAGCGATTCCGGCAAAGAGCAATCGTGAACAAAGAGCATGAAGGGGAAAGAGAGTTTCCCAGTGCAAAGGAGAGGGATGAATGAAAAAACAGGACATAATATAGCAGAAGATTATGACGGAACGGAAGATGCTCCGAGTGAAGAGCCAATTGAAAGGGAATCAGATCGACGAGATTCACCTCCACCATATAGGATTCCACCACCGCCAGGATTAGAAAATAAATTCAAGATTCAAGAAGAAGATGCTATTTTGTTACACTCATTTGCTCAGGAAGGCGCAGGAGGTGAAGGCGATGGCGACTATAATGGCAAGAGCAGCACGAGTAATAATATGGACCTTCGAGATGATATTCGTTCTACCGATGCAATCACACCGCCTCCGGTCAATGTAAGTAAGAAGAAAAAACGCAAGAATAAGAAGAAAATGAAAATGGATATCAGCCATAGAATAGAAAATCTGCTCCTGGAGAATTACAACAACAACAACAACAACAACAACAACAACAACAACAACAACAACACCAACAGCCACGACAACAACCACCACGACAATGAATATAACGAGTACAACAAGTATAATGAGCATGACGCAGCACAGGCAGAGTACCAATCGCGCAATCCCCTGGATTTCTACGAAGGTCAACTCTTGATGCATACATACTACACCTTGCCACCGTCGCTGCAGAAATTCTGGACGAGGCGATACGAGCTATTCACGCGATACGACGAAGGGATATACTTATCGGAAGAACTATGGTATAGCGTTACCCCTGAGTTGATAGCCAAGTACATTGCCCAGTTGTTTGTCAAGCTTCTACCCCCAGAAGCGCAATTTGGCTTGGATGTATGCTGCGGTGGCGGAGGCAACACCATTCAGTTTGCGCGCTATTTCGATTGCGTGGGCGGGGTAGATATCAATGGCACTAATTTGTACTGCACGCGACATAATTGCCGAGTCTATGGTGTCGAGGATAAAGTATGGACCTTGAGCGCCGATTGGGCCGAAATCACGAGACCGGGCAAAGATGGCCTGGTGAATTTTGATTGGATCCCCGAGCATGTGTTGGCGGAAAGAACAAGAATGCGGAAACTGGAGGGGGCTGGTGGTGAGGGCGGTGATAAAGTATTTGACTTTATATTCAGCTCTCCTCCTTGGGGAGGTACAGATTACAACAGGAGTGAATTTGATCTATATGAAATGCAGCCTTTTAATATCTTGGCCTTGTTGCAAACGATGAAACCTTATGCTCACAACATTGGATTGTTTTTACCCAAGCTGTGTAATCTTTTGCAGTTGAGTATTGCTACCAGGGAAGTCTATGGCGACTTCAAAAAATGCCGGGCAATCTATATCAAGTCCAAGGGTAGAACTGTGGCTTTGATGGCGTTGTTTGGCGACCAATTCACAGCCAAGTTCGACGAGTTGGATGATATCAGCGAAGAGGCCATGGCGAGGGGAATCGATGATCAAGATGTAGTGGGTGAGGGCGAGGGCGAGGGCAAGGAAGAAGACTACATTGATGATGAAGGGAAGGGAGACCAAGAATTGCATTAAAGAGGAAGAAGACTCAATGAACAGAAGGTTAAAGACAAGGAACCAAGAGCAGGAGATTATTCAGAACGGAAAAAGTCAGCAGTGTGCTTTGAAAATATAGCTTCTCGAGTCTACGTAATTTATACAACCAAGACTCGGTAAACGCGGTAAACACGGATGCAATAATCGCTGAGAGTGGAAAATTGATAACACCTGGAATTGCTGTTCAATTACCCAAGATGGACGACCCTCTTTCTTTCTTTTTGTTTTTTGTTTTTTTTATTTATTTATTTGGTTTGACTGTCCCGTACATGTCTCTCTAGCGAAAACTCTCTAATCAAGAACATGTTTTGTTAAACAGGGCTCTTAAAAAAATACACCAAAAAACATTTTTGCTCCCCACTGAGATCAAGCGAACCCCAACCTCCGACATTTCGACGACTTCGTCCCTCCCCTTCACCATTTGATACCCACCGCACACACACACAGAGAGAGAGACATTGACCAAATGAACACTACTTCTACTGGCACTTCACAGAAGCGCAGCACCAGTTCAGATACCAACAGCGCGTCTACTCCTGCCAGTGCTACTGGCACCGGTGCCAACCCCTTGCTATTTCTTGGTAACAAGATCGATCGGCTAACCAGTCGTATAGAGTCGTTGGAAAACGACAAAATCATTACGTTGAAGCAGCAAGTCTCCATATTGCGGCAATTGGTTGATTTTCAAAATGTCAAATTGGAGAAAATCACTAGTTTAGTGGTTGAGGTTGTTGAAAATTCCCGACAACAGCAGCAACATCAGCATCAACGTCATCACCCACAACAAAGGAAACGAAGACGAAGTTCGAATGATGATGCTGTTGCTCAAGCTGGTGAGGAAGAGTTGATCCAAGTATTTGAAAACGGGTTAAATGAGGGCACTCGCGGGATTTCCTCGTCGGCTCACCTTGGTCATAATGGCATTAATCATCTTCATATGCAACCACAAGCGCTTCAGCAACAGGAGCCGCAACAGCAGCAGCATCAACATGAACAGCAACAGCAACAACAACAACAACAACAACAGCAGCAGCAGCAGCAGCAGCAGCAGATGCTACATCCGCCTCAAGCGCCAAATCACCACTTGCCTCACCTTCAATTACAAGCAACTGTATCCAATGTTGACCCAAAACTAGATCCTCAGCTTGGAATAAGTGGACCTCCCCGTCAAGACGAAGCCACTCAGCTCCAGCAGCCAGCATCAATAGACGCGATAACTCGTCAGCACCGACATCCGAACACACATACCCATCAACACCAGCTTATAAACACGCTGCCGAGAACGAATAGAAAGGCCAGTGAAGTAAGGAGAATAGAGGAAGAAAACAGTCGCACTTTAGACGAAGCATTATATCCGCATCATCACCAACACCCACACCAGCATCAACTTGATCTTGCGTCCGAGGTCAACCCAGGACAAAAGCCAAATAATAATCAGTCACAACCACAACCACAGCTGCTGCTGCAACAGGAGTCGGTTCCCCTAAACAACCGGAGAATGATTCAAATTGAGTTTATGAAGAATCCAACTACAGTACAAGAAATCTACAATGAATTCTTTTCCGGCTACAAGGGACAAGAACCCTTGGCAGCGTTGGACTTGAAGTATGGGAAACAAAACTGGAGAGGCCATTCGCGGTCAAAAGAAAGCAAACGGTACCAACGACGCAAGAGGCTCTGCGACGCTATCAAAAAGGGGGCTTTCAAGTTGGGCAAGTCCGACGACGAGATTATCCAGTTGTTGGAGACCTATCGAGAAGAAAAGACCTTGACTTGGATTATGAATGGCCATTTGCCCCCGGAATTAGAAGATTTGTAGCAAGACAAAAAAAAAACGAAACAAAAAAAAAAGCCGAGACTAAGGGAGGTTGCGGGAGAAGGGGAAAGACGCGAAGGACAGGAAGGAGGGCCGAAAATGGGTTATAGCTGGCACTACTATGTAAACTTCAACTAGACGAAGCCATGTTTATTCAGCCATGTTTCTTCGGCCGCCACGCTTCATGCATGCCCTGGTGCAAAGCAAGTGGTAGAACCCCCCCCCCCCCCATGAAGATCTTTCCACCGTAATCTAGAAAGTAAAATCCCTCAAGACCCTCCTTCTCCTCTTAGCGACACCAGCGACACCAGAAACAGAACCCGGCTCGGGAGGAAGGGGATAAATAAGGGCATCGACACATGGTAGCACCGTGGTTCCACATTCGTTCCATGACCTTCCATGGAAAAGAAAAGTTTCGAACAAGACCACCATTCCATCTTGCAACCAAAATGCGCGACATGCCCACACACTACACACACACAGGTGAGAGAAGCTACCCGCACAGTTTGGCAACAAATTTTCACTCTCCTATATATACAATACAAAGAAAAAATTCTTCATCGCTGCCTTCCAATTAAGCAACCAAATTCATATTTTTGCCACACACAGACAAGGATAGGCAACTAACCCCTTCTTCCTTTTTCTTTCTATCCTCAGTTCATAGCTTTCCACGTTTCATCTGTATATATATACACATCTATCCCCCCATAAGTTTCGGAAAAAAAAAAACTGCATTTTTTTAAGCGATGTTAGCTGCTAGAAGTTCGTTAAAAAGTGTTTATGGTCGCCAAACGCCTGCATTCGCCAAGGTTGCCGTTGGCCGATTCCAATCCAACACGGCCAGTGCCCCCACTGGGCCTGTGATTGGTATCGACTTGGGAACCACCAACTCGGCCGTGGCGGTGATGGAGGGCAACACCCCTAAAATCTTGGAGAACTCCGAGGGAGGCAGAACCACCCCCTCGATTGTTGCTTTCACCAAGGACAATGAGAGATTGGTTGGTATTCCAGCTAAGCGCCAGGCCGTCGTCAACCCGGAAAACACCTTGTTTGCCACCAAGCGTTTGATTGGAAGAAGATTCGACGACAAGGAGGTTCAGAGGGACTTGGACCAAGTGCCTTACAAGATCACCAAGCACAAGAACGGCGATGCGTGGTTGGAGGCTAGAGGCGAGCAGTACTCGCCCCAGCAGATTGGTGGGTTTGTCTTGAACAAGATGAAGGAGACTGCCGAGGCTGCCTTGGGTAAGAAAATCAATAGTGCTGTTGTGACCGTGCCCGCGTACTTTAACGACGCCCAGAGACAAGCCACTAAGGATGCCGGTAAGATTGTGGGGTTGAACGTGTTGAGAGTCGTTAACGAACCTACTGCTGCCGCCTTGGCCTATGGTTTGGAAAAGAAGGACGGTGAAGTTGTTGCTGTGTTCGATTTGGGTGGAGGTACCTTTGATATTTCCATCTTGGACATTGGCGCTGGTGTCTTTGAAGTCAAGTCGACAAATGGTGATACCCACTTGGGTGGTGAAGATTTCGATATTGCGTTGGTTAAGTACATTGTTGACAACTTTAAGAAGGAAACCGGCATTGACTTGTCCAAGGACAGAATGGCCATTCAACGTATTAGAGAAGCTGCTGAAAAGGCCAAGATTGAATTGTCCTCAACCGTTTCCACTGACATCAACTTGCCTTTTATCACCGCCGATGCCTCGGGTCCAAAACACATTAACCAAAAAGTCACTAGAGCTCAATTTGAAAACTTGGTTGAACCATTGATCAAAAAAACCATTGAACCTTGTAAAAAGGCTTTGAAAGATGCTGGATTGACTGCATCCGATATCTCAGAAGTCATTTTGGTTGGTGGTATGTCGAGAATGCCCAAGGTTGTTGAAACCGTCAAGTCCATCTTTGGCAAAGAGCCTTCGAAAGCAGTTAACCCAGATGAAGCTGTGGCTATGGGTGCTGCTATCCAAGGTGGTATCTTGGCCGGTGAAGTCAAAGACGTTGTCTTGTTGGATGTCACTCCTTTGTCCTTGGGTATTGAAACCATGGGTGGTGTCTTTGCTAGATTGATTGCTAGAAACACCACCATCCCAGCTAAGAAATCCCAAATTTTCTCCACCGCTTCAGCTGGTCAAACTTCGGTTGAAATCAGAGTTTTCCAAGGTGAAAGAGAATTGACCAGAGACAACAAGTTGATTGGTAACTTTACCTTGTCCGGTATCCCACCTGCACCAAAAGGTGTTCCACAAATTGAAGTCACTTTTGACATTGACACCGATGGTATCATCAAGGTTTCCGCTAGAGACAAGGCCTCCAACAAGGATGCATCCATCACCGTTGCTGGCTCATCGGGTCTTTCCGACGCTGAAATTGAAAAGATGGTCAACGATGCCGAGAAGTTTGCCGAGTCTGATAAAGCTAGACGTGAAGCCATTGAGACCGCCAACAGAGCAGACCAATTGTGTAACGACACCGAAAACTCATTAAACGAACACAAGGAGAAATTGTCCACCGAGGCTGCCGACAAAGTCAAAGACTTGATTGCTAAATTGAGAGAAGTTGTCTTGAAAGCACAAGCTGGCGAAGAAGTTGAAGCCGACGAAATCAAGACCAAGACTGAAGAATTACAAAATGAAGCCATCAACTTATTCAAAGACCTTTACAAAGACGGAGGTGATTCATCATCTTCTTCTTCTTCAAATGAAGAACCACCAAAGAACTAAAAGAAAATGATTTTACATACCCGTTAGTATATAAGTCACTGTTCTTTTCAGTTCATTAACGATCTACATGCATTCTTTTTTTTTTGATTTTATGTATTTTAGGTGGACTTTTTGCCTTACAAGCTTTTGTTTTTTTTTTTTTTTTTTTTTTGGTTTGTCTTGTTTGAAAAAAAAAAAAAAGATTATTCTGTAAATAGTACTATATAATTGGGGATATTCCGTTATTCCTGAATGAAAGATTGTTGATAATATATTATATATATAAACGTATAAATTGAAATTAGCTTATTGAAACATTAACCTGCTAATGAGCTCAATTGACTCAAGTTATGCAACCTGCCATGACTACGTCTTAAAACCAGCAGCTGTGAAGCCACATCACTCACATCATCTTGATAATCCCTGATGTTTTTCGAGTGTCGTCTCGACATCGTAGCGTATTTCTTGACAAAGATCTCCGATCCACATCTCGAGCTAACGATGCTATTCATCCGCTCCAAGCTAGAAGGAGCACGTATTTCCAGATCGTACTCTCCCTCGTATTCAACCTCATCGTCGTCTTCGTCTTCGTCTTCGTCTTGCTCATCGTCGTCCAGGGAGTGGTACTCTAGCATCTCCCCAAGCATGGAACGCCGATGGAGCACCTTGGCGCAAAACTCCTCGTCTTGCGGTGGTTTCGGCGTCGCATCGTGGCATTCGTCAATCGTGGACGCGGTAGTGTCAGTCTGCGCCGAATATGAATAGACTGACGATGCCTTGATCGAGGCAGCGCGTTCCCCCTCACCTTGCTGATCCACCATGGCTGCTGTTGCTTCTTTTGTAGCCGCAGTTGTTGGAGGTGGTTGTGCCGATTCTGGATCTTGAACCAGAGTCTGTCGAGATATGTCATGTTCGAGCCTCACTTGTTCGAAAATAGCATTTATCATATTCCCCGTCTCCTTCCGAGCCACGAATTTGTGGAATTGGTTGATTTCACACCGGAGCGTGATCCTCCTGCACACGACTTGCCGCAAGTAACTCTGCCACAATTGGTGCATGGTGTATCTCGAATACATCTGATTCATCAATTGTTGCTTGATGAATTGAGTTTGGGTCATGTATGTCGTGTCTCGGTGCGGTGGGACTGGCGGTGGCTGTTGTGCTGGAAATTGACCATTGGAAGAGATGCCTGATATCGAGGCTAATAGCGCAGGTGTCGTAGTTGTTGAACCTGCGGGGAGACTCAAACGCGGTGTAATTGGAGACCCATGAACTTGCGGCGAGGGTAAATCGGGCGAATCGGTAATTGATGCACTATGCGAGCCATTGGCACGCTTAGTATTCAAGCTCTTGATATAATCACCTTCTTGCTGATTGATGTAATTCGACAAGTGGTTTAATTTGCCCTGGGATTCATCTGTAATTTCCTCAATTGATAATTCCTGTTGCAATGGCGGTGATGGTGCTGCTGTTGCTGTTGCTGTTGTTTGTGGAGGTGTTGTGAATGGATTGGAAACCATCACCACGCCAGCTTGCTTTTTCAAATCGTCATCCATGCCCGAAACACGTTGCGCGGCACCACGTCCCAATTGTGGATTATTCAAGGGATTCGAAATGCTGATCGAGGCAAATCGTTTGATATCTTTATTTTGAGGATTTTCCCGTTGCTTCCTCACGAGGGTATTTGATTTCATCCCGGTGTATTTCTTGCCACTATGTGATCTCTTGATACTAGCATTCCGTTTCAGCGATGCTTTGAAACTAAAGAATTTAAATTTGGATAAGAATTTGCGGATTCTCAATTTCAATCGATATACCCATGAGCCTTGCTTTGACCTGATGGCGTTTTGTCTGCGGATCAAGCTTGTACTCGATTGTAGTGATGATGAACCGGAAAGTCTTGCTTTTGCTCTTGCTGCTGCTACTGCTGCTTTTGCTTTTGCTTTTGTTTGTGCTGCTGCAACATGTGATGAGGATGATGATGATGCGAGTGAGGCGGAAGCTGAGGCATCATGGTATACTCTAACGGTACTGGTTCTGTTATTATTATAGCCTCTATGCTTGTATTTGTTGCGATTGCGACCAAATAAACTCGTTGCCGTCTTGCGCAAACTGGTATTGGTGTTTCTTCTTTTACTGCTACTTAATATCAACTGTTCAAGCTTAGGATCGGGCCGAGTTGAGAATATCGTAGCTAGTGAGTTCATCGAGTCGGAAATCTCACGCAATCTTGCACCACCACCACTACCACTACTTGCAGTTTCATGTGAAGTTTTGGTTCGCTTTCCAATTTGGTAATTGTTCTCTATTTCATCTCTATGTGCATTGGATTCTGGTTGTTGTTGTTGTAGTGGCTCTTCGATTCTCAAGCTCGATGTCACATCCGACAATTCATCTAATCGTTGCGCAACCAATGGATTTTGTTGATCAATGACGAAATGCGAGAATCTATGTGGCCCTTGTTGACCATACAGGTCTTCCAGAGGTGACACTAACGAGTTTCTCATTTTGGCCGGTGAAGTGTGGAATGAATCATTACTTGAACGACTATTGGTCCTTGTGTATCTCAATCTTGCCTTACTATAGTTGTTTTTGTCGTTTTCGTTGTTGCCGTTGTCAAGCGGCGATTGGTCACTTTGCCCATTGTACTGATGATCAACCTCGCTTGAATAAAAAGGGTGTGAAGCAGTTGAGGCTGATTCAACTTCGAGTCTGCGCAACTGGGCCTGGGTCATTTTATGTGGTGATTGGCTGCTGTAGTCAGCCAGATCATATGCTTGTGACTCAACTGTGTGGAGGGAAGATAGGGGGCTGTGCAATGAAGTTTGGCTATGGCTCTGGTCTTGATGATGTTGACCTTGGAGTCGTTGTTGTTGTTCTTGTTTCTGGTAAACCTGATCTTCAAAAGGTGAAGGAGCAGGGCACGACGGAAGTTTGCGGACATTCCCTGTTTTATAACCATCCATCTTGCTATCAGTATCAGTTTGCCGTTCCGTTTTTTTGACGACTGGTGACGATGAAAAAAAGATGGATCAAAAGTCGAGATGCCTAGATGTCTGAGAAACGTTCAAGGTAAATTTTGTCGAGTATTGGACACCGTCGTCCACTGGGAAGCTAAATCTTTCGTCTGAGAACAATGGATGTTATAAATTTTGACGATGAAATACTTTTCTTGCTTATATTAACAAAGATTGCATGCATTTGGTTAAAAATATGATCTGTTGGATGGGACGATATTGAGCTGTTGAGAAGAACGACAAAAAAAATGGCTGGCTGCAAAAAAAAACAAAAAAAAAAAAAGGTCCAAGGTTCATGACACAAAATCAACATGAAAATTTATAACCAGCACAGATCAAAAGTGAAGTTGCTGAAGTTGCAAATGTATGGACTCGGCAATCAACCAAGAAACAAAACAATGCTAACAGCCCTCTTTGTTTCGATTGTGGTCTATCCTTCTCGTCTAAGCGGCTGCCGCCTCAAAAAAAAAAAGTCTGTAATAAAGTGTTGTTGTGTTTACAATTGAATCTTTTTTTGCTCATAGGGGAGCAGACCACCATAAATGAAGAAAATATGGTTGCCAGTTTGATTGCAAAACCATGCAAAAAAAAGAGAACAAGCCAGATAAGTTCAAACATATTGGTGGTACGTCATCATCATTGATATATGAATTTGTAGTTATGTAAAAAGTTGGACAAGCATGTGCTTCTTCACTTGAGATATGGTTATGCTGCATCCAGTGGATGTTAGAAGTTGTTTATCAATTACGTAGATAGTCAATTTTAGGAAAAAAATAAGGGGGATGTGAAGACCTTAACTTTAAACCTTCATCATCAAGCCTCCTGCTTTTTTTCAACTACCTTGAACTCAAACATTAGGATATTTCCATTCCCAATAGAGATTCAAACTGTAAGATTAAATATTTATGGACGAAAATGGGATAGAATTGGAGACGAGGGGACAAACCAGAGAGAGCCGTGAACGTCTCATATTTAAACTCCATCCAATTCTCTTTTTTTTTGCAAGCGGGTAAAGAAAACTAACAACTGCCCCTTTATTTACAAAACCATCTGCAAACATATCTTTACACCATTGCAGGATATGCGGCAAGGGTTTTGAACTCTTTCGAGATCTTTTAGAACATGCAGAAAAGTTTCATCCAAAACCTGTCTAACACGAACCATGGAGTATCTCACGTGACAGCAAGGAATCCAGATGAAAACAATTAGATTCACGTGTACTCAAAGCTATAAGCAAGAACCGTCTATTTGTTGATATAGGCAAAGACCATTGGAGGTAGGTTTGGGGAGTAAGGGGTGGGGAGATCAAGAGGGTATAGGGATAAAGACAAAACGGAAAGGAATAAATCCAACCTGATTTTGAAAGGTGGGTCTTGGTGACGTAGGCGACAAAAAAAAAAAATGAAAGTTGAATGGCTGCTGGGTTCCGGTTTACTCTATTGGGTCTAGTGTATAGCCCTTTCAAATGCATGAAACTTCTTGGATAATTTTGCATCCTCAGGAAACCTTGCTTTTCTTTATGAACTTCTTATTCACCCGGGCCGCAAACGAAAGTTTATTCCAAAAACTATCACCAGACGAAACAAACAAAGACAATGATTGCACTTAGTAAGTTTAGAAAGACGAGAGAAAGGGGTGAGGTGACCACTTATATATATCATTCTCTTCTTTTCTCTGATTTGCATCTTGCAGGACCATGAATTCGAATTCTAATGAACTATCCTTGCCCACGGTGCAGGGAAGAATTTGACGACAAAGAATCCTTAATACAACATTACACCAAAACCCATTTCTAGAAGTCGGTTTGGAGAAAGAGGAGTCTGGAAATGAAGAATATTTACATAAACACACACACACAAGTTGGACACCAATGGTATAAAAAAAATAAATGATAATTCAACAGCGGCGGTGGAATTTTTTCCTGATTGGCTGGGGTCTCGGACCATTTTTGAGATTCGGCGTTTACCTCACCTGTTTCAAACCGAATGGGATATGGATCTTGATAACTTTTGACTTTTTTTCCACCTTGTAGCTTTTGGTATTTGCAATGCAATGACGACATCTAGCTCAAAAAAAGTTTTATGGTTGTAGACGATGATAAAGTTGAAATTCGCTTAAGGGGTAAATTGTGTGTAAGGGGGAGTAGGGGGGTGGGGGGGGGACAGGTTGAGACACATTATATAAGAATCCAATCCAACCTCGCGGCAACAGTACAATAGACACAATCTTGAGACCATAAAAGACAACCAATGGGTTTGGACACTGACAATACAGTCACCGAGGAAGATTTACTATGTTGCCATGTATGCGGGAAAAGATTTGGAGAAGTATGGCGTACACTCAGACACATTACCCAATGTCATATCAGCGCTGAAGAGAATGAGAGTTGAGGTCTGGAAAAATTTTTTGATCAGAGGCGGCGGCTCAGATTTTTTGCTGATCTTCTAGTTTTGTTATTTGTTGCCATCTGCGATAGGGAGGTATATCTTTTTATAGACGAATGAGATACGGATGGTTTAGTCTTTATATCCTCGTGAACAACTCGGTACTCCCTCTCTTTATAGGGGATGATTTTTAGAAACCCAAGGCAAATATTGGGTTCCAAAAAAAGACACAACTACCACCCGGATGATTGAATAGAATGAGCAAATGGGAAAACTAGGGAGAAAGAGAAAACTCATCTAGGCTTTTAGAATGAGACAGATGGTAATTTAAATTTTTTTGACACATTGGAGTTGGTGGAAATACCTTCGTTGTTGAACAAATTCGAAGCAGGCAACACCGTGATCAAGTATTTTTTTTTGTGAAAAACACTGAATGAGATATTTATATCATTTTTGCACCTAATAGTCTTCATAGCGGTCTCCGGTTCGAAGAATTGAAAAAGCTTGTTGCCGCAAAGTGCAAAAAAAGCATATGGTTTTAGACGAAGAAAGAAAAAAGTTGCAACCTCATTGGAAAAGCGCATGGAGGAGTTTGTTTTAGTTGGTGTCTATATAAATAGCCTTTAAAAATCATTATCAGCTCTTTCAGGCACGCCTTCATTTTGTTGAAAGGCAGAGTGAGATAAGGTGGCTAAAGCTCGCCACTTTTTTTTTTTTTGCAACTAAATACAACGATGGGCGAGATAAGTATATGGTATTGCAGCAGGTGCACCAGAGGTTTCATGTATGAAAAAGCGTTAAAGTATCACGAAATGAAAGATCATGGCGTTGGGAAAGAAACTCTTGAAAAACGAAAATGAGGAAAGAGGAAACGACGTTGCTTTCTTGAAGGTAAGGGTGGTGAGGTACTTGTATTCAAAAATTGAAGTTGAAAGTATTGTTGATCCAGGTGGAGAACAAAATCTTTATGTACAGATTGAATCTGTTTTTCATTGGTTTTTTTCCTCTAGTTTCTTCTGTTGTCTTGAATGAATGTTGTTAATTCTCCCAAGTTTCTCTATGTTTTCTCGAACGAATGCTTCTTTTTTGGACTGCGGACTCTATCTTTGCCATTTAGCAGACGAACTTCAAGGTGGTATGTTTTGGATTATAGACGAAAGGCAAAAAAACAAAAGAAAAGGGAAAATAGGGGGTGGCGGAAACGACAAGGATAAATAGCCCTCTAACTTTCACCACTTCTGGGCCATGTGCCAGCATGACAAGGACTACAGCCAGGACCGGAACCGAAAGCAAGTCAGAGCCACATTTACCACAAAAAATAAAAAAAGGAAAACTATGTATTGTTGCCCAGTGTGCAATGATCGTTTTCCGAGGAAGAAAGATCTTTGGGAACATAAGGAAAAGATACATGCTATAACCAAATCAGTGGGGTTTATCTTTCCAAGGGGCAGGATCGAATAGAACCAAACTCATCATTGTTAGAGGTTTAGAAACATGATAATATCCATTCAAAGATTCCACTGACTCACTCGGTCGCAGCATCGTCAACTGCAGTCACCATCCAGAAAAAGCACTTGGTTTACATTACTACCATTCGAAATATCCTGAAAGGTCAAAATAGATTATCCACTTTCCAACAATTGAACCTAGTGCAATCATCAGGCTTGTTTTCACCTGACTTGAAACACCACAACTCCGCTATAATATCGGGGAGGAACTTCTTCTTCATGCTGCTGCTTTATGGAAACCAACATTGTCAGTGCAAGATGCGCTGGGGGGATTTTTTGCAGCAAGTCAAATGAGGGGTTTTGTGTAATGTCCGGAGAGTAACAACTTTGGTGAACCGAACAAGCTTTTAATGTGCGTACCTCTTGATTTGTTCGCCCAGATTCCATTTGCATCGTCAGTATATGAATCAGGACATAAAATCATAGTCAGACTTTTGCTTATTGAAAAAATATGTTTCAACTTGTTTTCCTGAAAAACTCTAACTTTTACTCAACTACTCATTCTAAATAAAAAAAAAAAAAAAAACTTTCATCAATCAACAAAAAACTTAACAAATACCCACCCACAGACTTCTTTTTCATCTTTTCATCTCTCCCTCTCTCCTAAATCTCAAACTTTCGATGGTGCTAAACCAACAGCGTTCTTTTTCAAATCATAAATAGAATAATATCTTCTCAAGAAAGCGTCGCCTATGATTGCCAAGTCACCTATTGGCTTAGGGAAGTCCATAGGTGTAAATACCGAAATACAAGAGCCACCAACTTCCAATATGTAGTCATAAGCCGACAAAGTAAAGTTTGTACCGGCAAATGTCAAAGTCAAGTCGGGCAATTCGTCTCTCTTTTCGCAATCAACTTGATATTGACCTGACCACGACTTGGTAGCACCAATTTTAGCATTGATGATCTCGGCCAAGGTGGAGGGCAAGGTGATTAATGAAGTGCCGGTATCGATAGCGGCACCTGTTTTAGTTAATTCCGCGTACTCGTCGCCCAATCCGATACCTTCAAATGAAACTTCCCAGTAAGCTTTTCTTCTCACTGGCAACCAGGTGATTTTACCTTGGAATAATGAAGGGTCATAACCACCAAATGTAGCCAAGCCACCGTCGTTTTCATCCTTGTTGGTGTCACCCAAGTAAAATGAAACTTGTGGCGAGTCCAATAATCCTTGGTTGATGGCATTGTACACGGGAGGAACAATGTGGTTCACCGAAATGGAGTCATAAGCCAAACCCAATATACCGTCGAATTTACCAAAGGCAAAAGCCAAACCAGGTTCAGAGGTGGCTTCGGCAAAGTCTTGATTGGGGATCACCAAGTCTCCAATTGTCAAGACGTCTTGCGATATAAATCCCTCCATTGAGCCCGAGCCATACTGGATTGAGAACTTGGTGCCATTGGCCTTGTAAGTTGAACTTGCATCGTGGTCATACTTGGAATGTAAAAAGCACGCCAATGAGGTACATTCCTGAGACGGAACCCACAAATTAGAGGAGCCGGTATCCAATATAACTTTAAAAGTCTGCCCGGGAGTGCCCAATTGAATCTCGGTAAAGTATTGAGCATTCAAGTAATTGGTCAAGGGCGCATCATACTTGCCTTCCTTTTCAGGGGTGACAAATGGCACTTTGGCGCAATCTTTACCAGCTTGGCCTTTGCTCAAAATCTGCTGCACGCCAAATGGAACCGGGTTTCCATGAGCTTGATTAAATAAGTTAAAGTACTTGTTGGCCAATGTAGTTGTGTAGTCATGGAAAGTCGTTGCATCCAACGTTTCTTCATTGGACAACTTGGTCAACTTCAAACTGTGGGGCTTTGCTTCCACAACAGACGTCAAAGCCAAAAGAGTCGTAGCAACCGAAGTCAATATCGATAATGATAATTGCATCTTGAAAGTTGGAGAGAGGTCCTGCTTCTTGGTTCTTGTGCTAATTGTTAGCTAACTTGAAAAAAAAAAAAATCAAAAAAATCAAAAACTCTTGCAAAATAACTTATTCAACAGCTGGAATGTAGACCACTCAGATAGTTAAAGCTTGCCAATAGAAAGATTTAAAAGAAAGATACCAGATGTGTGTCGTTCGAAAAAGCTGTCCAGGGTGTATAAATTGTTATGGTGGAAAAGTTATTTATGTGTCAAGTTGAAACCAGTACTAGAAGGAGGGAGGTGTCTAAGGAAAGCTGAACAAGAAACAAGCATGACAAGTTGTTGGGCGGCCAAGAGATTCCGGGGGTGAGCGAGAATGAGAAACGCCATAGGACGGCGAGGGCGACGGGGGGCCACCGCGGGAGCAAGACGGTGAAGGGGGCGCGCGGGGGGAGAGAACTACCACCACGATAGTGGTGGTTTACCGCTGGCCGGGCACACCGATAATTGATTAGTGACCAGCAGGAGGGAAAAAAAACGGGTAGTGCACCAACCGTTTCTTTATTAACACCCAGCAACAGTAGTTGAAAATTATTTGCCACCCGAATTTTGCCTCTTTTCTCGCCTTCCCCAGTTTTTGTTCTTTGCTGCTGTTCTCCTTGTTGTCGTTTACGCTCCTTATCGCGGATTCCCGTTACAGCCATAATTAGCCCCAATTTGGAATACCTCTATCTAGGCGTGTGTCTCTTTTTCTGTCTCTTTTTTTCTGTCATTTGTTCCGCGACACTGGGTGGCTGTGTCATTGCTCTCTGCACACAAGCTTCAAATGTTGTGTGGCTCAGGCAGAATACAAAAAAACAGCAACACCACTATAGAGTATTTTACAAGAGGGATAGCTTGAAGCAAGAGTTTCCAGATTCAAACAAATATGAAAGAATGGCTTGAAGCTTAGAGGAGATGGACATAGCTACGAGAGTTGCTTGCACGTGGCAGTGAAAGAACAGCCAAAGCACGAGAAACGGGGGGAGCAACTCCAGCTTGCGCCGGCTTCTTTCTTTTTCGATCACAAGCTGGAAGCAACTCTTGCTTTGCCGTGTTAGAGGTGTTGGTTGCTTTCTGCAATGAGACCGGAAGAAGACCATGTCAAGAGCCGTGGGGCAGCAGCTGGGGTTTCGTTTTCGTTTGTTCACTCTTGCCTGGAGATAACCTCGGCAGCTCTGGCCGGCGTTAAAGTTTTTTTTTTTTTTTTTTTTTTTTTCTGTCGCTCTTCTGCAGCGGAAAACCAACCTCTGATATTCAAATCGGAAATTTCGTCGAATATAGCAGAACAATATCAAAAAAAAAAATCAGTTAAACAAAGCACAGCTTCAAGGCTATCCCTAACAAGCTCTCTCTCATCCAATACTGTTGTCAAGATTGAAAAAAAGTGCGATGTTTGGCACAGGTTTCTTCCAGTCACGCGTAGAAAAATATGCAGCTCAAACTCCCATAAGATTCAAACCAAGAAGCGGCGGCAGCAGCACCACGATTCCTGAAATGATCAAGGACAATGTAGCCGAGTTTGAAAGTGGATACAGCTTTTATGTCAACCCGTTGCTTTCGTCGGGGCACACGCAAACGGCATATACTGCATTGAACAAATTTGAAAATCTGAATCATGTACATTACAAGCGAGAAATCATCCAAATCGAAGATAAAAGATATACATTGCCAAACGGTGAACAGTTGAAATACGACCAATGGCAAGGTGAAAGCACCGTTGCAATAGACTATGCCATGACCACTCCATACAAGTCCGATGGCAACCATTTGAAATATAGACCCAGTTCACAAAAGGAGGACTTGCCACCACGCACGGAATTCAAAAACCCCGACGAAGAATTGATTGGCGTGGATGCCAATCAAGACAAACCCTTGTTGATTGTGTTGCATGGATTGTCAGGGGGGTCATACGAAGCATACATTCGAGCAGTCTTGGAGAAAATCATTGGGCCACCCTACGACTTTGATGCTATTGTCCTCAATTCTCGCGGCTGTGCCCACCACACTATAACAAGCCCTCAACTATACAACGGATTATGGACCAATGATTTGCGGTACTTGATGAATGAATTTGTGAGCAAGAAATGGCCCCAAAAGCGCATCTACTTGATGGGGTTCTCGCTTGGTGGTGCCATATTGGCAAATTACCTTGGCCAAGAAGGAGCAGATGCACCGGCAATGATCAAAGGCGCGTGCATGTTTGGCACACCTTGGGACTTCCCCGATGGCGCCCATCATTTAAGGGAAAGCATTCTCGGCCACAATGTTTATTCGCCCACCATGTGCAACAATTTACTTAAATTGCTCAATGGTCACGGGAAACTTGAAGAAAATGAATTCATCAAACAATACAGAGACGATCCGTCCAAGTACAATTTGAAATTCCTTCGAGATTTCGACGAGTACTTTACTAGTCGATTATTTGGATTAAACTCAGCCGATGAGTATTATAGACTCGCGTCTCCAGTGCAAAGGTTGCTCAGAGTCAGAGTGCCCGTGTTGATTGTGAGCTCGAAAGATGACCCCGTGGTCGGGTCGAGATCACTACCGTATTCAGAAACGAAATTGAACCCCTACGTCACCATGGTGACGACTAGTGTCGGCGGCCATTTGGGCTGGTTCAAATGGAACGGAGAACGATGGTACGTCGAGCCCATTTGTAAATTCTTTAAGGTGTTGGATCAATTCGACGCCGATGGTGGTAGTATCACTCAAAAGAACTTGCCGATTGACATTTCCAAAAGCTGGAAACACGATAGATTGGTCAACGGGATGTTGACTTGATAGCTAATTAATAGAGTATTTATAACGAACAAGAAAAAGAAGATTGAGTTTGCCTCTTGACTAAGAGTCACACGACATTGCAGTTGCAACTATTTTCTTCATTCTTTTTTTTTTTCTTTCCTTCCTTCGTTTCAGCCTTGGGGCAAGTGAAGCAGATTCTGGTTTTCTAGTTTGACTTTTGTCCAAGCGGTGCTTGAGCGAAGGCCTACATTTGCCGACGACCGATGGCTCAATCCTCAAACTCAAACATCTAATTGTAGATGTATTAGCCGAAGCGCAAGGCATTTGTTCTCGCCAAGTACAATAATATATATTGGTGTCACGTGATAGAGCAAGCGACAATTCCCCCCCCCCCTCTCTTCCTTTGTCAAAAGAGCATGTAGCGGAGTCTGTCATATAATAGGTGATGTCAGATATTAGGCGAAAGTTTCCATATTCTCGCCCCTGGCAACTACACCCATCGCCGTGTCGACCCAGTGGCATATTGTTGTTGGCTCGTGTTTCAGTTTCCGTCGCAACACGTCAAGCGCAAAAATCGCTGACTAAAACAGAAAAAACGGTAAAACGGAATCGGTCGGCGCTATCGGCAAAAACTCGGATATAATTCCACGGAGCCGCGAAGGACTCTCAAGGTGGGGAAGAGCACCGAACACGCCTACAGCGATCACCCAAAGGGTACGATAACACGCGTCCGGCTGCTCGTGAGATTTGTCGGTTGTTGAATACACCGCTCTGTACTAATTCACTCACAACAGTATGCCCTTGCGTTGGTTTTATCCTTTGGTTCTTCCCACCGCCAGGCTTCGCTAAATATCCGTGCGCGGCTCTCTTTTTTTATTCCGTCTTATTGCTGTTTTTTTTTTGTTTTTTCTTCAATAGATAAAAGAGGAAAACTCCCCCTTTGTTTTGCCAAACAGCTTAAGTTTTTCTTGATGGATTAGCCCCAGAAGGTGTGTTGTTGAGAGATAACGGAGACTTGTTGTTTACAGATATAGCTTGGTGGGCAATTCTATATCTCTTCTTTTCTTTCACTTTTTTTGTTGGCACCAACTCGTACTTTGCCCCCCATGTTTAGCAAGTTGAGAAGTAAAGTGACGTCGGGGTCAGGGTCACATTCCAATTCCAATTCCAATTCCCGATCCACGTCTGAGGACTCGTCACTACACGAGAAAAATGGCCACGCGTTGGACGCAAGTACAAGTAATGGCAATGCAGCCGTTGGTGGTGGTGGGGTAGTTGCTAACAAGCGCGAGCAGCACCCTGATGACGCACCAAGGTATACCCCCTTTGAAAACCCGCCGCCTGAGTCAAAGATACCAGTCGGAGCCACATTTAGCCAAGACCAAAAAGAGAAATACCTAAAAGTGCTCACCTATTTCCAAAACCCCAACTTGACGATATCCGACAGCGAAGAGCACCACAAACACAAGATTCGAATCAGCGTCGACGATGGCGGCGCATTGACCCAGGGTGAAAAATCGTGGTTGACGAGAGAATGCTTCTTGAGGTATTTGAGAGCTACGAAATGGCACGTCGAAGACGCCATTGATCGCATCGAGTTGACGCTAGCGTGGAGACGAGAATTTGGCATCAGTGAACTTTTTGACGACGAAAACGAAGTGAATGGCAAGCTATGCGCACCCGAGAATGAAACTGGTAAAGAAGTAATCTTGGGCTACGATAACGAATCGAGACCGTGTCTTTATCTCAAACCGGGGCGGCAAAACACCAAGCCGAGCGCGAGACAAGTGCAGCACTTGGTTTACATGTTGGAACGAGTCATTGATTACATGCCCCTGGGACAGGACTCGTTGGCGTTGCTCATAGACTTCAAAGCACACCCCGTGGGGACCCAAGGTGGCAAAGTCCCCCCGGTTGGCGTTGGAAGGCAAGTACTACATATCTTGCAAACGCATTACCCGGAACGATTAGGCAAGGCGTTGTTGACGAATATCCCTTGGCTCGGATGGACTTTTTTGAAGTTGATTCACCCTTTTATTGATCCGCTAACTAGAGAGAAATTGGTATTCGACCATCCCTTCGTTAACTATGTGCCTAAAGTGCAGCTCGATAAAGATTTCAAAGGCGACGTCAACTTTATCTACGAGCACGATAAATACTGGAACAAGATGATTGAAATCAGTCAAGACAAGAAACACAAATACTTTGATAGATTTGAAAAGTTTGGCGCGGTTGTGGGGTTGAGTGAAGTTGATCTACGTGGAGACGGAGAAGAACTCACTCATCCCGTCGGTTCGATCTAACCAACTTTTTTAGCATCCAACATTCAAGATAGCATTAATCTTATAGAATGACATATACAAAAAAAAAAAAAAAATTACAGTCTTTTCTTTCACTCTAGGAACGGATTCGCATTCTTGCGCTTTTCAACTAGGCCAGTATCGACATCAATCATATGCAACCAGTCAACAGGGTACATCAACGAGCCCGCGCCGCCTTCACTCTTCGCAAACACCACCCCCAAGTCATTGCGCGCCGTGCTCAAATAGTAATTCAGCCCATCCCCCAAACTCAAAATGACACAACGCACAACGTCACCGGGCCTAAAACATTCGCCAACGACAACGCGGTCCCGTTCCGTGCTCCGTATATCCTGACTCCTGATGATCCCGCGGAAATTCTCCCCCAAGTCGTATATCTGCGCATTCGAGCTCATGGTGCTCGAGCTGGCGATGGAAGCGGGGTTGAAGTTGTGTTGCGAGCCGCCGCCCATCGGCAACGAGGCATGCGCCGTGGCTCCATTCGACCCGATTCCCGAGTCAGATAGGATGGCCTTGTTCGCCATGGCGATGATCTCGCATTGCGCTTGCTTTTGCGATATACGGGTTATTCGCACTAGCACCACGTCGTTCTCCCTCGGCAAATTGATGCTGTTCGTGGTGGAGATCGATGACATGTCGTCTGCGCTGGGCATTGGTTGACCGCGCGGTATAACGCACACGATATACGTGAGCTGTTTCTCATCCTCTGCTTCATCTGCTTCATCTTCTCCCTGCGCGTTGTCGTTGTCGTTAGCTATCTGTTTGATGTATTTATGGCCTACAATGGAGGCGCAGATTACGGGGATGCTAGGTTGCGATTCGTCGCTTCGGATCGAGTTCACTACCGTGCCTCTGCCTGCGATGTATTTGACTTGTTTGCCGTCTTGGAGTTGGTATGTTGGGGCTAGGTATTGTCCCGGTACCACTACCTTTGAATCCATCTCGTGAGCGTTAATGAATGGGGGGGTTTTATGTCAAGAGTTGAGAAGGCTTTCAACTATTCCTTTTCTTTCAACTTTTCTTTTTATTTTTTGGTCTCTTCTTGCGCACTGAAGAGAAGGTTTGGAATCTGTGGAAACTCGGCTTCGCAAATTTCAAAGTCTTGACAGAATAAACCAACTGATCTACGTTTTTTATATGAAGAGAGATGGCGATCAACTACCCGGAGTACGTCAATAATCAGCCTCCAGTGATAACATTGCGAGAATACGATGATGCCGATTGGGCACCTTCAACTTGTCTAGACTCCAGACCCGAGGGGTACGTTGTTGTCTTGATGGAGCAGCCGGAACAAGTCATTGCTAGGATCCACGGCGACGATAACAAAACGTTAGATACGATCTTTAAAAGTGCAAAAGATCAACACGCTAGACAAGAAGCAGAGAAACAACAACAGTGAGGAAAAGTATTACCGATCGCTCCCTTTCTTTCTACGGATACGGAACTGATTTGTGAAAAGTCTATCAAATGTTGCATTAAAAGAACTGTGTATAACATCTACTATCAACATGAACTTCCATTTCCAGCTTGATCAAATTCATCTCTTCCTTAATCTGCTGCGCCAAGAGCGGCGTCAATTGGTTACATGTGGCTGTATCTGGGTGACGATCATATTCTTCCCCGTTATAAGTGTCGTAAAGAATGATTCTTGAGCTGAACCTGACTCCAGATTGCTTAGTCGGTGGAGGCGGGGGTGGTCTGGGTAGCTGCTGCGTATTGTAGTTGCTTTTCTTCCACTTATTCAAGATTGACGTGAATGACCTGGGAGATGAACTTGTAGACGATTGATCGGATATCGAAGGGATTTTGTTGTGCACAAATCTCTGGCCAAAAGGAGGTTGTGGCTGTTGCGGTGGCGAGTAGTTAACCAGCGAGCTTTCCCTGCCGAATCTAGCCATAGATTTGGTTGGAGGCGTCTGCAATGAGGGCAGTTCTGCAGATACATCGCTCGTCATTTTCATATTTGGAACCATGTTTTCCTTTTCGTACTCCTCGAGTAGCGCTTCCTCATCAGCATAATCGTTTTCATTCTCCTCTTCCTCTTCGTCCTCCTCCTCGTCCTCGTCTTCTCCATCCGATGTGCCAAAACCAGCTCCTACGGATGATGAATCGTCCGTAAAAGATACCGTTAGTGATTGATGCGATCCACCGCTTCGCATATTGTGTCCACTAAACTTGCTGTTCAACTTTGACGGGTTCAATCCCTTGAAAGACATTGACATTGGGCGATTACTGAACTTCGACTTGAACTCATTCGACTTGAGTGCAGTTTGTAAAATGCGTGATGCCTTTGTCTGCTCCATTTCAATCCCACCAACTTTGTCAGCCTTTTCCCGCGTCTCAAATTGGAAAGAATCGTCGCCGGATTCTTCTTCATCAATTGCAGGCGCGGTTTCCTCTGTGTCGTGAACCTCATCCTCGTCCTCATCCTCATCTCCGTCATTATCCTCATCATTGTCCTCGTCTTCCTTGTCTTCCTTATCTTCATGCTTGTTCTCAACCTCGACACTGGTCTTTGGAGACTCCGTTTGGCTCATCGAGAGCGGGGAAGGTGACGGCGTAGACGAATCAATGACAATCGGAACGGCAGTTGCATGGCTGAATGAGCTATTGGGGAACGGCACCGACTGTAAAGGTAGTTGAGGCTGTGGTGTTTCATCGACGGTTATGGAGGGAGCATCGACAACGGCATCATCATCATCATCATTATCATCACGACCAAGCTGTTTTGCATCGATTGTGGCATCCTCGGGGATGGAATGCCTATTGGCACTGTTTTCGTGATTATACGCCTCCAATACTATGATTGGTGGTTCACCAATATCTTCAGCACCGTGAGCCACTTCCAGAAGCAACTCTCTCATGTTACGAGTTGGAAGTTCAACCTCACGTTTCACACTAACGGGGCTGCCAACAGCTTGTGGAGAATAATTAAACTTTAAATTGTCAACGTCAAGGTAATCTCGGAATTCGATAAAATCCTCGTAATTGATTGAATCGTGGCCAACCGGTTCAGCAGGTGTGCCAAAAGGTTTTGGTAATGGACTGGGGTTCAAAACGTTGGCGTCGATCAAATTCACTTCAGAAACTTCGCCATCTAGATTGCTTCTCACACTAGTTGAGTTTCTCAAAATCGAGCTTGTCCTGACAACGCCACTAGCTGGGGGTAAAGCCGCTGGTCCATGGTATTGAACAATGTTATCGTCGCTCCCATCGTAATTGATAAACGAACTCCGCTTATTGGACCTGACCGACCTGATCGACCGAGACTTTTCCAAAGATATTATACTCTCTACTTCGTGCGCGTCCAAGGACCTTGGAAATAACGTTTCTCCTAGTAATTGCAGGCTCTTGTCTCTAGTACTTGGGTGTCCGTTGGGGATGGGAGATAATGACGCCGACGACAGTGGCCTCGTCTTGCGAGTATTTGATGAGCTTATGGAGTTTGCATCGGGCTGGCGTTGTCTTTTCAAATCAGGCGAACTTTGGTAAGTGACTCTGAATGGAGAGCCAAACTGGTTAGAATCAAACAAGGGCGGCATCAACAGAAGTTCCTCTCTGTACTTGCCTCCCGAGTCTCTTTGAATGGGCGGGTTCTCGCTAATATTCTTGGAGTCGTAAAGAAAGCTGTCGTCACCGTTATTTCCATTAAAAGATAACGACTCTGCATCGTCGTAATGCTCCTCTTCCTCCTCTTTTTCCTCCTGATTCTTACCCTGCTTCAGTTTCATGCTGCCTTTTGAGTTTGGATTCTTCTTGGGGCCAAGGCTTTGTTCACTGACTTCCCGGATAAAGTCAATAGAGCCCGGCCTGGGCTTTGAGTCGCTGCTGGTAGTTCTCGGCTGCGAGAAAAAGTCAGTTCGTTGATCTAGTTGACACCCGTTGTTTGCTGCTAGCGGTTCCTTTGCGTCTACTATTTTGTCTCCTGCCTTATCCAGATTTGTATTCTGTTCCGGCGAACTGCGCTTGCGCCAGGCATTCATAATCGACGAGTTTGACTTGGTTTTCGTCAAGGTAGGAACTTGCTCATTCTTACCAAGGGTAGCTGAGTTTGATTTGGAGGTTGCTTGACTAGCCTGAGTCTCGTTGTCCGCAGAAGCACCTGTTGCTCCAGCGGCGTTTAAAGAATGGTCTCTTGATTTCGACTTGAATAATGACCTAAAACTGAATAATTTCTTTTTTTCCTTCTCCGGTTGAACTGCATTCTGGGTCGCTATTTTGTTGACATCGCTCAACGTTGCACTTCTCTTGCGCAAATGATCTTGTGGTTTCGAGTCATCTAAGGTGTCCTTGGTTGCGTTCTTGCTGAGATTAAAGGAAAAAGACGAGTTTGACCTTTTATTGCGGCTTCTCGGGTCAATTGTTGGCGATTGTTCAAGAGTGTCATTGTTGGTTTTCGATGACCACATCCTCGGTGGGCTCCTTGGTGAATTTTGTTGTGGTATAGTAGAACTTTTTGTCTCGGGGTAGGATAAATATGGTACTGATACTGGTGCTGGTACTGGCGCTTGCTCCTTTGGTTCAAGTTGTTTTGAAGGGCTCTGTGGTGCAATCAACGGCAAGGGCTTTTTATCCAAATAGCCGCTTCTTCTTGACTTTTTTGTTTGAGAGACCTCCCTTTCCAATAGTGGCTTTAACAGTGATCTGTTTTTAGCCTTGAGGCTGTTGTTGCCCGTGTTTGTATTTGTATTTGTATTGGTATTGGTATTGGTATTGGCAGTTGTAGTTGTAGTTGGAGTTGGAGTTGGAGTTGAATTTGTTGGGTCGCTAGCAAATTTAGAGCTTTGCACACCTAAACCCTCGTTGACAAAATTGGTTTGCGTTTGCCAGGGATCATCAATATGACTTGGGCTCGTATAGTCGGAGCTGAATAATAACTTTTCCGTGTCAAAATCGTAATTTAGATTCGTGGTTGTAGCTCGGGGATTTTCCTCCTTGTGCATGTTCTCCCTTGTATTGTCCAAATTAATTTTATTATTATTGTTAATTTTTTTTTTCCTGTTTGCGCTGCTATTGTTCTTAATGAAGCTCTTGACATCAGATTCACTCATCTTCTGTTTCGACAGTATGTGCTCCAACAACTGATCATTCGAGTACTTTCTACCCGAGTTGTTGGCATTGGTATCGGGATACGACACTGTCGAGTCGTTGATTAGAGTGTTTTCTTCTCTAGATTTATCTGACGGAAACTGCGTGGCTCCTGTTTCTACAAGCACCAACAGCGGAGAGTCGAAACTGCGCGTGTAGTTTTGGAAAGTGAAAGGCTGTTCCAACACTGGGGTTTCGTCTGTTGTATAGCCACTCCCGCTGATAGTTGACACCGAGGACTTTGTGTGCTGATGTGTCTTGCCCGAATGTGAACCTGCTGCTGCTGCCGCTGGTGGTGGTTTTGACATTTTTGCATTTTCATTCACAAACTCATTCGCGGTTTCAAAGCTCTGTCCCGACGCCAACGTCTCGTTGGTGGTGTTTTTCTTTTCAAACGGTGTAGTATTGTCGGTCAACTCTGGTTGCGATCTTGTCGAATGAAAAAACTCGGTCGAGTCAAACATCCCTTCATCTTCTTGCTCTTGTTCTTCTTCTTCTTCTTCTTCTTCTTCCTCGCTTTCCTTTTTCTTTTCCTCCTCGTCTTCGTCTGCCTCTTCGAGAATCAACCCGGGATTCTCAAAGTGTAGGCTTCGTTCATTGAGAACACTTTCTAGAGCCTTCAACGACGGCGAGGACTTGATCATCGACGTCCTGCTGGTGGAGCTCGAGCCCGAATTCGGGCTCGATTTTCTCGCCTTCTTGTCTCCCTGGGAGAACCTCTTGCCTCTAGGCGTCTCGTCTAGCCCATTCTTTAGACTCCTTGTACTGATGGAGTGGGGTATCTGCACCGAGTTTCTGAGATTTTTGATATGGTTCGAACTAGTATGGTTGGATGCTGAGTAGAAGTTATTCTCCGAAAAGAAGTCGTCATAGTTTGTGAGTTGGAAACTCTTCGACATCTATAACGCGGAAACTAGTTATATTCTACGGGGGACGGAGGGGTGCTTGAAAGTGCTGCTTCCTGTTCTGTTGATGTCTGGTAAATGCCTTGAAAAAGTGCGGTTATAAAAAAGGGCAACCTGAAGAAAGTGCTCCTAAATGGAGTTTTTGAGCAAAGTTTTAGATGCAAAACTGTTCTTTTTTTTTTTCCGATATAAGACGTACAAGTTTACTTGAGCTTTGAATTGAGCAAAAGTTGAGCAGCAAATGCTTTGACAAGAAACCGATAAATGGGTGAACCTAGTGGTGCTGGGGCTTTTCTTCAATCATAAAACAGGCTCCTACTCGTCTGTTGAAGAAACTGTTGCTAACCAAGCTCTCCAAAGTGTCTCTGCGTGTCTCTTTGGCGTCCGCTGGGTACCGCATATAAACCGCGCGTATAGATACAAATATTTACTTATGCAATTATACCCTTTCGAGAAATATAATTGCAACCACGCTACGCTCCCCTTTGCCCCCTTCACGGTGCGCCTTTTTTTTTTTTTACTACGGTTCAAGTCTCTGTACAGGGGTTTACCAAGCAAGTCACTGCTCTTGGATCCAGGAAGAGAAGCACCGACATGGAAATGTACTTCTTTCCTCCCAGTGCTAGTTTCATGTTTCTTAGTGCGATTGCGTGAACTAAATGTAGAAGTTTGAGCCGCGTCTCGAAGTTTGAGGGTACGCGTTTCAAATTGTTCAAGGCTCGTCACGTGAGAAAAAAAACAAAAGGGAGCTGGGTGGCTGGTAAGCGTGCAAGAGGAGACCTATCACCATCTCTATTCCCGTTTTCTGAAATCCCCCCCCCCCCCCCCACAGGATGGAGAAGAAGGTATCAGACTCTTTCCATGCCAATTTGAGTACTAATGCATCTACTCATCAAGATATAACCAATCATAATTCATTACAGAAAAAAAAAGCACTGCTAGATAATCTAAACAACGGAACTGAAACCACAATCAAAGTAACAATAAAAAGAAATAGAAAATCTAAGTTCTCTGGGTCAGGTCACGTGATTGTGCAATCACCTTTCCTTCTAAAAGCATTGAACTTACGATTCTTGCTCTTTTTCTTTGGCGATTTCTGCTGTTGCTGTTCCAACTGTGGTTGGACGGGATGATCCTTTGGCTGAAGTTGTGCCCTTTTCAAATTTGAAGTAGAGGAGGCGGCGTCATCGACATCGGTGGCACCCCCAGTGTTTGTGCCTCTTGTAAAGAATCTACGATGGCTGCTGCTTCTGTCATCTCGCGATTGGCTCATGGTGGTAGTGTTGGACACCTGCGGACGAAGCTCATACTCCAGCCGGGTCACCATGCTTTCCGAGTCGTGCATATTGGCACCCCCGTATATCGACATTTGACCATCGAGCACCTCGGGCTTCATGATCGGGTCAACACCCAACTGGAGAAGTGAATTTGCAAGAAACAAATACACTTTGATCCAGAGAATCTCCAACTCCAACGTGAACTGCTCGCCAAATCTCTCCTTAAAGGTATAGATTAACGCCTCGCCCATGATTTCAAATTGGCCCGGCTCGATCCCCAAGCCTCGCGAGTGCTTCTTAGCCAAGCTTACGAAATACGACTCGAGCACCGACAAGTCTTCCAACTGCGAAATGATCAAGCTCATGATCCCTGCAAAGCTGACACTTTGGTGTTTGATCGAGGGAAACATTTTTTCCAACTCGGGAGCCGTGGCGAGCGCGTTGGCGTAGAACTGCTGGCAGAATAAACTCAAGGAAACGGGACACGAGATATTTTTAGAGCCGGTTGCTTGTCGAGGCAATGAGCTGCCAACTGCGGTTTTTTCCAGTGGGAACTGGCCGGGCATTCTGGCTTTACTCGATCGTTCTTCCTGCACCATCAGATTCCACGTGTATCTAACCATATCTATTTCGCGTTGGGAAAGGTTGATTTTGGCGCCAAATCTCTCGGGTCTTGTCAAGTGCTCTTGCTTCATCGACTCCGTGGTGTCGACGCGGTACAAACTGTATGCTAGTTGCGAAAGGTCGGTGGAAAGTTTATACTCAATGGGCGGCAATATGTGCCTGGTGCCATTCTTGTTATCAATTGAACCTACATCTGTGCTTGTCGCTATAGTGGAAGCGGCATCGTTACTCTCGTGTGAAGTGAGACTAACCAAGCTCTCGTCATCAAAGTCCTTGAGTGGTGCTTTTCGAGAAATGGCCTGTTTCAATGGTGACGACTGGCTCCTGTGGTGTTTTGTTTCGCTACTCGAAGGGCCCCAGCTCGATTGAAATCTTGTTCTGAGACTACTGTTTGGCGTGGTTTTTGGTTGAGTTTGGAGGGGAGACCCGAGAGTAGTTTGTTTTGGAGGAACGGGCATTCTAAAACTCAGCGATGTAAACATTGGGGGCAGGGGGGGCGTTGGTAGTCAAGTGGTACGGCTTGCAGATCGTTGAGGGCAAAAATATATGACAAGAGTCCTTCTTTGAACCAACAGGTATAAAAATATATCTAGTTTCCAAATTCCTAGTATCGTTGAAACGATTGCAAAATTATTTCGTGATGGAGAGGTTTCCAACGAGAGAGATTGCAAAATTATTTATAGGGCCCCTCAGTGTGAAAAAAGAAGAGAAAAAAATAAAAAAAAAAAAGAGAGGACCATTCAATAACCAACTGTTTGGTAAAATTAAAATTATATCCATTGTACATGATGTACATGTATGTATAAATCAATATATATCAATATTGCATGAGGGACATATCAGCGGAGATCGATAGAGCAAGAGGTAAGACAATTTTAACCCTTCAAGCGCCATAGCTTCAACAGCAAAAGCAAGTTCATCGATGAGTAATTGATATGATTTGAAAGGAGGTGGAGAGAGAAGAAGGGGGGGAAGAAGGGACGAGAAGAAGGAGGCTGGCCAATGTAGTTTACCTCTGCATTTCGCAATGAAACTCTGTCGGAAAAGCTACCCCTTTGTTTGGTTGTTTGGTTTCTAGCGGGCTCCTTAAAGTCCAAAACTTTAACCAATTTTCTGAGTACTAGCTTGTCTAACAAAGGTTATATCTCTCTTACTCTCTCACTTCCTTGCTCCAGCCCTTGCCTCGATGATATAGGAGACAATACGGCACGATTCAGAAAGATAAGACTGATATAGCTTTCGAGAACTAAAAGAAAAAATTTCCATACCAAGTTCGACCAGCTAGCTCTGCTCAGATGATGAACTTTCAACAAATCAACTGAATGCCTTTTTGGGAAAAATAAAGTACACAAAGTTTTGCTGGATCTCCAGCATAGGCACCGATGAGATACACCGCTAGACATCGTCTCCGCCGACTTACTTCCAAAAATACAAACAATTGCTATGCCGTAGACCATAAGCTAAGCACGCCTTTGATATAGGGCAGTTGATAAACCAGCAATAATAGTCTCATGATTTAGACGCCTACAGCTCGCTCCTTGGTCTACTGCAACTAAAATAACCGTAACACCCAAACTACGGTGGAAATTGTGAAAATTGTCGATGTTTCCTTCAGACTCATGAGCTTAGGGGAAGCACAAGCAAGGTTCCAAAATAATGAGGTTTGTCCTGTTCCAACTCCATGACCAGAAACAACAGTGATACAGCTATTCACCCAAGACGAATCCGAGATTGGATAATTAAATGCAAAAGTCTCTTTTTTTCATCCAAAGGTCTAACCCTCGTGCATTCGAGCAATTATAATTAACGAGGACAAATTCCTCTTTTTTATAACTCCGCTGTAAAGAGGATGCAGCGAGACGCATTCTGGGGTCAACGTCCAACCACCATTCTGCTCCCCTCCAGTCTCTCTCAGCCCTCTCTCCTTCTACCTCAATTGCAAAGCGGATTCATATGTCTAGTATCTCCAAAAGTCCTATTATTCTTTTGGGTTTTCAGACATGTAGATGAGATGTTGATCTACCCAGAGATTTAGCTTCCATTATACTTAAAAATTGATCCACTCCAAATAGGTGGACTACTGGCATCGAGGAGGTTGTTGATGTATCAACTCCAAATTGCTGCGTTTTGCCAATCAAAAACACACTTCATGAGTACCATTCCCTTCTAAAAGTAAAGAATAAACCAACTTGCGTCAAGGCATTAATTATTGCATGTTGCAAATATTTCCACTTTTGACTGAGTTTTATCTTGAAAAAAAAATCTACGTAGACGCGTTTCATACTGCTGCATCTTTTGCATTTGCTTTGCTGGTATGCACCTAATTCATGGAGAAGACCTTTGTTGTGCTGGAAAAGTTGATGGTGTTCCACTGCTTCTTTGAGAAAACTCGCGAAAGAAAAGAGAGCCCATAGGGATGTTGATTAGAGTGAGATAACAAGCAGCGCAACCCATATTCTTGATTCGACATCTGCGAAAAAACAAGATAAATACAAACAAGCAAACACTTTGGGGCAGTGCTCGAAGAACCACTGTAGATCCAAGGTAAGAGGGAACACGTTCTCTTGCTTTCTTCACGATTCTAAACTACGCAATTCTGACAGACAGACGGTGTCTTCTACCATGGTTAATCCAAAAATGACAACCCCGGTTAATCTTTTATACAACGGATCTAGACTACTACTGCTGTTTCTTGATCTTTTAGCCCGTCATTGTCACTTGAAACCGCTTTCCCCGTCACATCGGGTCTTCTTTTTTTGTTGTTAGTATGGAGAAATCATACGGAGCACTACAAACCAACCAGATTGTACCTCAAGCAGAGTCATACGATTTCCACAGGAGCTCATAACGCAGTAACTCCCCCTGCCTGCTTGCTTCCAAAAATTGCAGCGTTGGCAGTTGAAGCCGCCTAGCATGAACTGAATAGGATCAACGGTACTGCTCAACTTCCACAACTCGCACTCACACCCACGCATGGGAGTTGTAGTTGTATCGGAAGAACGCGCTGCTGAGAATGTTTGAGTCCAGAAATCAGAAACACGTTAACGATTTTTGTTGTACGTGTTTGCCACTCACATGGCCCACCCCCCTGCAGCAAGATAAGCATGGATTCTTTTTGGTGACGAAAGGTCTCAAGTCAAAGGATCTATTACATCCTAAAGGATCTCAAAGAGGTGGTATTGCACCAAAATGCATTTGTCAAGCAGACGACGTTTGCAAATAAAAAAAAAAACCCCTTAGCATTAATTCGGTTTGGGGGTGGCTTTATCATTTTGGGGGGGTTTTCTCGGCCCGCGTATCAGAAAATTAAAAAGCGCATCATCCGTGCGGCACCAATTTCCATCCATAGGCTCAACGACCGCTCGTTTCAAGATACAATAAGCCGGTACAAAACATAGTGAAGAAGACGTTTCACTTTCAAATTATTTATCTTTGTAAAAAGAACAGACCTTCTTTATTTCGTTTTTTTTTTTTTTTTTTAATTCGTTTGAACTTTCCAACGAGGAAAATGGAGTTGTTTCACTTGCATGTTCATTTGGGGTACAACTGGATGCCGCACTTTGAAATCAATGGAATGGATTCCTTGGAAAAGCAAATCGAAGCAAAAAATATTGTCAAGATGAAGAGAAAGAAGAATGGCACGGAGTATTTGAAGTTTAAAGATTGCAAAACTTGCCAGGGGAAACAAATAGCTAGCTGCTTGAGGAAATGAAAAAGGAAACAAAAAAAAAAGTCTGGACGACGTTGGTGGTTTTTATATGAAAGGCTAAGTTTGAGCAGGCTCAAAACGGTCTTCGGAACCGTGTGTTTCTAAATGTCTATGCTGCCAATTTTTTTTTGTTTTGGCATCTTTGATTCATGGTTTTGGTGTTAGTGGGTTATGAGGAAATATCATGTTATATTTTGAGTAAGTTCTGCTTCTATCCGCTATTTACATTCCTTCATCTTGTGGAACTTCTCTGGACATCTTCTACTTTTTCATTCTACATCAAAGAGGGAAAAATAGCCCAGCCCCCAGTTTTCAAGATTGTCAACTGGCAAATAGGTGAACAGGGCACTCTAAGAGCTGTGATCATTATCCCCTTGTTGGTGGATCGCGCGCGCACTTGAAAAATATCTCCGATGGGCCCCTCGATTCATGGTTCCATCTTACTCTCAATAAAACCTTACCGCTAACCCCATCTCAAGATCAACGAGCAATGACGAAGGAATTTACCACGATTTTATCAGACCAAGTCAAACTCAATCTAATCCACTATAACCTATGGACACAAGTCCAAGTGCACAATGACCACATCCTAAGCGGCTTCCCACCTCAAAAACTAGCATCTACTGATCCCGAAAACAAAACCGAGTGGATTGCATGCAAGAGATTGCTCAATACGAAGTTGAGTGTGCAGGAGATAAACCTGTGGTTCGAAGAAATTAAAGCGATTACCAGTGCGAAAGATGGAGAGTCTAGTGCCAAACTGCGACTGGACAAAGTCGAAGATGCATCTGAACGATTGAAGTCACTTGATTTGCAAAACATGACGGAAACTGACGCGAAAGTGACCAATGGAGGTGTATCAAGTACGGATCAAGATCCGAGGTGGGCGAAAATGGAGAATGTGAATGGCAAGGGACGAGTGGATAGAGTCACGGTTGCCTTGGTGAATGATGATGGAACGATTGTTTACTACTTCATATACGACGGAATCACCAAGCCTCGACAAAACTAAACAGAAATTCGAAGCATCTTTTTAATTTAAACTCTTTTTGAGTTTTGAGGATGCTGGCGTGAAAGTTCAAATTCGAGGACACAATCAAGCCAAAAAAAAGAAGGAAAGCCATAGTCAAATCCAAGGCTGGAACTATTTTTAAAATGACGCAAGTGGCGACGAGAGAGGGGAAAGGAATCAAGCACTAGCTGAATCTACCCCGTTCTCCTCAACATCCCACGTTGAGATAGCGAGGTGGCCAAGAATAGCAAGTCAAGCTCCTCGATGGATCAAAATAAAGAGGCCCTCCGATTTCCGCTAAGCCATTAATGACGTAGCATCCTGCCTTCTCACCTCTTAAACAGAGCTAACATACGGGGATAAAAAAACGAAATGTAAAACTTTGATTCAGTGACTACAAAAACACTATCGAAACCGTAAGCAGAAAGGCAAAACAAAAAGCTAATAAGCTGTCATGTACGACGAAGCTGACGAACGAGCATGGGCCGGCAACAAGTAGTTGAAAGTGACGGGTCTTACGGGATGCGCCTCTGTCCTCGTTCTTGAACTCAGAGCTACTTGCAGCTGATGCCAAGCGCGCAATGCTTCATCAACATTGACAAACTCGTCTTCGTTGGCAAAATTGTCATTGTCGTCATCATCTTCTTCCTCTTCCCCTTCATCTTCTTCTTCTACTACTACTTCTTCACGCGAGGCAGCTGCTTCAGCTCCGTGATATCTAAAGCTACGAAACAACTGCCTCTGAGCTTGTTCCTCCATTGAAATAGCCAAAGCACGGCTAATCTCCTGCTCATACTCCAACCGCATCAACTCTTCCTGCTGTTGTTGGTGTCTACTGGCTCTCAATGAGCTAGCTAATGCCTCATTCACTTCATGTTCGAAAAACAATTGAGGCAAATTCTGCAAAAACTCAAGATCATCGACTTTACTCACTTCCCACAAGTTGATCTCGTGCGGCACAACTTGGAGTTTATCCATCTTGCGGATCAGTTGGCGGAGGTTCTTGGGGGTCTTGACCAAGTTGCGATTGATGCGGATCACTGGTGTATGGTACCGTGGATCAAACGAGATGAGATCGACTCGTTTATGAAGTCTTTCACGGTATGGTGGCGTAGACGGCACATGTGCGTATTCGTCTAGTGGTGGCGGAGCTTCTCCTTCCCCTCCTCTTTCTGCTCCTCCAAGTCCTGCTTCATTTTGACGCTGTTCTGCTGTTTGCATGGTCAATTCGGTTGGATATTGAGAAAGGTCTATGCGTTGGTTTAATCTGGCAATAATTGCTTCTCGTGTACGCGTAATTCGTTCTGCTTGCGACTCTGATTGTACTGATGATGGATTTGGGGCAAAGGATGAGGAAAGAGGTGCAATTTGTGCTTCTGCACCACCTGATGGACCCGCGCGAGTTTGAGTCTGGGTCTGGTTCACATTCAATGCTTGAGTGTTTCTCATGTTACGCTCTGGATTAAAGCTCCTATCCCTTGTTCCTTGCCGACTTGCCAAAGGGAGGTTATCCAGGGCACCTCTTGGCTCCTCCACTATTGTATTCTGCTGTTCCGAGTTGCCACTAGTGCTTGCTGCTGCTTGTCGCCTAGCACCTCTCTGTCTGCTAGCCGAACTCCTGGTGCTTCCAGTCCGTTCCAAAATGCACGCAACGGCTTCGTTCCTACCAAAAGGTGCATCACCGTAAATTGAGCCTGATGATCCAAAGGACCGTGCAGTCACCATACTCGATGCATCAAACAGCTCGCGTCGACGGCGAAAAGGGTGTTCGGGTGGTGCCAAGTGGGTTGTCGTAGTTTCTCGTGCACATGTTGCCCCAGGGTTGGATGTTTCTTCTGCTCTTGCCTGGTGCTGTTCTTGGCTGGCGCGGGGCTCACTGGAGTTTGAAGAGGATACTATCTGTACCGAGAACTGGGGCGGCGAGACTCTCATAATAGTTGCTCGTGCGGGAGCAGTCGTCTCTCGGAAACCATCGTCGTTTGCATCATTACCACCATTACCACTGCAACCTTCGCCAGTTGTAGTTCTCACTATGATGCTTAGTATGTCATCATTGACGGGGTAGGGTAAAATTCCGCCCTCGGCGTTGCAACTCTGGGCTACCTCCAACGACCTATTGCGTGACTGGTTATTCAGCCGTTTTTTAATCCTGTCGCTGCCATTTCTCAAGTGCTTGGTGTTAGCTTTGAGCTGTCGGTTGGACGTCTCCGTCCTGCTACTTGCACCAACAAGGGACTCTCTTGAAGGGTTTCTCCTCGGGTTAATTCTCGCTGGTTTTTTAGGAGCAAGTCTGGCTTTACTTGTTGTTCTACCAGCTGCTTGATTTTTCTTTCTTGCCATCTGCTCTTGGCTGCCTGTGTCTTCCTCGCCGTTAACATTACCATCTCCATTTCCACCACGATTGCCTCCTTGAGACTGGATTATCAGCCTTTTGGAGATTTCTGGTGTCTTGGGAGATCCACGTCGTTTGTGCGTTGGCAAGGGGCACGATTGGCCCTCGGGTGAGTGTGTAGGCGACATATCCGTATCTGACGCGCTAGTATAACTGTGCCCCAAACTTGACGGTTGTTCCGTAGTGCAGCTGCCGTGCCCCGGGCGAGAGCGCGACGCTAGAGCTGACTTGCGTGGTGCGGCTCCGCGGCAGCCTCTCTCGTGTGGTGGTGGTGGTGAATGCGTGGGTGAAACATCCAAAGCTGGTGCTGAAGTTGCGTTTGATGATACTTCTTGAGGGGTGGCAGAGCCACCTAGCTGCGAGCCTGGTATGGCGATCCGGGGAGAACTGTAAACTATCCCCTTTGTCGTGTCTGCAGGCTGATTGAACCTCACTTGCTTTCTTGCTTTCGAATGTTGTTTTAGCGGCGCAGGTTGGTCGCGCACTGCTGCTGCTGGCGGTGGTGACGGCGGAGACGCTTGCTTCTTGTTGAAAATGTGTAGCACCATGGTTTTTTTTGAAGTTGGTGTTTGCTTACCCTCCTGGCTTAACGAGTGGAAATATACCTGTGTATATATATAACGTATGCAGTGGAATGGAGAAAAGACAGGTGATTGAGATCTTCTTTTTCTTCTTTTTTTTTTTCTTCTTCTTTTAATCAACACTTTTTCATCCTGCTCCTCTCAAAGAAAATGGAAGATCTAAATATTACCTTGCAAAGCTTATGCTTTAGTTGTGTGGAAACATCAAAGGTGGTTTGCGGCAAGTACCAGTACCAAAGTGGCTCGTTGGCTTTCTGTTTGGTAGCTCTCGGCAATTTACCGTACCAACCCAAATGCAGTAATTTTTTCCAAATCCTCGTCTTGATGCAGAGACAAGTTCCCTGTGGCGGTGGTGGTCGTAGCGGTGGCTATCTGGCCTTTATTCTATATGTACCTGTAGTAAACACGGAAGAAGAAACGACTCCTCGAATGTAGTTGCATTGTTGTTGTTGTCGTTGTGAATGTTGCTGTTGTGATTGTTGTTTTCTTCTCTTCACATGCAAAGACGGGTCGATAAACGCAAAAGAATAGCGAGGTGAGTTCTCTCAAATGGTCAATTGCTGAATGCGTTTAGAACTCGCTTGTATTGTTCCCCTCCCCCTTTTCCTTCTTCGTCTACGTTCTCCTTGTGCCAACCTCTAGATCTTGTGAGATATTATCTATTCTGCTAGCTCTAAAACAAATTATTATTATCAATGCCGATTTGATTATCCACACCTCTCTCCATTCTCCGTTTTCCGAAAATCTCTCGTGAGAATGAATACCTCAACATTTTCGGCTTCACTTTCAAGTGTCTACATGACTACGTCCTCGGTCAGAGACATGCTTCACTACACTGCAGGAATCGATCTTTCCATTTGGAAACGGCTACACAATCGAGAGCAAGTTTGCTGTTTGTAGACTGGGGGAAGCAGCAATCTCAGCCTCGGCAAAAAAGATTTGCTCAGGCACCGGAGATCTCATGCGATTATATAATAAAAAAATGGAGGATCTCTCAGCCGGACCCACAAAGATCAGAAAAGATCGTCAATACCACAGAACATCTACGGAATACAGTTAGGGGAGGTGGGGATTCACATTTTGTTGTATGTTGGAAACCCTTGGAAAATGGCTCTTTCCTTGTATTTAGCTACTGTTGCTCTCCGACGTAACTGCAGCCAAGTAGATCGCCCATTTTGCACAATCTTTTCGGTTGAGCTCGTGCACCTTGGTGATCGTGTCAATGGCAGAAGGGCTTTGGGGCAGGGGGGAGCAATTTTCTAAGGATTCTGAGAAAAAATTACTGCTGGGTGGCCATGACAAGCACACATGTGTGTGCTGCTTGAGGAGCTTTCGAGCGTTTTGATGAAAATAAATTTGCGGCAAACCGGGTGCAAAAAAATATATATGAGTGGATGCGCACAGTATCAGGACTGCACTAGCTGGTCAATCAATGTCCGTTGAGATATCTCATTGTCTTCCAAACTGATTCAATAGTTCAAGAACTCTGCTGTGGGCTAATCAATCATTAGAAAAATGACACTCTTGGAAGACATGAACGAATGAAGATATTATACACTCTTGGCTCTCAAACCCTGAAGCCAGTGTTTATTTGCTGTTGATTTTTTGCTACTTTCCAAATAGTGTGGGGATTTTTTCGACTAGCGTCCGTCCCAAAGGTTTCAATTGCTCCATCATCTTCTTTTAGCCTGACCAAAGGTCAATTATTGAAGCTAATGGGCTGGTTTTCTTTCTAAACTACCGAATCGCACTGACAACAGATCTCAATCACTACTTGAACATATCTGGTGGCCAGCATAGAGTCATGCAGAGAAAAAAACTGAAAGAGGGTAGTCAAAAGTGACAACGACAAGACCAGGGCAGCGATAAGTTACACACGCAGCCATCCGGGGATCGAGTGTGTGTCGCCGCCACCCTCCAATTGGAATCGCCTGCTCAACAACAAATCATCGCATCTCATATACTTTTCGACTGTGAATTAAAGCCCATATACACCCGCTTGAAACTTTTTTTCAAAACGTCATCCTATAGACTATTATTGTTTTCGATTTCCATCTTCTTCTTCATCTTTTTTTTTTTTTGTTTTTTTTTTTTGACGTTGTTCAATTGCTTACTTTTCCTTGTGGTTCTTGATTTCTGCTTCCAAATCAGCAATGGTCTTCTTCTGCTCCTCCAACTTTTCCCTCAACTTCTTCAATTGAGCTTCCTCTTGCTTCCTCACGTAAACATTTTCTTGAGCTCTCTCCTTCTCTGAAAAGGAGTCTCTACCGATTTTAGAGTCAACCATGGCGACTCTGGTGGTTGAGAACAATCTGACTGATGCTGGCGCTCTGAAGATTCTGGATAACATTATTATGGCTGCTGTTGTGTATTAAGTTGCTCCTTCAATTGAATTGAATTGGATCGAAAGAAAGCAAGTGATGGATAGTAACAGGCAAAGTGGGCGTATTTGCTGACGAGGAAACTCACCGAGCATTCTCTTGCAATATCCGGGGAGGTAGTGCAACCATGGAGAAAAAAGGGAAGTAACAAAAAACAGGCCAGTCTCTTTCTTTGCAGTCATTGGACGCATAGACCACAGGCTAATATCAACCAACCTCCTCCCCCCCTTCTTTCGTTGTGCTCCATCTTACATTTGGAATGATCCTGAAAGGGGAGAAGAAGTCAGTGACTTGTGTTGTTGTCGTATATTTACAAAATCTCTTTTTATTTTTGCAAGCCAAAAAAAAACCTATATATTCCTTTGTGGCATGTACCTGTAATGTCTATGAACAGAAGCCAATAAACCCAAGTTTCTTGCAGTTCTAATGGCAGCAGTGAGTCTTCGCTGATTGGTGGCCGAGCAACCGGTTTGCAGTCTGGGCATGATCTGGCCGGTTGAGGTCAAGAAATTGGATAAGATCTCCGGCATCAAGTATAAGGTCTCTGGGTTTATGCCGCTCTTTTCGAACGGATCCTCGGGGCTTTGGAACCGCTTTTGGCGTTGTTTTCTTTCCATTCGGATTCTGTTTAAGCTGAAGTCAAATGGGTTATATGCGTCCCCATCCATGAATTTTCTTTCCAAGCTCTGAGCAACATATATTGGTTCTTCGCTCTGCATTTCAGTGATCTCGGACAACTGCTCACTTATGGTTGCCTGTGCCGATTTCTGCGGCAAACTGCCATTTGAGCCCTTGCCCCAGGAGGTTTTGCTTTTAAGTTGGTCGCGTGTGGGCAGCGCCTCTTTGCTATTTCTGAAGTTGTTTCTCGGTCTTGTGATTTTGGAACTGGAGTTGGAGAATGCGCCGTTATCTATAGAGCTGGCGGCCTGCTCTTGAACGCCCTCCGGAGCTGCTGCTGCTGCTGGAATCTTGCCGTCTTGAAGTATTCTTGCTTGCGTAAAAACGGTGCGCGTGAGTTTGCAAACGGGCAGACTCGTTCCACGTAGAAGATTCACTCTCGACAACATTGCTTATCTGCTGTGAATTGAAAGCGCCTTCTTGAATATGTATACTAATGACCAGTTTTGGAGGTGGTGGTAACGGCTGGTATTGGTGGTTGGAGTTGAAGCGCAGGCAAATTTTTCTGCCTGGAACCATTTGGTAGCGGGCCGGTGCGCAATAACAGTATGGGCGGCAATAAAGTATTGATGTTTGGATGTTTTGGAGCCTCAACACAATAAAGAGATTCCATCGGGCCAACAACTGAACAAACCAACCTTGATCAATAAAGAGCCCTTCCCGTCATTCCCAGCTCCACAAGGATTAGCAATTTGCAAGTTCAGGTTTGGTGGCGACCTTTGACAAGTTAACTAGCAGCGCCTCAATCACCAAAAGGTCGCTGATTTTGCCAGAAACAAAGCAAAACAACCCCCCCAAAAAAAAACAGGAGGAAGGAAAAAACCCACATCCACAACTTCCTTCACCATATACTTTTGCTATATTCAGTCCATTTCCTTTCGGATGTCCAGTATTTGAGTAAATAAAAGAAAAGAAGAAAAAGGCAAAAGTATCTTATAGATTATCGATAAACGAGACCACCTTGACTAGCCAATAACAGATTTTTCTTAAAAAAAATGGGGGAACGAGGACCGGATCAATGGTTGGAGCAAATCAAGAAATGCATAGCTTTGTCGGAGCCGGACATGAAGCAGCTTTGTGAGTTGGTCAAGGAACTACTCATGGAGGAATCCAATATCCAGCCAGTGCAGTCGCCCGTCACTGTATGTGGAGATATCCATGGCCAGTTTCATGATTTGCTAGAATTGTTCAGAATCTCCGGTGGGATCCCAAGCGAAGATAACCAGGCAAATTTCATCTTTTTGGGCGATTACGTCGATCGAGGGTACTTCTCGTTAGAAACGTTCACTTTGCTCATGGTGCTAAAAGTGAAATACCCTCATAGAATCACGTTGGTTAGAGGTAACCATGAATCTAGACAAATCACCCAAGTCTATGGTTTTTACGAAGAATGTTTAACGAAATACGGAAGCACAACGGTTTGGAAGTACTGCTGTCAAGTATTTGATTTCTTGACTTTGGCGGCGATCATCGACGGCAAGATTCTTTGCGTGCACGGAGGCTTGTCCCCGGAAATAAGAATGTTGGACCAGATAAGAGTGTTGAGCAGAGCACAGGAAGTTCCCCATGAAGGCGGATTCTGCGATTTGGTCTGGTCCGACCCTGACAACGTTGATACATGGGCAGTCTCGCCGCGTGGCGCTGGCTGGCTTTTCGGATCGAAAGTGTCACGAGAATTCAACCACATCAACAATTTGCAGTTGATTGCTAGAGCTCATCAATTGGTCATGGAAGGGTTCCGGTATCATTTTAAAGAAAAAGATGTGGTGACCGTTTGGTCGGCGCCAAACTACTGTTATCGATGCGGCAACGTTGCTAGCGTCATGCAAATTGACGAAGACTTGGAACCAAATTTCAAAATCTTTAGCGCTGTTCAAGACGGCGACTTGGCTGCTAAAAGCAACAATACAAAACAGCAAAGGAGCGACTACTTTTTGTGAATTCAGTTGATGGTGCATTTTTTTTTGTTTGGTTTTTTGTTCTAATGAGATTACGCGGCATATTCTTACACTCATTCAGATAGACTGTTTTTTTTTTATTTGAGTTGACTTGCAACTTTCCACAGTCGCTTATTGATTTTGATTTATTTGATTATATTTGATTTATTTTTAATGACAGCGGTTTACGAATATAGAATATCTATGGGATTACCTCGTTCTTCATCTTTTTTTTTCTTTGTATAAACTGTATGCATGGTTGGTATCTATATATGTATGTCTACAGCTTCAACCAAATTCACTTTTTACCCTTTCTTCTTTTCCTTTTTTGGCCAATTATCAGCTTGATATTGTCAGAGAGGCCAGATTTGTTCTTTGGTTCCTTAACTGGTTTGGAAACGGGGCCTTCCTTCGGTTTGCCTCCCTTGTTCATATTGCCTTTCTTCAGGCTTCCTTTCCTCTTTTGCTTCTTGGCAGACTTGCCGCCATTTTTCTCTTGAACCTCATCTCCATCTCCATCTTTATCATCATCTCTCTTCCGCTTCCTAGAGTTCAGCTCTTTGTCACCGCCATCCTTGTTGGATTTCCTACTGATCATCTCCTTTTCCCTTCTCCTCTTGACAACTTGGGCATTTTCAACAGCAAACTCCACAATGAGTCTTCTCTTGCTGAGACCTTCTAATTTGGCCACTTTCTTTTCATCGTCAGTCATGCCTTCCAAAATCTCCTCGTTTGACACTTCGTGAGCATTCAACCACCTCAAGCCCTGTAGTGCTGCCTTGTGGTCCCGGAATTCAATAAACCCATAGCCTCTACTACGTCCCGATTCTCCCGAACCTTTCACCTCCATAATGACTTTAGCCTGTTTCACGACACCTTTATGCTTGGAGTTTTTCGATTTTTCCTCAATTTCCTCTTGAAGCTCCTTTTTCAGCTTGATTGACCGTGAAACTTCTTCCTTGGACAACTGCTGACGCTTGCCTTCTTTCACTTCAGTTGCAAACTGCACCACTGCTTTCCTTCCCAACGCTTTCAACGCTTTTGAGTTCATTGCACGGGGCAAATTCCTAATGGCCAATCTGGTCAATGACAAGTGCAAAGTTGGGTTCTTGTTCAATTGCTGAACACGCAATTTATAGGACTTTTCTCGCAACTCGAGATCGGTTTTGGAAATGTATTGGGCTAACTTGGAGTTTTCCGTGATTCTGCCTTCGTTCAACAAGTACAAATTTCGTTTATCCTTTTCTCCGGGAGCTTTGCCCAAATCTTCTTTTCTCTTCAATGAATTGCGTTCGGATAGCCGACTAGCCGATTGTCGGTCAACTGCAGACGCGACAGACAATATACGGCCCTGGTACACATACTGGGGTGACACGTCGTCGGCGATCAACATGGAAGCAGCTCCCGAGGTCGAAGGTGCGTTTTCGAGACACTCGAGATAGGCGTCTTCAGTTTTGAACGCGACAAACGCCGAGCCCCTCGCGAGACCAGTTTGTTTGTCCACCACAGGAAGAGCATATTTCACAGGTCCAAATGACTCAAAGTGCTCTTTTAAGGTCTCCTCGTCGGCATCGTAGGGAATGTTACGGACGAAGATGGAGTAAGCTTCTTGTCTATTTTTGGGGGCTCTTGATTTTGCTCCTTCCCCTTCAGATTCCTCTTCATTATCATCATCACCGTCGACTTTAATATCCACATCCTCGTCCGAGCCAACTTCGTCATCAGAATTGATTTCGTTCAACTTGTCAAAGTCCCCATCTTCGTTTTCATTTTCATCTTCCTCATCTTCGTCGTCATCTTCGTCATCATCTGCGTCCACGTCACCTAATCCACCGGCGGCTTCGCCGTCCCCATCATCATCGTCGTCATTGTCATCACCACCATCAGACACATCCACGTCTCCGGCTTGTGTCTCTCCATCTTCTTCCTTGATCTCCTCCCACTTTGACTTTTCAACTGCAAAATCAACAGCAACTTCTCGACCGTCAATCTTCAAACCCTGCGCCTCCTTAACAGCCTTTTCAGCAGCGGCAAACTTCTTCATCACAACAAACGCAAACCCGCACATTTGACCGCCTTTCTTCTTTGGTATATATGCATCGAAAACAGCTCCATACTTTGAGAATATCTTCTTCAACTCGTCGGGTTTTTTGCAACTCCAAGGTAGATTCCGGATGATCAATCTTGCTCTTCGTTTCTCCACCGGCTCGGCTTTAGTTCGCTCGCGAAACGCGCCATTCCCACCACCATCTGCTTGATCCTTGTTTTTCCTCTCCCTCTTCTTGGCGATATCCACCCTCAAGAACCGATCCTGGAATTTGGTCTTTCGTGACTCAACCAAGGCAGTCAACGTGTCGTCATCTTCAGTGAAGGAGACAAACCCAAATCCTCTACTCGCTTTGTTCTCGTCGGTGACAATCACTGCGTGCTTAACGGGCACAAATTGAGAAAAGAACTCAGATAGTTGATCCGAGGTGGCTTCCGATGGTATTGCCCGCACAAACAATGTCCGATGGTCTAACCCGTCGTCGTTCACGTGTTTTGGCGTCTTGGTCTTTTCAGGAGACGACTCCACAGAAGCAACACTTGGCTCCTCTATGATCTCTTCAACTTCCACCATTGAGCTCTAGCTATGTTATCCTTTGGTGATTCTTTTGAAAAAAACAAAAGAAGGAGTCCGAAATCTGTGCAGTAACTTCAGTTTCTATCAGAAGAGCATCGCAAAGATTTTGTACAAAAAAAAAGGAGGGAGGTAAGTTGGTAGCACCAACTTGGGGGTATGGAAAAAAAACCCCTGTTTTCCTAAAGTATATATACTTGTGCTCAATAGCCTAGCTTCTGGATACAGCTCTTTATAACTCTGGTAGCATGGGTATCAGAAGTTGGCACTTTCCGTTGCAAGTTCCTCAAAATGTCAATGTCTTTATTCCTTAAGGCCTCTTGCGCAGCAGATGCGTAATCGTCATTCTTGATAAACATGCTAATTTTTTCGTCATACTTATACTTGACCGAGTTGTTTATGTAGACAGAAATATGTTCCTTGGGAGCACCATGTTCGAATCCTGCTTCAATAAACGGTTCAAATCCAATCGGCGATTTACCCGTGGTGGTATCAAGTGAGCCAAATGCAAATTCATAAAGTCTATCGAATTCTCCAGACTTTGCATACGTTCGCAAGACCAAGTACCAAAATTTTTCTTGCGAAACTGAAAATTCCTTGACAATTTTGCCCGCTGGCTTCACTTGGTTCATTCTGACTAATCGCTCAATAATGCTGAGTAAAGATTTCTCCTGGTAAAAGTTTGCGAGATATGTTTTTTCTAGTCGGTTCTGCAACTCCAAAATGTTCAATTCTCTTTGAAATGCCTTTTGCGTTGCTGCTTGTAAAGATTTCTTTGCACAATTTTTAAGTAGCGACTTGTACTCGTTGTAATATTCTTCACCATCCAGGTTTGGATTGGCCCTTTTAAACTTCTTGAGCTTGAGCAAGTTGAGTTCGTCTAGTTTGTCCTCGTGTTCCAAGTATTTTGCAACAAGTTTCGAATCGGAATCCGGAACCGCTTGCAACCAATTGTGGCCAACTACCTCGCCTCGTACATGGAATGGTTCGGTACGAATGTCCACGTCCACATCTACGCCAACGTCCTCAAGCTCTCGCTGGAATCCATTGTCAAGTTTGGCTTCATTTTGATTGAGCAACTTGAAAAATTCAGAAATTGTCATGTTGGTTTGCAATTGAAGGAGAACAAGCTGGCTCAAGTCGTAGCTTCCAGACTGAAACGATTTAATCATGGCCAATTCTAGCTCGTCAATATCTATCAATTTCTTCACTTTCTTGCTAACCGAAGGCTCAATGTTGATCAACATTTTACTCAACGCCGTTCTTCCTTCTTCAAGTGCAATGTCGCAAATCTGGTCCACGGATATGTAATTGGTGCGGTCTTTTGTGGAGGACACTAGTTTGTTTGCAATGACTTTGTATAGCTCAACGTCAGACATACCCAGCTCATTGCGGATCTTGTAGCAGCACCAGTGCACGTAAACCAACGGTTTGAGGTCATCGAGCTCGAGAGCCTCGATGATTTTTAGTGCAAGAAAGTGCTGGCTTCTTCGTAGAAGCATCTTGATGACGCTGCTCCATCCAAGTATGTCAATCTCTCTAAAAGTGAGAAACAACCCCACTTCGGAACTCCTCAATTGGTTCAAGACTTTGATCGTGTTTAGAATTTTCAAATACTTGTCAGCGTCATAGCCTTCAACATTGTATATTTTCCCAAACGAAACAGCCTTTAGAGCTCGTTTCTGCCAAACGGCATCAAACTCATCGAGGGCAACTTCTAGGCAATCGTTAATTGCAGCGTTCAACATCTGGTCGGACTTTAGCAAAGAGATGTTTGCATTGGCCTTGGAAGCGTTCAGACTGAATTTGTCGACACAGTCACCCAAGATGGCGCTGGGACTATTGGATCCTATCTGATACATTTCTATAGTCTTTTCCGGGACGCGGCTCAAAAACTGAACCTTGTTGGTGCACACGAGACGCAAGCCGTCTACTGCCAGTTGAAGTATCGGTACTGTGTACGCGAGGTCATTCCTTGTTGAATCTCTCATGAGCAAAAAGTCCAAATCCTCGTCTTCATCTTCGCTGATGTCAAAGAAGAACGAGATTGATCTTTGACCAGGTCCGATCAACTTGACCTCGTCTCTAAAGGAAAGAACAATGGCATCATTACCACACCATTCAACTTGTTCGGGACTAGATACCTCGCTCGAGGTATCATACTCTAGTAAAATCTGGTCAAACGAGTTGGTCACAACAAAGATTTTCCTTTTCGACTCATTATGTAGCGCAACTAGTTTCCCGCTTGGGGAAACAGCCACCTCGGTAAAAGGCCCATCGGTTAGTTCTTGGTCGACAACTTCAAAGTTTGATAGACTAAAGTCGACCTTGACCATAATAATAGTGTTGTTGTATCCCATGTAGACAAGTAATACTTCAGAGTCTTTGCTTGCAAAGACTGTCGTTTTGTGGATGTTTTTCGCAGGATGCTTGTAAAAATCCAACTGAAAGTTCTGGTTAGCGTCCAAATCGGTGATGACAATCTTGTACTCAAACCTGGTAACTAGATAATGGCCAAAGATTTGAGTTTCTAAAATATTGTTGATCTCCTCCACTTCGTTGTTCTCGAGGTTGGTGATTTTCCGAACTTCGCTCAGAGCTTCGGCATCGGCGTCGCCCGAGGAGGACGGCGTGCTCTCGGAGAGATTATCGAATCTCGTCGTGGCAGCAGATACGATTGGGTATTCATTGAAATTACCGACGAAATCTTGGTAGTGCCTGTATTTCCCATTGCTCAAGATAATGACCAAGTCCTCGTCCTTGAAATGGAAATCAAAGATGTATTCCACCGGACTGCTATTATACACCACAGACCAGATTTTGACCCCGCTTGCGCTGTATATTTCAATCAAGTTGGGATATGGCGCTGATTTCGAGGCGATTGCAATTAGGGTAGCATTTGGCGATAATGCAACCCGGTAGTTTGCATGCAAGTTTTCAATGGACCAGCTCAATGGCTCATAGCAAGTTCTGAGGTCGTAAAATACATTCTGAAGGCCCAGCCAGTTGAAACTAGGATTAGTTGGCATCACCACAACTGTATGTGCTCTTCATTATCTGGAACTTTGAAGTAAGGCACCCAAACCGGGAGGTTTTTCTCGCGAGCGCATCAGAGAGGGAGAGAGCGCGAGAAAGGGACTACTGGGGAAATTTACGTGAAGATTGCGTTCATCATCACCATCATCACCTTCATCGTCTTTTATCATCGTTATCGGGCGGCCAAATTCGCAGAGGAAATAGAAAGAAAGGATCGCAATCTACGCATGGAGTTTGTCACGCTAGTTTCATCGGACAAGTTCAAGTTTATAATACTGAAAGAAGTGGCGTCAATATCGTCGGTGTTGAGAAACTCCCAAGGGTTTGAAGAAGGCAAGACCGGCAAGATTGACTTGGATATGGATGGTGATATACTAGAATGTATAGTAGAATACCTCTACTATCATTACAAGTACAAGGATCAAGCTGAAAGTGGAGAAGTTCCCGAATTCCAAATCCCAACGCATTTGGCACTAGAGTTGCTTGTGAAAGCTGATTATCTTGATATCTGATGATCCTGATGATGATGTTGATGATGCTCATGATTACGACGACGACGACCACCACCACCACGACGTTTTGACCAAAAATGCCCCAATGGAGTCATTTAATTTGCATGTTGTCTTGACAAAAAAGCTTAACTTTGTTTCGATCCTTTCGTTCTCCCTCGCCCTCTTCCCCCCCATGGTCTCTCGATCTTGATCTCTTTGTCCTTGACTTTGCCTTTTGTCTTTTGCCTTGGTCCTGGTCTTGGTCTGGGTCTCCGCTGTGTTCGTCTTCCTGGCCCACAGCGTTCTCTTTTTACAGGTAAAAAAAGTGAGGATCTCAAATCCGCACGGTGATGGCGAGCCACTTTTGATCCTTATCGGAGCCTAGCTTTCCAATCCACATTCAAACCAATTGCATCGATACAGACTCAATTCCATATACATATTCCATGACCACAAGTCTACTCAATAGCATATCTCAAGAAATTAACCAGTTCGACGCCTCGGGTCAGCAGAATTTAGGTGGATTGCTCGAGGATTCAGACAACTTTTTGCGATACTTGAAAGATTACCAAGCGGACTTGGAACGTGAAATTGCACAAGAGGAGGAGAAGGTTCAGAATGAGGGCTCATCAAGCGTACTGAATGGCAAGTCCCACAACGGTACGGCGGCAGCTTCTGCTTTTGGTTCTTCTTCTGTCCAACAAAAGGCAGATGCATGGTACAAGTCTTCCATCAGTCGGCTCAAGTCATACAATTCGGCAAACAATAAGCTACAGAAGAATGTGTTGAACAACCCAAAGTTCACCGTTGATCTCGATGAGGCGTACAGCTACAAACTCAACATTGACAGCTCTCCAGTTGCCGAGACCAACATCGAGGAAGCTCTTCTCGAGTTGATGCCACCGGCAAACCCGTCTCCCACTTTCCTTCCTGCAGACATCGAGGCCAAGAGCCTCAAGCAGGAAAACAAAGACGAGCTTATGAAGGCCATTATTCTTCATCTACTAAAAAGGGGTCAAGGCAACGTGGTGCCACTGCTCTTGAGGCAGCACCAACAGCGGCTGCACGGGTCCTCGGGATCTCCGATCATCATTGACCCTGAACTTGAAAAACGATTTGCATTGCTCAACGACATAGTCGAGGACATATGCGTGAAGCACGATCTAACGCAGGCGTTGGGATGGTTCCACACAAAGTTCAACGAAAGTGTGTTGGAGAAACAAGCAGTCTATTCCGAGCAGGAAAATGCAGAGGCCTTTAGCAACACCGAGTTTAAGTTCCACATGTTGCAATTCATTATATTATTGAATGGCAAGAACCAGGGTTTTTCGTACGACGACGCAGTGGAAGCCTATTTCTATTCCAAAGCGCACTTTAACAAGTTTTTAAAGCATTATTTGCATGAAATGGCGCCATTGATGACGTTAATCCTTTTCAACTCGGACGGAAACTCTGGAATCGAGAATTTTTCCAAGCAAAGAAACAAAGAGCATGCGATCCAAAGCTTCATAGAGAAGATGAAGAGCGGGTTCACTTTGGAGAGCGACTCTGCCAGAAGTGCTCAGAATGGCACCCAAATTGATTTTGTGTCTGAGCTACTCGGATGCTTCAAGAATGTCCACGAAAACTCCCACCTTTTCGCCAGCTTGGCCAATGACTTTATTTCCGAGTTTTGTAAAGACTTGAAATTGTCTAGCGATTCTCCCTTGTTTCAGAGTATCCTAGCAGGCCACATTTATTTACCAAGCTTTTACAAGTATAATCAAGTTCAATTGAAACTCAAGAGCTTCAAAGCAGCAGCTCAATTGGAGAAGGACGCCGCCGCCGATGATGATCACGATCATAACAACAACAATAACAATAACAATAACAATACTCATAACAATGGCAATCACATTAGCGAAACAAAGTCCTCAAGTGAGATTAACCTGATTAAACCGTCAACTTATGATGACGAGCTTCCGTTCCAACTACTGGACAGAAACAGGTTTCTCTTTAACAACCATCCCATCTTTATTTGCCCCATATCAAGGGAACAGGCCATACCCGTCACCTACGAAGTGGGGACCAACACGTTCATCGAAGCGAAGGAAGGCGCTCCATTGACAATAAAGAAGGAAAAATACGTGCGCGAAAACACGGCAACGACTCAAGTGGTTGTTTTCAACTATTGCAATCATTGCGCTCTCCGGGAAAGCATTTGGCAGCTTTCGAAAAAGGGAGTCGACATTTTCAAATGCCCTTACTGCTATAAAAAACACAAGTACACCGATGTCAGCGATGCCTTCTTTATAGACTTGTGATGAGGAGTAAATAGTTGATGAAGTAATGGAACGCAAATATATAAATGTATGTACGAGGAATGCTCGTACTTGGATCAAGATGTATTCCACGATGGCAGAAGAGGGAGACGGAAAAGAAAAGCCGCTGTAAAAAAAAAAAAAATTGCAGCCTTGGAGCCATGGCCAGAACCAAACCCAGATAATGATCTCATCGCTCGATGTCTCAGTCTAACCACAACAGTACAGCCGAGCCTTCATTCGTCATTGGCACAGATTCCATACTTGGTGAACGATGGGTACCGATCTACGAAAAAGATGTCAATTTCAGCTCGCTGCATTTCGAGCAAGCGATGCTCAATATCATTAGACTGCCAAATATCAACTCCACAGTCATTCTTCGAGCGGACATACTCGTGGAAAACACCTATGATCCAAACAAGGGAGACACAAAGTTTGTGAGCAAGTTGGTCAACGAGATGCCCGATGTCCGAGAAACTGGCGTCGAGAGCACGGAGACGCATTTTTTACACCGAGACCTCTTGGACATCGCTATACGCGAGATACCGCCCTCGCATGGGTCGCCTGCTTTAGAATTGGGCAACAGGTTGGAGATTGTGCGGCGGATCATACCGCGGAACCCATTCAAGGACTACATAATCAACCAGACGTGCTTGGTTGCCAAGTCCAAAGACGAAAAGTCAACGTTGGTGGTGTACATACCGCACATCCACAAGGAAGAAGAAATCCCTTACTATCTACCTCTAGTGTATGGAGTTGGAATATTGCACCATGACAGCAAGGTCTCTGTACACTATCTCCCATTCCAGAGCAGCGACTGGGTAAAGGAGAAACTGCGAATCAAGGCCATGGACTCGCTGGAGAGACCAATACGAACGGCGTTGAGATTGTTGCAAACGTCAACAAGGCACTCAGCGGGGGTTAAATCCGGGTATGAAAAACGCGTCAACCATGATTTGGTAGTTGCCAAAGTCGATTTCCAGAACCGATATATCTATCTCAAGTCCAAATACTCGTCTGAATTGGTAAATAACTGGTGCGAGAGCACTGATCCGAAAAAGCACGTCTTTGAAGATTTGGCGATTGCCGCTTTTTTGATTGAATATTGGAAAATCAAGAATTTCCAAATCGGACAATTTGAATTCCGAGACCTTGGCTGCGGCAACGGCTTGCTTGTGCACATCTTGATTCTGGAGGGCTACAAGGGACAAGGGATCGACGCGAGAGCTCGTAAGTCATGGGCGACATATCCAAACAAAGTACAAAGCAATTTGTTGGAAAAGATTATTGTGCCGAGCATCCTACTCAAACCACACCCGTCGCTCGCAAAGATGGCACCTGGCATCAAGGACAATGGACGGCAATTTGCAGAATTGCCCGATCACAATAGCCATCACAACAACCACCAAGTGAACTACCACTCTGCTTCGAGTCTTCTCCAATCGCCCAAAGTATGCACCACTGAGGATTTCCCCGAAAGCACCTTCCTCATTGGAAACCACTCCGACGAATTGACGTGTTGGATGCCGCTTTTAGGCTTTCCCTTTATTGTCATCCCGTGCTGTTCGCATGCTTTAAACGGGGCAAGAGTGCGATATCCACCACGCAAAAAAAGCTCAAATGCACCATTTTGCAGCAGCAGCAGCAGCAACTCGCACACGCCGCAGAATTCAACATATGGGTCTCTCGTTGACCACGTTGAGGATATCGCCATTTTGAACGGATGGAGGATCGAGAAGGAGATGCTACGTATACCAAGTACGCGCAACGCGGCCATCATGAGCTGCGAAAGGGTTGCCGAGTTCAACAATGAACTGCGGGAGATTTCGCAATTGAGAGTTTTGGATATCATCGCCATGGAAGGCGGGGCCGACGGTTGGGTTGAGAGCTCGTTGAACTTGATGAAAAAGGCCCCAAGAAACCACTAAATTTTTGAAAATTAGAGACCGCTATATAGGTATATGAATGTTTCCTTCCACTCCACCAGGTTTTCGGCTGTTTGGAGGTTTGGAGGATGGAAAGTTGGAAGGTTGTCTTTCTTCCCGATATATGTAATTTGAACAAAAATCCATAAATTGACACAAAACCCACTCCATTTTATTGTGCATTTCCATTTCTAAATTTGAACAAAATGACGAAAATACTCTCTCATGGGTTTATTTCCCAACTTTCACCACTCACCAACTCAAACACAACCCCAACCCATCAAAAGACGCTATAGTTATACTGTTGAAAATGGCCGGATCATCTTCTCAGTACGTATCGAGCATCGTTTAAAACAACGTGTTCATTTCTTAGGTACTAACATTCGAAAAATCTCTAGGTTTCAACAGCTTGAAAAACTAGGCGAAGGAACGTATGCCACCGTCTACAAAGGCAGAAACAGAGCCACGGGTGCGCTCGTGGCTCTAAAAGAGATTAACTTGGACTCGGAAGAAGGCACACCGTCCACGGCAATCAGAGAAATATCATTAATGAAAGAGCTAGATCACGAAAACATTGTCACGTTATACGACGTGATACACACGGAAAACAAGCTCACGTTAGTTTTCGAGTTTATGGATAAAGATTTGAAGAAATATATGGAGGTGCATGGTAATCACGGCGCGCTAGACTTGAAGATCGTCAAGAGCTTTATGTTTCAATTGCTCAAGGGTATCATGTTTTGTCATGATAACCGTGTCTTGCATCGTGATTTAAAGCCGCAGAATTTGTTAATTAACAATAAGGGCGAGTTGAAGTTGGGCGATTTCGGCTTGGCGAGAGCGTTTGGCATTCCTTTCAATACCTTCAGTAACGAGGTCGTTACGTTGTGGTATAGGGCGCCCGATGTGTTATTGGGGTCGAGGGCGTATACTACAAGTATAGATATCTGGTCAGCCGGGTGTATATTTGCCGAGATGTGCACTGGCAAGCCGTTGTTTCCCGGAACCGCGAACGAGGATCAGTTGATCAAGATTTTCAGGTTGATGGGTACCCCCAATGAGAGAACGTGGCCTAATATTACTCAGTTTTCAAACTACAAGAATAACTGGCAGATTTTCGTGCCTCAGGATTTGAGGTTGTTGGTGCCTAATTTGGACTCGATGGGGATGAACCTTTTGCAAAGCTTGTTGCAGATGAGACCAGAGGCTAGGATAACTGCAAGACAGGCTTTGCAACATCCTTGGTTTCACGAGATTACTTTACCTACTCCGGTGCAGCACCACTTGTCAGACCCATATCAGCAGCAACAACAACAACAGCAACATCACCAGCACCAGCACCAGCAGCCGCATGCCCACCAACACATTATTGACCAGCAATATTGATTACATTGTATGTATGTATGTAAGTGTGTGTCTGAGTGTGTGAGTGTGTGCGGTTTTTCTTTTTGATGAGTTATATATTTAGAATGCACGATAATTATAATTGTTGACTCAAGATATCGAGATCGGGACTCTCTGCGAACTTGGACAAGAGATGAGTCAAGTCGTAATTCTTGAGCTTCAAGACCAACGTCCAGAGCTGTCTCTTGTGTTCTTTCAAAATCTCATCAGTCTCCGACCCCAATAAATAAAGACACATGTACTTGATGCCATCGTACAAGTTCTCCAACACGTCCTGCCCCTTGGAATTGGTTCCATAGGACTTGTAGTCCAATTTCGAGTACTTGTCATATAAGCTGAATGCCTCCATCAACGATCCCAAGAGTCGAGTCGGCGGAGAGTCGGGCTCGCCGCCATCGTGCAACACCAAGATGATTACACTCAAGAAGGGAACGCGCATGTCAAAGTGTATCCGCGATGGATCGAGCGTGTACACGATATCCAGGAGAACTCGATCGCAGTCGGTGCTGACGTTGGGGATCAAGTAAGTCAAGCTCTCCAAGAGTTGAAAAGCTCGTAGCGATTTGATGGATTTCAAGTACAAGTGTCGTGGGATCCGGCAACGGTTGGTGTAAGCCGCCGTTTCGCCGAAAAAGGTTCTGCCAAAACAGTAGCCGAATTCGAAATGATAATACGTTGTCTCGTCCAATGTGAACCCTTGACAAGTTGTCACATCATCATCTTCATAGTGCGGTAGTGGAGGGTTCGATGATGCTTCATCCTCATTTACTTCAAGCTGGGTACCATTCAAAAGTTGTAGATACTTGGCGAAATCGCGGTACTGCGACACGTCTTCGAACCGGCCCGATCGCAACTCCACCTCTGCATGCCATCTCAACACGTCCAATTCCCAAAACTTGAACCGAAGGAACTTCAACCGTAGTTGTCGATTAAGCTCAATCTCATCGCGCGATTTGAACCGAAGCATCTCCATCTCCTCGTCCTCGTCACCATCTTCCGCTTGACCGAGCCTCAAATTCTTGCTCGTCAATTTCTCCAATAACGCCTTGGACAAGAACCTATAGTTCAACAAGGACTCCTCAAGGACAAACCGCCCCGCGCAACACTTGTACTCAGCCCATAAATCCCGCACAATCTGCACGTTGCGCGCGAAAAGTTGGTAAAATCCACTTCGCTCGCATTCGATATAAGTGGCGCTGAACTCGTCTAGCACCCCCTGGTAAAAGTCGATTTTGCAATCTAGCACCGCCGCGCCGGACCCGATCATGGTGTTGAGATCGAATAGGAAATATCGTTTGATCATGGAGAAGACTAGCGAGATGTTGTTCCACAGCGACAAGGCCAGATGCTCGTCTCCGGGCTCATCGTTCCTTCTGTCTGTGCCATCGCCCGAGAATTGCAAGTTCTTGTACATGTTCTTGTTCACGAGCGGCAAGTTGTTGTTTGGACCTGCAAGAACAAAGATCTCGCAAATGATGTTGAATGGTAAACTCTCAAAGCATTTGCGGGGTGCCATGGAGCTGGCGATAGGGTCAGATGTGTCATGCGATTTTGGTTTGTGAAGGTTGCGAGACGTGGCACGGAGTCGCCTTGGAGACGAAAGGATATATTTGTAGTTTAGAAACCTTTCCTTCTTATATAGCGGTCTTCCTGGTTCTATGAATCCCATATCTTGAAACAAATTGATGGTATGTGAAGTAAAAAAAGAAGAGAAAAAATTAAGGAGATGTTCCCGGTATATATCTTGTGACTCCCGATTATCTGAAAGGCTCGCAATATTTCCAAATCGAGGAATTGAAGCTAAAGCCGCAGCGCGAAGAGAAAGAGGAAGGAGAGGAGGAAAAAGATTCCATGTTGCAAACTTGAACATTAGTCAACGGTGTAGAGTTAGGGCAACCTGGCCAAATGATGGGATACATGACAGATTTTATTTATTCTTTTTAATGTACAAGTCTTCGTGTATATGCTAAACATAAGCTACAATTCATAATCTAAAACAGAGGCAACATCATTGGCTCTGTTTTTGCTTGCTTGCTTGCTTGCTTGCTTGCTTTAATGCTTGTCTTTGAATTGGTCTTCGGTGACACCAGCACCCATAGCAGCAGTTGACGAGACACCACCAGTGACCATCTTCAACAAACCGTCAATATAGGTGGCACCGGACCATTTCTGATGCTTGACAACTTCAACCCCCTTTTCAATTTCTGGCTTTTGCACTTGTTGGCCATAAGCCTTCATACCAATCTTGGAGTAATTGTTGGAGAAATCGTCAACCGCCAAGGCAGTGGTGTGCAAACCAGCCAAGGTGATAAATTGCCAAACGTAACCCAATTGACCCAATCTCTTGATATAAGTCTCTTGCTCGTCAGCGGGCATGGCCAAATTCCAGTTGAAGGATGGCGACAAGTTGTAAGCCAACCATTGCTCTGGAATGGCACTCTTGACGCCGTCGGCAAACTCCTTGGCTTGGGCATAGTCTGGCAAAGCAGACTCCATCCAGATCAAGTCAGCATATGGAGAGAAAGCTCTACCTCTCATAACGGCACATTGGCAACCACCTTGGTATCTGTAGTAGCCCTCCCTAGCTCTCGAGGCCTCCCAGTTAAAGTAAATGTCCTTACCAATCAACTCCTTGGCCAATTTTCTAGCCTCCTTGTTTGAGGTGTGGCTCAATGGGGTAACCTTGTCGGTAAACTTTTTGATCAATGCATCCTTGTTTGAATAGTTGCCCTTCTTGACTTCGTCAATAAAAGCTTCGTGGAACAACTTGACACCAGCAGTCTTGTTCCAGTTGACTTCAATCGCAGCCAAGGCATCGCCATAGATACCTTTAGCTTCAGCTTCAGCCATCAATGACGACAAGTCACCAGCGTCTGGGTTGGTGGCACCGGCAATAAAATAGTGGTCTCTGTGGTCAATGGTGGAGGTGATCAACGTAGCAGCTTCAGAGTCGGTTCTGGCAACAGCCAACAAGTTGGAGCCAAAGATATCAGCAGAAGCTCTAATAGCAACCAATCTGTTAATGTGTTCCTGGACTGGCACCAACACTTTCCCAGCCATGTGGCCACACTTTTTGGTACCTGGAGCCTGATCTTCAATGTGGATACCGGCAGCGCCTCGTTCGATAAACAACTTGGTCAACTTGATAATGGCAGTGATACCACCGTGACCAGTGTCGGCATCGGCAATAATTGGCCTCAAAAAGTCAATGTATGGGGTCTTGGCTCTCTCTTCCTTGGACAAGGTCAACCTCTCTTCTCTCTGCTTTCTGTCGTGGAACAACTGCGCAAACCACAAGTGCTCAACCTTGTTTGGAACGGTGTCCATTGGGTAGTCCGCCAAATCGGGACTTGGTTCGTTTGAGGTCGAGGCAGTCGACGAGCACTGCCATCCCGAAACATAGATCGAGTCCAAGTACTTGGCCATTTGAGCAACGTGGATTGGGTCCAAGGCACCAAAAGTAAACGAAGCAGTCTTGTCAGCATCGTGCTTCTCCAAGAGCGAAAACAACTTGTCAGCTTGCTGCGACGATGGGTAGTCAATCTTCAAAGTACCTCTCTTTTTAGCGATATCTTCAGCCGAATAAATTCTCTTGGTCTTTCTCCATCTTGGCTCAGACCACCACTTTTTGATTGCAGCAACTTCCTGCTGGAACTTCTGCTCTTCTTCGTTGATATCTATCTTGGTGTACGCCATGGTGCGAAAAATATTCTTCTATAAATTAGTATTTGCTTCTTTTTTTTTTTTTGCAAAAGTTAACAAATAAGTAAAAATGAAAAGGGCAATCTATGCAGAAAAAGAAGAAGAAAAATCGAGCAAGAGGAAGATTTGGGAAAAACCTGGGGGGAAAGAATATGATGCAATTTATATGATTGGGAAATGTTGAAAAAAAAACACTCAGAGTATGTGAGTCTATCGTTGTCGAAATGGTGTGTCATTTTCCTGTTTCTGAAAAATTTCACTGCTAACTCCGAAGTACCGTTGCATTTTACTCTCTTTTTTTTTTTTTTTATTTTCCCGCCCCCTTAGTCGGGAAAAGCGTGCGCTACCACCCCTAGTATTATTGCTTCCTTCCCCAGATTTCGTTCTCTCTGTTTTTCTCTCTCGCTTCCATCTCTCCGAGCCTCTATAGTTTGGTGTTTTTTTTTTTTTTATTTTTATTTCGCGGATTGTTCCATTCATCCTGCTGCTAGTTCCTCGGTTAAAAGGGAGCCTCTCCAGATTGGCCAATCACACAACACTTTGCTTTTCCCAGCCTCTCTCGCTGGCTCTTTTCCAGCTTCATAAAGGCAGATGGATAGAGAGAGGGGAAGATAGGGGAAGATAGGGGGAGACACGGGGACGCGTATACGGAATTGTCCTGTCCCTGCTGGTCTCCCGTTGGCCTGTGGAGACAAGCTATCGTGTGGGGCTTGGAAAACTCTACTACATATACATCGATATCGCTCGTTGGTGCTCTCTGATTTGTCTAATGTGTACGCCTCGCCAGAGGTAGGAGAAGACGGCGGCTGGTGGTCACGTGCGCTGGAATGTGCTCCCCGGGCCATGCCCACATTTGTCCGCCAGTTTTTGCATATGACAAAACCAATACCGCCACACACATATACACGCAACACGAGCCAAGTCTGAACCTATCGAGAGGGAGGCGGCTCATTCGACTCCGCTTCGGACAAGCTGGAGACAATCCCTGAACAGTAGGGATGCAAAAAAATATAAAAAAAAAACATTATCAAGAATTACAAGCAATTAAAAACGCCGACGGAAATTACCCGATTCGGTATCGGTGACAGGAATCAGTTGACATATTATCAGAGGGAAAAAAAAATGGAATAGAGAAACGCACGGAGTTCGACAGCGACGACGGGATGGTATGGTACCCTGATGGTGTTAGTGTCGGTGGATGGCAGTTTATTGGTAGATTCACCACTTTTGCAAAATCATGCGAGATCAAACTGGAAGAGAAAGAGCCGAATGGTATTTATATCCTCTGTGATTTTTCCATCTTTCGTTGCCCCACACTTTACACGCTCTGAGCATGTATTCAAACAAGCAAACGCGACTGGATTTTTCCAGTCGGGATTTACTCTCGTCGAGGATTTCAACCCAAGTATCTCACACATCATCTGTTATCGTAATAAAATGGTTATCATCCCTTTTGTCTCTACACACATGGCATCATTGGAGATCAATTTCTGTTTTTTTTTTTTTTTTTTTCTGGATACAGATCTTGAAAGATGCAGATCTCACAAGTGGCCACAACACACGAAGGGAGATGAGCTCAAGCGACAATTAGGGCAAACACTGGTCAAACCTTTAGAAAGTGTGAAACTTGATCCCAGAACACATATCGTACCAAACCCTTTTTTCTCAGTTTTTTGCCAGTCTTTTTTTTTTTTTTTCATTCTTTTTTGCTCTTTTTAGAGCCAGCGTCCAGTTGTTCCTTTGGCGTTTTTCTCTTCCTCACCATATTGGATAAATCATTTACTACCGGGGCTGCAGCCGATACTTTAGCCTTCTCGGCTTGGCCACCGCCACCGATTCCCAATTGGCTTTTAATTATGTCCACTTGCTCTTGTGTGATTTCCACCTCGGGATCCTTTCGAAGCTCTTCATATTTCTCCTTGAGCTCAGAAACTAATTCGTCAATCTCTTTGCGTTCCTGCTCGTCTGTCACTTTGGATTTTCTGGCTTCGGTTGAGTCTATTGCCAATTGGATTTGTTCGGCAGCTTTTTGACGCAGTTGGGGCTCTTCGACACAAAACTCCAAAGCCAAGGCCAATTTGTAATGTGATTCTGAGAGAAATGAAGATGTCTTTGGGTATAGTTGCAATCTCAACTTCAACGATTGTTGTAGATCCTGTGCTGATTGCGGGAAATTTTCCGCCTCTAGTGAAACTTCACCGAGGATATCGTATGTTTCGGAAAGTTTTATCAACGTGCTGACGTATTCGTCATCGGTGGGTGTCGTTTCATCCAGCAAGTATGGCGGTTCGATATCGGGTTTCTTCAAAGTGTCAAGTTTGTCTTCAAAGGATTTTCTAGCCACGTCCAACACCATCCATGCCATTTCAAAATCACTAGCATCCTCTTCCTCCTGTTCTTCATCCTCCTGTTCCTGTCCCTCTTGTTCCTCGCCTTCCTTGACATCTTCCCATCCGTCTCCTTCTTGGGCCTGCGCCTCTGCCGTTTCACCTTCAATTGGTTCAGCATCGTAGAATTGGAAATTGTCTTGTTCTTGTTCTTGTTCTTGTTCACCTTCCACTTCCTCGTCTTGCTCATCTTGTTTTTTTTCCACTGTTGTTGCATCCGGAACTTGACCCGTATTGGCTTCAACTCCCCCCAAGACACTGGATTTGCTCACTCCACTCTGAAACAACGCCTTGCCGTACAATAGTAACAAGTCGCCATCTTCCCTGCCTTCATGGTGCTTCGAAAAGGCTTCGCATGCTTTCCCGTATTTCCCTGAAGCTTCATCGTATATTTTCGCTGAATACGCCTTGGATCCCTCCGAGATTAGTTTATTGATCTCTTCCGTGTATAACGAGGCCGACATTGCTTCGATGTTAGATATATATATGTGTCTGTGCGGCGTAGTAAAGTCCTTGTAGTTACCCCGGTATCCCAATATCCCTTTGTTGGCTTGTTTGTCTCTCTTGCTCTTCCCTCTCAATTTTCTCCTCTGTTTGTTTGTCTCACCAGAGACGCGTTCTGCTTCACTTCACAGGGGTCTACTATGAGGGCAGTACAAGTAGATAATATGCGCCAACGACGAGATTTACGAACCGGACTTGTAGAATAAATCAATGCCCACTTCAACAGAGCCGAGTTTACGCAGAGGGGTTCGAAAATGAGGGCTATGGAGGTTATCAAAAAAAAGGAGATGAGTAGCTTTTCAAATGGTACCTTCAGGGGGGTCTGTGTGGGTGCGCAATTTAACCTCAAGCATCCAACGAGGCTTTGGCTGCGTCGTTGACAAGACTCCCCCCTCACACATCGGTTCGAGAGCCCCCCCCTTCGAGTGCATCTCAATAGCGATGATGATCAACAACTACAAGCTAAAACTTAAAATGGGCTTCTACTGCGGCACGGCAGAAAGACATAAAGGCTGTGGGTTATCACGAGTCTCACTTCAAGCACGGGAAAGAATCCCTAGAGACTGTGGTTGCCATAACACGGCTACACTGCCTTCCTTCCTCCTGTACTGACTGGCTGATGGATGATGACGAGGGTCACTTTTTACACACACACTTTTTGCTTTTGGTTGCAGAAAAATTATATAGTAGCCTTTGGCACTCGGTTAAAGCAAAACAACAGTAGTGAGAGTATTTGATAACACACACACACACACCTATACGCCTATACACCTGTACACTTTATTGTATCAGATATAGACGTATAACATTCAAGTCAAGAGCCCGAATTGATACAATACCGTTGGAGAAGATACAATCGATGCTTAGTAGTATCTCGTCAAGTTTTTAACAGAAAAAACACGCAAAAAAAACCCCCCCACTTGACTTTCATTTCTTGTTGTTGTTGTTGTAAAACCACTTCAACATGAACACTTCAACAAAGCCTCCAAGAAGGAAACCTCCTCCGGGTGAGTATTTTACAATTGATACGGGATATGCAACCCAACCCATTGAACCCCTGAGTTTCGAGGCATACCTGTCGCCGAATTCGTCTTTTCATCTTCACCACACGCAATTCGAAGAACAACAACAACAACAACAAACTCCGCGAACTCCTTCTTCAGCAACAGCTCCGCCATCTTCCTCCAGACCGTTCCCTTTGCAAGTACCCACGCAAGAAGGGACAACGTTTGCACTGCCAAACCACTCATTCGACGAATCCTTCACCTCCTTTGCATCACCAAAACCAAAGGGCCCCAAAGATATCCTGGAGTATGACGAAGAGCAAAGCCTAACTTCGCCGTCAATACCCGCTTTCCCCACTACTTCCACACATGCGAGTATATCCATCAAGAGACTGCGACCGCTGCGTGGCTACCAACAGATATCCCGACCGAGTATGAGTTCGTTGAACTTCGAACACTCGTATACCTCGCACACTTCGCAAACTTCGTCTTCTTCGTCTCCTCCGTATCCAATTCTGCTGGGTGACTTGGAAAAACTCGACAAAACACCGCCCTATCCAATGAAAAACTTGGAGGAAATCTTGACGGACGACTATGATCAATCCGGATACTCTTTTGAAGTTGACTCGCCATCTCAACGACGAACGAGGGCTATAATCGAGGAGTCAGTCACCTCTACTTCTCCAAAATGGCCCGAGGTGCCAAATTTAAGCACCAACGTTACCACCACCACCACCACCACCAAAACTGATTCACCATCGACTTTGTACGGAAGTCATCGTTTGGATGATACAAGCCAATTCAATGGCGACGTGTCTCGGACCCCGACAAATCCACATTTCAGACACGGACATCGGCAACAGCGGTCCTCAGTCAACTCCTTGACTCATTTTGCAGATAACGAGGTATATAGTCGGTCGCCTTCGCCAAAGAGATCAATTCATAGCAAAAACTTGTCAGTTTCGAGCGGTAATGACGGCTACTTTGCCAACGCCAACTCACCTCCAGGGAGCCCGCGCCGTCCACGACTGACGTACCGGGTGGTTTCTGATAATCCATTCTACGACGACAGCGACTCGATGGACCGCCACAGGGACGACTTTGAGTCCCCCGCGTCCGAGTACTTTGACTATTCGATCTTGCCCGAGCTCCCTGTTAAGGAGAAGGAGGCGACACGAAAGGCACTTCCTCCTCCTCCTCCTCCTCCTCCAGTGCCCTCGGCACTTCCACCGCCGATACCCGAGGCCATCGCCATGGCAAGAAAAAATCAAGACTTGCCCCCGTTGCCGTTGGAACTACCACAGTTGCCCGTTTGTTCAGCTTCTTTGCAAGCGCACCACTTTGAGGCATGTCTTAAAATCTGGTCGCTATCCGAACTATTCAAGTGGTGCTGCAAGCTCCAGTATTGGTTGATAGACCTGACATTCTCGAAACAGGAACTCAAGAAAGCAATCATAAGATTATTGGCGTTCCACAGGAGCGACGTACCCTTGGACTTGATCACCAAAGGTTCTCAACTCATATTTGATGCCTTATTGCAAGCGGGTGCAATTGAAATGATGGAGTTGCACAATGCAAACAGCAAAGTCGACAAGTCGGTTGTCGTTTTCAACGAGGCGGCGTATGTCAATGGTGTATTGCCTGTCCTCACAGAATGCTATTCGCCGGTTCGTCATTTGAAAGATGAAGAAGTGCTCTGTTACGCACTGTCGTGCAAATTCAGCAAGCTGAAGAATCTCGAGCGCAAGATGAGAAGTATGGAAATCAAGAAAATCGTATTGGACAATGACTGGGCCGCCCATTGGCGTCTAACTATCGAGGACTTGCGCGGCTTAGACCCAACATTAATCAAGAGGCAGTCGCTCTTGTTTGATTTATTGAGGTACGAGCAAACGTTTATCCAGCGAGCAAAATGCTTTGCCGATGTTGTTTGTCCCGAGTTTGTCAATGCTGCAAAGAGCTTCACTAGCAATTCGCGAATCAAGGCATTTGACGAGGAGGTACTTCCCGCAGTGCAAAAAATTGTTCAAATCCACCAAGAGCAATTGTTTGAGCCTCTTTTGAAAGTTTTGGTGGCCGAGGGGAAATTCATAAACAGCGTGATTGAGATTGCCAATATCTATTGCGACTGGGCAAGAGATGTTCGCCCGTACTTGGTGACGTATATGAACAACATGCCGATGATTGAAGATTTACTAGCAATTGCAAGATTAAAGGCCTTTTTGGATCAAAAGATTGGTACCTTGCCCGAGGTGCGCGACTTGAAAGTTAACGTTTCGATTTTGTTCATCAGTACTTTCAACTCAAGGTATCAACAGATCCCCTTGCAATTGTTGGACATTCAAAAAAAGTACCAAAAAAGCGAACCAGAGTATTTCTTACTCCAACAAGCCAGCGACGAAATCAAGAAACTAGGATCCAAGATCAATGACTCGAAAAAGACCGCCGATAGCGCGCACGCAATGGAGCAAATCAAAACCGAGCTTCTGTGGAAGTCGGGTTTCCGCCAGGTCAATCTCAACTTGGATTCTGCTAACCGAAAGTTTATATGCCGGGGAGACTTGACGAGGAAAAGCGACCTTAAGATCACCACCCAGATCAATCACATTGTCATTTTGGACAACTATTTGCTCATCACCGAACGAATTAAAAACTCAAAGTCGTCATCATCGTCGTCGTCGTCGTCGTCGGGGGCTCAGTACCGGATTTGTGAAGATCCTGTGCCGATTGACTTTTTAATATTTTCTGAAAAAATTGTCAGTTCGTCTGTATCTCCGATTAAACTCACGTCAACGTCGTCGTCGCTGCACTTGAAAGGGACACCGTCGCAAACCCAATCGGACGAGGACAATTCCATCCAATATGGAATCAAGATCAAGTACGCGGGCAAACCAAGACATTCAAATACGTTTCTCTGCAAGACTGAGCGCGAGAAGGATGCCTGGATGGGGTACATCAGCTCTGCTAAAACAGCAATGTGCAAGAGATTATACAGCTCGCCGGCATACACAATCAGGCTGCTTTCAAGCACGTGTTTTGCTTATGATTTCCACAACAGAGTGCAAAAGTTGCAAATGCTAGTCCCGTTTGATCCCATTTACGCCATCAGCTCGAATGCGCTAAACATGATGAAACAAATGGCGATCCCGGCAGACATTTACAGTGCTGCTGCACCTCGAGGTAGAATGACATTCAGCTCTATCAAGTGCTGCGTCACTTTTATTTATAATGATTACAAATTCACATTGGTGGGTTTGCACAATGGCTTGTACTGCTGCGAGTCCAAATCGAGATGGAAAAAAGTCATGAATGGATCGGATTTTTCCAAGATTCACGTCGATACCAGTACTGGGTTGGTGATTATCCTTAGCGACCGGACATTGAAATATTATTTGATCCACCAAATAATAAACGTATACACTCAGACTGCCACCGAATTGAACGGTATTCCCTTGTCGAATGACCCGGTGCTTTTCTTCTCGATGGCCAATCACAAGAATGTGCCGATGCTATTTTTGGCAAAGAAAAAGGGAAACCTAACCAACTTTAAGGTGATGATCCCTGAAACCGATAATAATGGCGTTTTCAGCCGCTTTCGAGATGACAGGAAGTTCTACATTGAGGCTGAATGCTACGGCATCTCAATCTTGAACTCGTCATTTGCCGTGCATACAGACAAGGGGTTTGAAATCCTTGAGCTCGAGCATATGATCCCCAGACCAGTGCCCGAGTTGCCCGACGTTGAATCTGAGCCTGTCCCTAGAAAGAAAATCGACCAGTTTGTGAAAACATCTGGACCCAGCGATAATGGCAACGCCACCACCACCACTCCCAACACCATTGTGCGAAGTATCAAGAAATTGCTATCTTCATCACACGTTATTCCCTTGGGTATGTTTAAACTATCCAACAATCAAGAGTTTTTACTTGTTTACGACGAGTTTGCTATATTTGTCAATAAGCACGGGTTCTTGTCGAGATATGTGATTTTGCTATTTGACTTTAAGGCCAAGTCGATAAATTTCAAGAATAACGATCTTTTTCTCGTTAAGGACGACGTGCTTGAAATATTGTCCATCAGCAATTTCGCTAAGGGCTCGAACAAATTCATCCAGGTGATCACTGGTAGAGATATCAGGTTAGTATCGAGTCCCGAAAGTGATGATGTCACGGTAGCAATGGCGAATCCGTTGGTGCCTGGTTTACAATTGTTGTTTGATTTGGTTCCGAAATGAAATGAAAGTTACGAAAGAAAAAGAGATAATCTTACTGAAAAAAAAAAAGAAAAAGATCTTCTCAACCTCACGTTTGCATGTTATTAATTCGCATACTATTTATTGCAAGTTTTCTTTTTTTTTTTTGTTTTTAGCTTGTACTCTCACTTTGTGTATCCGTGCACCGCGAGCCAATCGTAGATCAACTTTGAATCACGTTGGGCCCATTTACCCTTGGCGGAAATGATATCCAACGACTGTGCCAATCCCTGGTTATAACCCGTTGTGTCCTTTTGGCTAAAGAATTTCTCCACGCGTTGCTTTTGCTCTTCTTTAGTGAATCCAGACGTAGCCAACGTCACCACTGACCCCAACATGGACAAGCCAGGGGGCAAGATCTGGTAAACCTTGTCCCAGTTGACAGTTAACCAGTCCCATAGTTTCTCAACACCTTCCTTGTGGGCTCTGAGTCCCTGCATGGGGATGTAGATGTCCTGTTGCTTCACCACGTCCGATTGCAACAACAAGCCAGCGACCTTATCCATGATTTCCGGTTTCTTGAACCTACCAAATGCACGCAACGCGGCGATTTTCTCCTCGACGGATTGCGGGTTCTTGTATATAGCAAACAACTGGTCAAAAGTGGCTGCGTCGCCTTCCTTGGCGTTGATGTTGAAGATCGTAGCTCTCAAATTGGGGTGGATGGCCTTTTTGTCTCCGGCGACAAACTTTTTAAATGCATCGCGGGCATATGCAACTGCTTTTGGGTCATCTGCGTTGGCGGCGGAAGCGAAAAGCGATGATTTCAATTGTTGATCTGCAAACGTGTCCGTTTCTTTAAACTCCCATCCAATCTCGTTCAATTTGGCGCCAATCAAGTCACGGGTGAATGTTTTCAATGCGTTATTGGTGGCTTCGTCTTCAAACATCAATGCTGCCTTCATTGATCCGATCCTGCTGAGGATCTCGTCCCACACGACATAGTTTGACTCTTGAGACCACGACTTGACCAAGTCCAACAAGCTTGAAGTTTTAATGAATCCCGAAGAGGCCAAAGAACCGGCATCGGCAACTAAGCCTACACGGTCCTCGACTGAAAGTTTGCCGTCGACACCTGCTTGGCCGAGTTTTGTCCATCTTGCAGGATCATAGGCGGTACGGTAGATACCAGCTTGGTCTCCATTGATTTTGAAAAAATCATCATTACCATCCTTTTTACCTGGCAATTTGAATGTCTTTGTTCTTTCATCCAAAACTAAAGACTCATCTAAACCCTCGCTTGTTTTCAATCCCAAAAAGACCGGGTAGATGACTTTATCTTCTTCGGGCTTGACATCACCAGTAGCCAAGAATCTGTTCTGGGTAACTTTAATTTCATCGCCAGACTCTTCAACTTTAACAATTGGGAATCCAATGTTTTTAGTCCAGATGTCCATAACAGTAACAACATCCTTGCCGGAAACTTCACCCAATGCTTGCCACAAATCAGACGTCTTGGTATTGCCCCACTTGTGCTTTTTCAAGTAGTTTGAAACTCCCTTAATAAAGACATCCTCGCCTAACCATCTTGAAATCATCTTTAACAAAGAGGAACCTTTACTATATGAAATGGCATCAAAGATTTGATTGATTTCATCTGCTCTCTTGACGGGGACTTCGATCGGATGAGAAGCTCTCAACGCATCCAAAGTTAAAGCATGTTGCAACGAGTCGGAAACATACGATTCCCAAACTTTCCAATCTGGATATAACGAGTCACAAGCATACCACGACATCCAAGTGGCAAAGCCTTCATTTAACCACAAGCCATCCCAAAAGTCCATGGTGACCAAGTTACCAAACCATTGATGGGCCAATTCGTGCATGACAACCTCAGTGACTCGTTGTTTAGTGTTGACATTGGTATTTTCCGGGTCGATTAAAAGGTCAACGGTTCTGTAAGTGATCAAGCCAAAGTTCTCCATGGCACCTGCTGAAAAATCATGGATTGCCACCATGTCACATTTGGGCAATGGGTAAGGAATATCAAACTTCTTATCGAAAAACGCCAAGGTCTTTGCTGCAATATCAGCGGAATACTGTCCCAAATGCTCAGAGCCAGGTGTAGCGTAAACTTTTATCGGGACACGATACGAGTTGTTTTCAACATATCTCAAGTCGCCAACAATGAAAGCAACCAAATAAGTCGACATCAAGGGGGTTGTGTTGAAGATGACTTTCTTTTTGTGGCCCTCCAACAACTCCGTTTCCTTTTCATCCATGTTGGACAAACACACGAGATCCTTATCGGCAATCAACTTGATGGTGAACTTGGCTTTTGCTGCCGGCTCATCATATGAAGGGAAAGCTCGACGGCAATCGGTTGGTTCCATTTGCGTGGTAGCGAGATATTTGGTCTTGCCGCCTTCTCCGTCTTGATACGAGGAGCGGTAAAAGCCAGCCATCTTGTCATTTAGTTCACCAACGAATTTCAAGTGCAATTGAGCAGTTGAGTTTTTGACCAAATGATCGGGCAACTTGAAAGTAACCGTTTGCTTCTTGGTGTTGTACGAAATATCCGTGATTGGCACGTCGTCAACTTTAGCTTCCTTCACGTCAATTTCCAACGAGTTCAAAGTGATGAAATCTGTTCTCTCCTTAACTTCGAAATCAATTGTCTCTTCACCGTTGAATTTAAAAGTTTCGAAATTGGGTTCGAGCGTAAGATCATAATGCAAGGGTTTAACGTTTGTTGGTAACACTTCTCGTTCTGTGGGCACCAATTGGGCGCCGGACCCTTCTTTCTCCAACTGTCTGCACATTGAGCAATTCCTAGTAAACGTTAGCTGTTGGTGTCTTTGATCTTGCTGCTGGCAAGAAAACCGTGTGGTGGCGATATGAGAAGTCTGAATTGTGGTGGTGGTGGTGTGTCTCGTGTCATTTATACCCCGAAAATTGTAAATTCGCGGTGTTGAAAAATTACTCGCCGTGTAATTACCGTACGCACCACCACCAAACGCGCCGCCGCCACCGCCAAAACCACCACCGCTAAAGAAAGTGACAGCGGAGTTTGTATAGTTGGTGTAAACCTCCACCAACGACGACGAGGTCACCGTTGTGGTGGTGGTTGTCGTATGCAAGTAGTGTCTAGCGCCCATCGACCCGATGGAATACAAGTTGAATCCAAATGGTCCGAGACATGTGGCCTGTGTCTCCAAACAGAGAGCCCGTGCAAGCCAATACATCGTTTCGCCGCCCCCTTTTCTTTTGGCCCGTTTGAGCCTCTTTTCGTTCTTTTTGTTATGAGGCAGAAAGCAAAAAGAGGGCTGTTTGACGAGCGTTTCGTAAATCTTTTTTTTTGGGGGTTCTTTAGCGTTGTTTTTTTTCTTCTGCCGCTTGTCAAAGACAATGCAGTTAGAGGTTGGTGGAGATCTGGATCTCACGTAGGAGGGAACTCCCGAGTGGCGTGTGACGTGCCGTTTCATGAGAAGGGTCGAAGAAGCCGAGTTGTGGTCCAAAACCGGTTGTAGACGGAGTGGAGAGGCTGCTGGGTTAAACGGGTCGCTTGTTGATACTCTTTTTTCAAAGAGAAGGAGACAGAGAACGGGCCTTGGGTAGAGGGTAAAGAAGGGGAGGAGGCAATTCAATACGGCATATACTTCGCCAACAACCTCATACTGGCACGGCCCTTCACTGGCACGGCTCTTCACTGGCATTTGGCTAATACACTCCCGGGGCTCTTTGATCTAGAGGTGGTTTTTTTTTTTTTTTGTCTGTGCTGAACCCTCTGGTGATTCATCTGGGGACACCATTTTTGTTCATTACTATACTGGTAAAATTACTGCTATACACCACTCGGCTAACCAGTTCTTTGAAGTATATGAATGCCGCTGTCGGTTTCAATAACATCACTGATTTCGCCAACATGTAAGCCAAAAGCCGTAGTTTCAAACGCTGGCTGCATTTCGCGCTTCCCGAAAAATCCCAAATCGCCACCGCGGGAATGGGAACTGCAGTCGCTTTCAGTTTCAGCAATGTCAGCAAAGGTAGCTTCGCCATTCAAAATCTTGACTAGATGCTTTTTGGCCACAGCGATGGCTTCATCTCGTGATATCAGTATTCCATCCGGTGATTTCCATGATTTGGGCTTTCTCGATGAGCTGTTCTTAATGAGAATATGGCTTATCCTCACTTTCCCTTCTTCATTAGCAAGTGGTTTATAGCCGTTGTTCTTCAATCTCTGTATATACAAAGCTAACTGTTCTTTATTGGTGCCGTAGGGAGGATCCCACGACGATTCTTTCGTCGATTGGTTTAAATAGTATTCTTTATTGTGTGTTTTCGAGATCTTGATGGTCCAATTGGGTGGTAAGCCCGTGCTTGTACTTGTACTCATGTTCCTTCTTTTCTTTTCTAATTCGCCTGGTCGGTGGGTGTAATTGCTGTTGGCTACAAGGCTTGTGTGAATAGTAAGCAGATGTAAGTGTTGTTTTGAAGACGAAAATCTCGGATGTGGTGTACCTTTTTTTTTTCTACACGGCGGTCACGTGCTGTTCCAAAACATAGATCACCAATGATGTAAACCATCATCATCATCATCACGGGTCCAACAGAGGCAATCGCTGCAAAGTCAGTCTATCGATGAATATATGTAAATATAAATAATCGTATGCGGTCTCTATCTCTACTTTTATTGTTTATTTCAAGAAAATAAAAAAATGGAAAACGATTGTACGGGAATAGTTTAGTCTACTTTAGATACCTCTAGCTTTCAATGCGTCTAGAACTTGTGAAGCAACAACGTTAACGGGATGATCACATTGGACTTTAACAACTCTGCCTTCTTTGTCGAAGTAGTCAACCACGGGCATCGAAGTGTCGATAAAAGTCTTGAACCTCTTCTTTATGCTTTCGATATTGTCATCTGCGCGACCACTAGTCTTGCCCCGCTCTAATAATCTCTTCAACATCACCGACTCGGGACACTCGAAAAACAAGGTGAATGCAGACTTGGCAATGGTGTTTTCAAACGTGAATGCTTGGTCCATCTTTCTCGGGAACCCATCAACCAAAAACTTGCTTTTCCCATGCTCATAGTTTTCCTTGATGGCGTTCTTGAGCAATTGAACCGTGACTTCTTGTGGCACGATGGTTCCTTCCTTGATACATTGGGCAATTAGCTGGCCGTATTGGGACCCCGACCGATTCTGTTCTGCTCGAAGCAAGTCTCCAGCTGAAAGATGAACAAACCCTTTTTCCTGGACGAGTTTGTCGCATTGTGTTCCCTTGCCCGAACCGGGTCCTCCAAGCACAAAGATGACTGAGATTTTGCCAGGGGGGAATTCTGGTGACGATGATGATTCAAAGGTTGATGCTGGTTCAAATGCAGATTTTGGCTGCTCTGTTCTATAATATGCAGCCGCAATGGTTGACCCAAGTGCCAAAACACCCATTACAATCAATACTTGAGCTTTTGATTTATCGGATGGAGGTGGCGGTGGTGGTGTCGATGATTTTGTCGATTGAAATCTTTGAGATACCGATGACCTTGGCCTGAAATTAGGTTTATACAAGTTCCTAGCTAGTGATCTAGCAAACACTGATTGCCTTGACAACATTGTCGGTTATGTTGAGCTGAGGCTCTGTGGTTGTTGGCTAGTTTCACGATGACTTAAAAAAGAAGAAACAAAGGAAATGTTCAACTGTTGGTTTATGAATTGCGTGATGTTTCTCCCTCTCTCTGCTGGAAGTGAGACCAGCTGCCGATAGATCGCGTACCGTTTCTACGACCAAAGAGATCCCCTTCCAAATTTTTTTTTTTTTTATTTTGGCCGAGATCGCAGTCCCTTTTAGAAAATAATTCAATCTACTCTCAATCTACCCGTAACCTTAATATTCCAAAATCTTGTCGATACCTCTCTATATCAATCACTTGGTGATCTATATATAAATATGTGTGTGTGTGTGTTTGGAGTGCTTTACATCATTTCCGGTATGACGAGAGCTTTTCATCGTTGTATCTCAAAAACTGACCATTGACTTCCTCCGGCCATCCTTTTAAAGCCAAATTAGCCAACACAGCACCAGGCTCATCGGCGTCAACCAATTGCTTATTCTTATGCAAGTCAATGAATCTTTGCCATACCTCAGGATTCATTCCAACGCCGTGTTTTTCTCTGATTTCCTTTTGCATATCGGTAGCAACAACTCCGGGAGCTATGGAAATGGCTTGGACTCCCGAGTTTTTCTCTTCGGTAGCTAGTGACAATATGAGGTGGTTCAAGGCGGCTTTCGAGCTTCCGTACGCGTACCATCCGCTATATGCTGAAGTCGCGGCGCCGGAACTCACAGCAACAACGTTACCTTTCGTCTTTTGCAACTCGGGCAACGCGTGTTGAATCAACTGCACGACGGAAAACAAGTTGATGTCATACAATTTCTTCCAATCCTCAATTGCCGTCTCTTCGATCTTGCCCACTGGATCAATGACTCCGGCATTGGCGATCACCGAGTTCAACTGGCCAAACTTGGAAATGGCTGTCGCTACTGCCTGCTTGGAAGTTTCCGATGCTGTCACGTCGCCGGCAACAATCTCGACTCTATCCTTGCCGTATTTGGTTTGCAATGCAACGAGTGCTTCTTTTGACCTGGCAACGGCAACGACTTTTGACCCCTTGTTTTGCAAAAGAATATCGACAATTGCTTCACCGATCCCTGCAACAATTTTTCAATTAGTTTCGCAATTCTGGCAAATTTTTTAAATTAGTCTTAGCTATGACTTGAGTTAGCAAGTTGACACATACCCCTTGACGCTCCCGTTACAATTGATACGTGTGACATAGTTTTAGAGGTGTTTCTTGAGAATGAAATTGAGATATGGCGGGTTGTTCTCTACCTTGCTTCTTTCTCTATTTTCGTTGTTCTTTTTCCTTCCTTTTTTATTTTCCTATTTGAGCGGTGGACGGAGAATTATAATTCCAATTGCGCTTCTGTATGAAAGAAATCTAGAGAAGATCGAAAATCCCATGGAATCGGTTACCATGTCCCTGATAGAAAAACATTTGCCTGTAATTTGTTAATGTACAGGTTATTGTAAATGTGTATTCAAATATATGTTCTCCACTTCTAAAAGTGAGAAGCGGGGCTGTTCAAACGAGCACCGCCATCAACCGGTAAATCGACTCCGTTTATATAGTTGGCCTGTTTCGAGCAGAGGAACAACAAGGCAGCTTGCAAATCTTCCTTTTCGCCCAATCTACCTCTGGGGTTAGTTTCTCTAAGCAATTGGCCTCCCATGTCGATTAAACCCTGAGCCATCTTTGTTGGGAAAAAGCCTGGCAAGATATTGTTGACATTGATGTGTCTTGGGGCAAATTGAACGGCCAAGTTTCTACCCAAGTGGGACACAGCTGCTTTCGAGGCCAAGTAGCCGTAGGTTCCCACGGCATCGTTGTTCAAGACACTGATGATCGAGGACATGATGATGATTCTGGAAGGGTCTTCGTTTGTGGCGGCTTTTTCCAATAGTGGAGTAAACAATTTGATGGTGTGGAAAACGGCAACAATGTTTAGATTGATCACCTTTTTGATGGCCTTGATGTCGTGGTCTTCCAATGGAGCGCCCCAAGTGGCTCCGGCATTGGCAATCAAGATGTCGACTTTATCAACTTGCTCAGCAACCTCTTCATAGAATTTCTCGCACTGGGCCTCATCTGATAAATCCGCGGGGATGGCAATGATCTTGACCAGTTTGCCGTTTTTTTTAGCCACTTCTTCTAGGTGTGTTTTGGCATCTTCACAAGCCTTGGCTTTTCTCGACGTAACAACCACCGTCTTTGCTCCATTTTCGACTAGAGCTTCGGCACAGTGCATACCCAACCCACGAGTTCCTCCGGTGACAACGGCGATCTTACCGTCAACATTGAAATCGACCATCTTGACCTTACCTTTATCTTTTTTCCTAAAAAACTGAAAAAAACTACTAGAGGTGTTTGGTGCCTTCCTGGGGGGAAAGAAAAGTGGCGCTGAAAAGTTGAATTTCTATTGCTGTCAGCAGTAAAGGGAAACCGGGGAAATCTCAGATTTGCGGAGAACGAGAAACAGCGAGCCACTAAGGGGTTGAGGCGAAGGGGGGGGCGGGCCCAAGGGGGAGGCCCAAGGGGGAGACTTACTAACAAAACAAGGGACGGATAAATTTCGCTGTTCTCGTGTATAGGGGGAACCGCGACATCTCCACTTTTTCGGCTAATTGGAAACTCGAGCACTATTTCAACCAACAGCACTTGAGGTTCGAGCCCAAGGGGTACCCCCCTGAAGTCTGAAGAAGTCCAGTCCGTAGAGTACAATCGTAACCCTGGACCGAGTTTCCAAAGCATAGATGTCAATGTCAGTGTAGCGGAAAAAATTTGAATATCCATACCACTTGTTTCCAAACAAAATATATTTTTTACTTTTTTGGAAGCAAAACGGCACCAATATTGTTCACTGGTTGCAAAATAATTCTCCTTCTACGCAAACAACAAATCGATGAAAGAAATGAACTTTTAATGTATATTGGGTCGTAATTTTTTCCTATGGATCAACCTTGCTAGTACACGTACCAAGGAATCCGACCCCCCGTTGTCAAATGACAAGTGAAGCAAGCCGATAATGTTCGAACTAAAAAATCAACCTAATTAACCAGCAGCTAATTGTTTCCCAAACAAGCAGTACCAACCAAGCAGCAGAATTCAAGCAGACAGCAACGCCAAAAGTCAAGATTAGCGAAGACCGAACTACAGCCGCATGGAAGATGCGTGAGTCGGAAACGTGCATGAGCTTGTCCTCTTCTTCTTTTCCATCACCGTCGATGCCGGTGCCCCTAGTTCTCGTGAGCGTGGGCAATTTTTCATTTCTTATTATGTGGTGATTTCTGCCAGCGAGAATGGTGGATTCGAAATCTCTCGCTTGTACACTGGGGATTCTCAATTTCACCAAGTTGACTCCATTGACTATTTGCTCTTCTTCCCGTTGTTTGGAGCCGACCACGGCGGTGGACGCACCGCCTTTGGTGATCTGTTCAACAGCCATTGTTCTTTTCTACTCTCGTTTCTTTTTAAACAACAAAGAGATGTCAAGATGAGAGTAAGAAACAGAAAGAGAGAGGGCGAAGGGGGGTTAGGGGCCGTTTTTTTTCGAATCTGGGAGGAAGATTGCAGCCTTTTAATATCAGCTGCTTTTCATCAGTTTCGTTTCTGGCCATGTCTTTTGCTGATTGCAGTTTGCAAATAGCAATTCCTACGAAGGGGCATCTCTTGCAGAATATTGTGAACATGTTACCTTTTATAGACATAAACTCGGAGCGTAGCTAACAGGTGTTGGAAAAAGGGTTGTTGGGGTGGTGGCTAAACAAAAATCTGAAAAAAAAAAAATATCGTGAAGTCAGCCAAGTTTAAAATGAGTCCCTGTCGTAGCGGAGACCACCACCCATAATCGCACCCTCCCTTGTTCTCTCCCAGGGACAAGGCGCATTGGAGTCAATGGTGGATTACCAAGATGGAAAAAGACAGGAAGTCAAATTCGAAACAAGAAAGATGGAGAGAAAGATAGAAAGAGGGTAACTTTTGAATTTAAAACTGCAAAAAACAAAGAAAAAGGATTTTAAAAAAGAGAATATAATTAAAAATTTTGGTCTTGTAAACCCCCCCCCCTCGAATGGTATAGTTGGATAAGAAGGAAGCTTAAGTTCAATACCCTATAAAGGTAACGAATTTTCCCTCCAGTAATCCAAATTTCTCTAATTCTGTTCTGCCCTCTTCCCCCCCTGAATTCATTCTTTTCTTAGCCTTCCCCCCCTAGTGGAGAGTTGACGGTAACGCTTTTTTCTCTTTGCATCGACAAAATCACTTAGCCCTGACCAAGATTGTTCTGCGCACCCTTGCCAAGTGGAAATCTCTAACTGAAGACCACCATACGTCCGGATCAAGGTTCATTTCATCGTCAGCGCGAATGAGCACTTGATCTACTTTGGCAAATTTGCATTTTTGTTCGTAATAACTTACTAATTCATGCTCAACGACACAATCAGCAATAATAACGAGCTTACCATTATTTTCTTCTTGGTTCTCTTTTTGGGCTCGGCCCCGGTTAAGCATTTCTAAGGGCAAGACTTGTTCATTCAAGACATAGTTGAGAAATCTATAGCCCATAGTCGGCATAAACGAAGCGACGCAAGTCAATTCAAACGCGTTTGGCTCATTGTCCATTGAAGCAAATGCCAATGTCGCGATGCATGAGTCGAGCGTGTCTTCAACGAGGTGGAAATCGCTCGCGACGTATTCGACGGCAACATCCGCAAACTGCAATTGCTTAAACGGGACATCGCAATTGAAACTGGAATCAAGATCTTCATTTGCAAAGTCTCTTTTCCCATGTTTCAAATCTTCGTCCATCAAGAGGTACATGATAAACACCGAGTCTCCATTTGCGGATATGCCCAAATCTCGCAACACCGTTTCTGGAGACAAGATCCTGGGTGAAGTGATGACATTGTATTTCTTGCGCGCTTTACTGTAGCCCTTGTTGATCAAGTTCCTGATAACGTGGAACAGTTGATTTGGCTGCAAAAACCATGCTGTGTCAAATGCAAGTATATGCATAATTGGGGGTTTTTTGTTCAACGGCTATGATTTGAAAACAAAAAAGAGAGCAAAATTGATTAAATGATTGGGGGGATTCGAAAGCAGGGTCCAAAGTGAGCGCAATCCTTGAAAACACTAGCCACCACCACCAACCATAACCCCCCCCCCCCCCACCTTTACATCCCCCACACCTCTTTTTAGGCTGCTTTGCAAAGATGAATATGGGTTTTAAACATTCATTCTCCCTCTAAAAAAGAAAAAGAAAAGAACTAGTTCTGTCATAATGACTCTATTACGCTACTTCTATAACTCTATAAATATACGAAATATGGAAATCTCTATTTGCAACAACCGTCTTTTCAGCAACGAGATAAGTTGCAGCACCATCCAGGTTGACCTTAATATGCGTATCCTCTTCCTGCGGCAGCTTTTGGAAACCGCATTTTGCAAGATAGTACTGTTCGAGATTATGCTCAACAATGTAATCCGCGTGGATGATGATCGCATCGAGCTCCTTGAGTTTAGTGGATGTGCTCAAAATTTGAAACAAGTCTGGCGATAGCAAAAGATGGTCAATGACGTAGTTGAGAAACCTTGCAGCTGCGTTTCTCATAAACGAGCAGAATGCCGTCAATTCGTAAACTTTAGCTCTGGTCTCCGAACTCTGGAATAATTGACCGTGGTATGTCTTCAACGCGAGTGCAACTAAACAGCGCCTCACTACACGATCATCCATCTCAAAGGAATCATCAGCGATGGTGATCTTGGCATCGTCCAAACGCGACAAGTCGAACTTCGAAATGAACTCCTCAGTGATGTCGCAATCAAAGCATGCCTCAACTTGTCTCTCTTTAAAGTTCCTCACGCCATTTTGTTCTTCAAACTGGTGGATCTCGTTACAACCACCAAGCAACAAATAAAAACAACATTCATCGTTGGGGCTAATGTACAAATCTTTCAATAGCGAGGTCTCCGTGTAGATTCGCGGTGTTTCAATGAGCTTGAATTGGTGTTGGGGCTTGTCGTATGCCTTGTTTATCAAGCACTGGAGCTCGAGGAACGCCGTTCTTGATTTAAACCAGGAGTAGGGCAAGATCAACACCTCGAGAGCCATTTATATGGTATCGCTGGAATGGCTGCTGCTCTTCAATATGGAAGTGAAAAATTGTATCAACGAGGGGGGTGGGGAAAGAAGCTAGAATGTAAGGAATGAGTCCTATGATCAACGGCATAGCGGCTGTATTTATATCGAGCGGTGGAATCCTTTGCATTGTCTTTTCAAGAAAATGAGTCAGTCTTGATAAGATCGAAGCTCCGTCATGGTGATCTTGAGGAATCAGTCACCACGAAAAAACATATCAATTTTGAAAGCAACTTCTCATGATGTGTATTCTCAACACATCTTTTTTTCGATTTATAATTCTATAACTCTATGACCCTATAAACAAAGGCGAGGTGGAATGGTCTCTTGGCATATACATCAATGGCAGCAGCATATAGATTCTCATCAATTTCAACCAATAGCTGATCCGAGTCGCTCTCTACAAACTCCAAAACTTCAGTGTAATAAGGAAGCAAGTCATGCTCAATAATGCAATCGCCATGAAGAACAATCTTGTCACACTTGGCAAGCTCTCGCTGCGCGCTTGAAACAAGTGGAAAATAAACCGGATCAGTCAAGATCTTGTCAATGACAAAATTCATAAACATGGGAGCTCCGCCCTTGATATAGGACGTAAACGCAGTGAGCTCGAGTTGACATGCACGTTTAGCTACGTGCGCCACGGGCGGTCCGTGATACGATCTGAACGCAAGGGAACCAAGACACCGCAGCAACATTTCACCCAGAAACTGCCAATTCGTTTGCGCTACTGTAACTTTGGCATCTTGCAACGTTTCCCAATCGAAATAATGGCGATACTGCTGCGGAATATCGCAACTGTAGCTCGTGGCGACGTTGGTGTCGTCAAAATCCCGCTTGAACCCAGCTTGGACCACCAAGCTGGCAAATGTGTTTCTGTCTCCGAGGAGAAGAAAGAAACAAATGTCATCATTTGGCGCTACCGCGAGGTCCTTGAAGAAATTCTGAGGCGATGTGATTCTTGGACTTTGAATCACATCATATTTCAATCTGGGTTTATCGTAGGATTTGTTGATTAGCTTGGTCAAGTTTTCAAGTGATTGTGGTAGTGTTGGCGATGAGGAACGGAACCAGGTGCGAGGTAGTAGCACCACTTCGAATGACATCTTTCCCGATAGTAAACCTTGATGTTATATCATGTTACTGCGTTGGCGTTCTTGTTCTCGTTGTTGATGCGGTGTTGAAATTTTGAAAAACCCTCTCTATGCATCCACGGTTATCTCAGATCTCACTTGTATGACTATTTTATTTTTTCATTTTTTGTATTCCGTGGTGGTTCCGGGAATGGGAGGTTCAAGGACCACTGCGCGATTCCAATCTCAACAGACCAACAGGGTGCAAACTATGCCTTTTGTCGTTTGAGCCCATGCAACTAAATTTGAACAAAAAGCCCGGTTCTTAAGCCGATGCATCTTTCAGTTGTTGACCTTATACGACAGGACGAAAAACTCCAAATTCTAGAATCCCTCTCGTTTGGGACAACTTGCTCCTAACCAAAAGGAACCAGAGGCTTAGTTCTGTCAAACACACTGGATGTGCGATTATAACCAGAAACTCCGACTCTCGCACAATTTGCTGAGACCAGCAACTACAACAACAACAACAACAACAACACGAGGTATTGCAATTGCGTCGTCGCGACACGTCTAAAAACTCATTTAGACGTGTATAACTCGTCCTCGTCCTCGTCCTCTATTTTTCTTTTCAAATGTATCGAAACCGAAAACAAATACAGACGTGCATTTTCCATTTCTCTCAACGTGTGAAAAGAAGAGGCTCTAACCTCGCGCAACTCCAATGAGCTCACACAACTATCCAAGAAAACAAGTTGTAGCTTTTGTTCCCGCTACTTTTTTCCACGTTTCAAGACGATGCTACTTCTGCAGTAAAAAACAAAAAGCATGGGGACATGGTCTGAGCTGGATCAAAAGTTCCCGCAACGAAGCAGAGGGAAGAAATCAGACCATTAGAGAAGAAAATGCGCAAGCTCGTTGACGCTGTTCCCCAGATTTCGGAAAAACCTTTGCTTACGGGTTAAAGAAAAGGGGGGTTATGGAGGTGGGGAAGATGCCGCTCTCGAGGTGCATGTGGTAGCGGAAGTGGACGTAATTAGTCCGCGGGGAGGGCCAGCGAGGGGAGGAAGCTCTTTGACGGAATTCGCCTATAATTGTCGCGCACTACTACATCAACCACCATTTAGAGACTCGTGATTTAGCCACACTTGGTTGCAAAGAGAAGTGTCTGCTTCAGCAACTATCGCAATGTTGTAGAACGGGCCGCGATATCTACATAATGTCGTTCATCGTATACACTGACCTTCTTTATTTTTTGTTTGTTTTTGGCGGAGGTAAGCGATGCGAGGCAACTGGGGGGGGGGGATTATCACGCACGGAAATGCTCAATATCACCTCATTCTGTTCTCGCAGTCATCTCGTTTAGGGGGGGAATGAAATATAACTCTTCTATAACTCCAGCATGAGTAAAATAACATGAAGAAGAAGGGTGGAGGGGCAGAGAGAAAATAAGAACTATATTATTTAATACTGGGGTGGATGTAATGAGTTGTTGAGTGGTGAGTTGTGGCGGTGGTTGGTGGTGGCAATGGAGGGTATAAGCTGCCTCTTGCATGTCTCCCGTTACGAGCCAAAAAAAATCATGCGATCTTTTTCATTTAGGGCCAAAGATATACAAAATCGCCCCGTGTGCGGTTTGCTACATAGACACCTCTTTCCGTCGGTATGCACGGCTGCAGCTACAGAATATACCACCATGTACCACCGTGGTTGGGAAATATATATAACCAGGCAAAGTGCTGCCGCAAAAAGTTCCACCCTTCTTGAGCAAGCATCCGTTATAAATATCAACTTGAAATCACTTTTCATTCAATACACAAACTTAGCAAACAACCTACCCGGCTTTTGGTCTCCAGAATAATGCACACATACTACATGAAAGCATCCTCGCCGACAGGCACAATCAGCTCTAGATACTCGGCTGCTTTACTCATAGGCTACCTTGCCATTTCGACCACTTTGCCGTTCATATATTCGTACAGAGAGTCCCACATGCTACAACATCTCGACAGCAAAGGCACGATATCATGGAGATCGTTATTCACGAAAATATGATGAATGTGTATATCATCAATTGATAGCTTATCCGGCAGTTTGTTTTTTGTTTCGTTGGTAAAGGCAAGTTTTTCGTTTTCTTTTTTTTTTCTTTTTGGGTTGGCTTTTTAATGTCACCATAGGGTGATTAAAGTCATGGGACAATATGGTGTTGCTAGAGTAGCACTGTTGTTAACCTGGTATAAGAGGATATGTTATCGCGAAATTAATGCACTTTTTTTTTGATAAATTTGCAATCGATTGTGGACTGTTTGTCAAAGTTGTGGCGTGAGAATCTACCGCCAGGATCCCACATCGGCTCGGGCCAAAAAATAAGAAATAAAAAAAAAACAAAAAAACAAGCACAACAAAACGATCTGCACAGTGCTGATTGAAACAGCAAGAACAGAACAGAGGAATAGCTGCAAGTTTCCCATCCAGCTCACTTGGGTCAAACTATGAGTAGATCCAACCCGTCGACGACATTCAACCGAATCCAGATAAATCCAGATGCTTTGCATGGCTTTGTCTTTTTTTTTTTTCTTTCTCTTGTTACAGTGTCAAAAAAAACGAGAAAAAAGTCATCATCTTGATACGTTCTATATACATCGTAGCCACACACACCCCACTCTCCTCTTCTCTTTTTTCTCTAATTTGAAGCCTGTTTTCTCCAAGGAGCGTTTTTGAAAATGTCCTTGATGTTGTTCATGTCCCTAATAGTGTCAAACATGGTCTGTTTCTGTGCTATATTCATCGAAGCATTGATTTCAATATCATGCGCAACCTTCTTCAACACGGGATTCGTAGCATCCGTGGCGTCAATCAGTTCAGGTTTGCCCAATCCAATGGTGTTTACTCTATACTTCAACAACTCCTGCTGGGGTTCGACTTCCCAGTTCTTTTGCAAAATGAACTGGTTGTGACGCGTAGGTGGAGCTTGGTCGATAATCTCCCTTGGGAGTTGATACGGATACTTTGAGTCAATCAATGTCAATTTGGCAATGGAGGCCAACCTCGAAGAAAGGGAAGAATTCAAGAAACTGGGAGCTCTACCGTAGAAAAAATGCTCGGGGGTCATTTGCGGATTCAAGTCCGCCGCGACCAATTCTTTCGACTCGATCCTACCAGCAACCGTTGGTTTTGATTCGGCTTGACCAAATCTGGCTGTTTTTCTACCTTCGGCTTTTCCTCTTGCAAATGGTGGCTTTCTCGTGAATGAACTTGATCTCGCTTGTCTTTGACGTCTTTGAGCCCCGTCGTTATATCCACCGACTGACGGGAATAATTTGGCACGCTGAGAAGACTCTTGAGGTCCTTCGAATAAAGACGTGTTCTCGTATCCCATTTTTGCGACTTGATCACGTTTTGAATTGTCTTTTCCTCTTCTAGAGAAAGATTGGGTTGAAGCTGGTTCAGAATCTGACGCACGAGACTCTTGGCCAAGATTCGTTCTCGCGTTGTTTGAAAAAAATCCTGAGCGTCTGTTTTCCGTGGTGTGAGAGTAACTTGCCCTTGCTCGTGCGTCCTGCTGAGATTGCGGCGAATTTCTTCCTTCGCCACGAAACGGACGTTGTGGGCCCCTGGCTTGTCTGTTGTCGCCAGGAAACCCAGACTGGCCTTTGCCAGGAAACCCAGACTGGCCGCCTTCTTTGCGAAACCCCAGCTGCAACCGAGTCTTTCTGGCCTCGTCTCGCTCTTTTGCTTCACTTTCTCGTTGTTTCTTCAATTCGGCAGCTTTCACCGACGATTTTTTAATTCTGCTAAAGATGTCGTTAAGACTAAAGTCGGTGACTTTCGTGGGACCTTGCGACACGCCCGCATCCTCGCTGGCATCCTGTTTTTTCTGTGTCGATGAGTTATATCGGATACACCCCTTCCAAGGTTGGCCAAGAAGGATCCTATTCTTTGCGTTCCTCACCAACATTGTAACCGTGATTGAGATATAGCGTTGAAGGAGTCGAATGGAAGCAACGATCAGGGATCCTTTTTTTTTTTTTTTTATGGGAGAATTGGAAATTTTTTTTTTCCCGGTAGCCTGTCGCAGTTGAACTTGTTCGACCAGGCAAAACCGAGTGCACACACATACACTAACACTGGGACAACAAGTTTGAGCCAACAACTTGTCGCTCAACAAGCATGAAAAACACACTTGGGTGGAAAATAACTAAAACTCAGCTTGAGCCGCTGTTTTGAAAAAAAAAAAACGAAAAAAAGACGTTTATTTCGGCTCACGTGTCGAACTCTGAGTATTCCACCAAAGGTAACAAAGCGTGAAATTTGTGCATCTCTCTTTGAACAGGACGCCCAACACGCCTTCTTGTTCCCAGTAGAATCGACCCTTCCCCAGCTGAATCATTTCCTACAAAGACCAATTGCTGTTTGCAAACTAGTTCCCAAATCGTGATGGCTGCAAATCCACTCCTCGTGCCAAATTTTCAATTCGATCTACACACGCCCTCCACACACACACACACACACACGCAGAGTTTGTTTGGTGGGCTGACATACCGCCAACACGGGAGACCCCAACGCTACCAAATGCAAGAGCGCTCGGAATGAAAATTTATTGGCTGAGACAAAAAACCGCACTGGTGGTAACATTGCCCGCTACCAAGCGGCGCTACCGCCCCCAAACTCTCGCTTTCTCGCCCACACAATACCACGAACGAACGAGACTCACACTAATAGTACTGGTGGTGTTAGTAGTAGTAGTAGTAGTCGACTTTTTTTTTCCAGCGATTTTCACTTGAAATCTTCTCTTTCTTTCAATCCAACAACATAAGGTATTCAAGACACCGACTCAATTCACCTCAGATATGTTGTCAGCTCGTCCAGTCTTACGTAACGCAGCCCGTGCTGCTGCTGTTGCTGCTAAATCGTCATTAAGAGTTGTATGTACCTATTCGCTTTTGCAAGGAGAATTTTTTTTTTTTACAGAGAAGAGAAATCCGGCCCCCACAAGGCACCAAAAGGAAAAAATCATGGCTAGTTAGCTCAATCCGAGAGCAATTGCACACTGTCCTTGTATGGGCGAACTGAAATTGCTCGAGCTAGAGCAATTGCATTGGTCCAGGCCACCCGGCGGAGGGGGTTGCCCGAACACGGGCAATTTCTTGGAGGCAATTTCGTCATTTTTTTTTCTCCCCCAGGAGAGTTGATACTAACAACTTTCAACAGGCTCGTCCAACCTTGTTGACTGCTCAAAGATACGCTTCTGCTAAAGCTGCTCCAACCGAAGTTTCTTCAATCTTGGAAGACAGAATCAGAGGTGTCTCAGACGAAGCAAACTTGAACGAAACCGGTAAAGTCTTGTCCGTTGGGTATGTTTAACAACAACAAGAACTCAAATGACAACCACTTGAGACTTGGGATCCATCTGAACATCACTCGTTTCAACGGGGAACCACATCAAAAAAGTGATGGCACTGTTTGTCCCGCTGCTGCTGCCTTCAGATGGACGCTCGGCTTTCTCATTGGCCAGTAGTATTTTTTTTTTTTTTAATTTTTTCTGGCAGCAGTGCACACACACACACACACCATATATACATATACACACACACAAACCCTCATTTCCCATCCAGCTCAAAGTCTTTGACATATATTAGAAAGAAAGAAAACTTGTATCAATACTAACAAATGTAAACTCTTTTAGTGATGGTATTGCTCGTATTTTCGGTTTAAACAACATCCAGGCTGAAGAGTTGGTTGAATTTGCTTCAGGCGCCAAAGGTATGGCCTTGAACTTGGAGGCTGACCAAGTCGGTGTGGTCTTGTTTGACTCTGACAGATTGGTCAAGGAAGGTGAAATTGTCAAGAGAACCGGCCAAATTGTTTCTGTTCCAGTTGGCCCAGAATTGTTGGGAAGAGTCGTTGACGGTTTGGGTAACCCAATTGACGGTAAGGGACCAATCAATGCTCAATCGAGCTCAAGAGCCCAAGTGAAAGCTCCAGGTATCTTGCCAAGAACCTCGGTCCACGAACCAATGCAAACTGGTTTGAAAGCCGTGGACGCTTTGGTGCCAATTGGTAGAGGCCAAAGAGAGTTGATCATTGGTGATCGTCAAACTGGTAAAACCGCTGTTGCCTTGGATGCTATCTTGAACCAAAAGAGATGGAACAATGGCTCAGACGAAAAGAAGAAGTTGTATTGTGTCTACGTTGCCGTTGGTCAAAAGAGATCCACTGTTGCTCAGTTGGTTCAAACTTTGGAACAAAATGACGCCCTTAAATACTCAGTCATTGTTGCTGCTACTGCATCCGAGGCTGCTCCATTGCAGTATATTGCTCCTTTCACCGCCACCGCTATTGGTGAATGGTTCAGAGACAATGGCAAACACGCCTTGATTGTCTTTGACGATTTGTCCAAACAAGCTGTTGCTTACCGTCAATTGTCCTTGTTGTTGAGAAGACCTCCAGGAAGAGAAGCTTACCCAGGTGATGTTTTCTACTTGCACTCGAGATTGTTGGAGAGAGCCGCCAAGATGAACGAATCCAACGGTGCCGGCTCATTGACCGCTTTGCCAATCATTGAAACCCAAGGTGGTGATGTCTCTGCTTATATCCCAACCAATGTCATTTCCATCACTGATGGTCAAATTTTCTTGGAAGCTGAATTGTTCTACAAGGGTATCAGACCAGCCATTAACGTTGGTTTGTCCGTGTCTCGTGTCGGTTCCGCTGCCCAAGTCAAGGCTATGAAACAAGTTGCAGGTTCTTTGAAGTTGTTCTTGGCCCAATACAGAGAAGTTGCTGCTTTCGCTCAATTTGGTTCCGATTTGGATGCCTCAACCAAGCAAACTTTGGCTAGAGGTGAAAGATTGACCCAAATCTTGAAACAAAAACAATACCACCCATTGGCTGCTGAAGAACAAGTTCCAGTCATCTTTGCCGGTGTCAACGGTTACTTGGACAACTTGCCTGTTAACAAGGTTGGTGAATTTGAAGAAGCTTTTGTTCAACACTTGAAATCCAACGAATCACACATCTTGGAATCTATCAAGACCAAGGGTGAATTGTCAAAGGAAGAATTGGACCAATTGCACAAGATCACCAAGGACTTTGTCTCCTCTTTTGAATAAATGGAAAGAAAAAAGAAAACAACATAAGAATAGAGTATATATTCAAATAAGTTAAAAAAAACAAAATTTTGCAATATCAATTTACCATTGGTTGTAGGAAAAAAAGGGAACAAGAGATATTACACTACCGCAGTAGTATGGCGATTGCGCAGGGAAAGAGGAAAGCAAAATAAAGAAAGAAAGAAAGAAACAAGGTTGATTGCAAAACAAAAGGACTTTTTAATGGGTGAAAAATATCCCACCACTAATCGCACGGACTCAGTAGCAAAGTGTGCCACATATATGCATCTATCGCAAGATCAATCTTCTCTAATTGACGACATCCGGGATTCTCGTTTACCACCGACACTAGCCTCGTCTTCATCCTCTTCGTCACTATCCTCATCGAGGGGAACTGCAGTTTTCCTCCGCTGGAAATCTTTGATATGAGCAGTATTCAAGCGATCAGTAATCTGCTTGAAATATGTCTTACGCCGCTGTAACTGTGGACCCTTGGGAACCGGCAATCTGGAGATATCGATGGATGCCGAGTCGTCGCCTCTAGATTGCGTCCGGCCAGTTGTAAAGCCAACATCGGATTCTTCACCTGGGCCTGGACCCATTTGCTCATATGTCCCTTGATGTTCATCATGTTCATCATGGAATTTCGTAGCGTTGTATCTGAGTTGCACTAGCTTTTTGACTGCTTTTTCAACCCTCGCTGAGACGGCATAGGGGAGGGGAGTCTCCTTTGAAGCCCGGAACAAGATGACATTGGTGCAGTGCTCGTTTTCCATTCTGAAAAATATCCAAATGAAACGGCGGAAAATTTCTGCCAATGCCACGCAGAAGGAAGTCACGGCGCTTTGCTGGATCTGATCGCTGAAAAAGGCGTAGAAAATCCACTGGAACCTGAGAATCACATCAACAATCATGGCAGCGTAATAATAGTACGGGTTTTTGTAGATAATGTAGTCGCGGAGCAAGAAATATTTTGAGCCCGATTGCAACAACGACCAGTCCATCACGATATCCCATAGCGAGCAGTATATCGAGTTTATACAAGCAAACACAATGAATGCAATTCGGGTCTCAAGGCTTCTATCAATTCGATACAAGCTGAGTGTCATGTAGTAAATCATGGAGCAAGTGTACTTCAACATATTGGCCAAATGCGGAAACCAGTCACCCGTGTCCATGAAACGACGGATGCACTGCAACAATCTCCACACACTCGGAAGAGCATTGAAAAAGCCCATCAAATGGGACTTTGACGATGTGCAAGTGTTTTCGTCTGGATTCTGGCCCGCCAAAGTTCCCCTCCAATGATGTGCATACATGCAAAAGAAAAAGGACATGTTACCCATGGTGTAGGTCAAGGAACACACAATATCTCCGAGGAAGAAATCTCTAAATTCAACAGGGTACAACCCAGATAGGAGCAACCTCCACAATGCAAATTGTAGCCACCTTCTGCTAGGACCGTAAAAGGCATTCGTGGGCCAGATAAAGATGACTAACATAACGCCAAAGAATATCCATGGCCAGTCTCGACCTGGGAACGCATGCGGCCAAAAATTATTGAAACTGAACCAGCCAACGAGGGAAAGAAGCGAAAAGCCAAAACTAGGTAAAAGGCCAAACTGCTTGTAGTTTAAGCAAGTGGCAAAGTTGAACTCAAAGATGAACTTGTAATTGATACGGAACAGGTCAAACACTGCCATATTGACCATAAACAAAAGAAATGCAAGTGTCAAAAAGAAGAACCCACCCCATATTTGAAGAAGATATTTCCCTTCGGGCAACTCTCCCCCCAAGGTCTTGTTCAATGCTGTGTACAAGCCCAAAACAAACAACGGTAAACCGAATCCCAATAAGATGCCAGAGGTGAAAAACTCAGTGTAGAATGAGGGCGGTCTCATATCGGTGGCGTTTATCGCGTATGCAATTGTTTTGAGCTTCTCCAACGAGTGCTTTCTGTCTTTTGACTCCGGGTCAAAAAAGGTAATGTACAATTCTTCAACGTGGTTAACCAACTTGTCTAGCAAATCGCTAGTCATGAAATAGGCCGTGGTGTCGATTCTCTTCATAAAAGTTTCCATGATGTGAGTACCCATCGCCTTATCGTATTTTTTGGTGATTTTTCTAAACGCAGTTTGATTCATCGTCTTGTACGAGCGAAGAATCGACAACGATCTATAATTTTCTAAAAGGGCTGCCTTGAGCTGTTTTTTGGCGTATAAATATGGCACTCCAAAGTGCTGTTTTTTGAAGGCGTAGTCTCTTTTCCGATTCCGCTGTATTTGGCTTGGCGAGTCCTGTTCATCATAAGCCGACGACGGCACCCCCGCCACCCCCGTCGCCGCCGCCAGAGGCACCATCGCCTCGGCATCTGATTCTGAATCATACGATGCTTCTTCATCTTCCTCGTTTTTATCCGACAAATCAACAATTCCATTCCGCACTCTGTTCTCGGCGTAGTTCAAGTCGACTTCATCCTGCACGTGTAAGGAAATGTTATCCTCTGCGTGCTCGCCTTTTCTCCCCAACCTCCATTTCTTCAAGAATCTCATTGACGGCAAAGACGGTAGCTCATACCTGTTCAACTCGCTTATAAAGGACTTTGTATGGAACGCCAACTCATTGACTCTATGAGTAACATTATCAGTTCCAGCAAAACTGGGGTGGTTTCTCTCGTGTTGGTTCCTTCGACGAACTAACTGCGCTTTTTGATCACGCATCTGATACAACTGGTCCTGGAGCAACAAAAACCTCTCATAGACACCTTGCTCTTGTTCAGAGTAAAACTCGTCGACTTTGACAAGCTGCCCTTCGAGCCATTGCGAAAACTTCCTCTTTTCCAAGAAATAATCGGTTTTCGATGACCGTAAAGAATAGTTGAATATCGATGTTCGCCGTTGCAGTGTATAATCATGGTGGTCAGCTGATGTCGGTAGCACGCTCGCACTATCCTCCAGAGTATATGGTCTTGAACCATTGCCGTCGTCATCATCATCATCGTCGCCGTGGTGGTGGTGGCGGTGGTTTTGTTGATCCAACAAAGGTGTTCTATCGTTGTTAGTAACCGTTGAGAAATCTCCAGGCTTGGTTTGCTCGTCATACTCGTCTTTCAGTTTGCGGACTTTTTTGATAAGTTTCTTCCCTGCTTTGTAGTCAACGTATTGATCCTGCCATTCAGTCACCAACCCTTCATTGAGGGTTTCGCCAAACTTCATCGCTTTGCGACTGTGAGGAATTCAAAAAATGCTGCCTTCCTCTGCCCCCCGAACTGGAGATTTCTTCTAGGGTTTTTTGCTGCCTGGATTTTGCTGCTTGGATAACGCACGTTGGGATAACTCGTGTTTGGTGAGACTGTAGAAATGAATATTCATTTTTTATTTTTTGGTGAAGCCGTGCCATTTTTTTTTTTTCATGGAAACAGGATACACCATCACGAAAAGGGGTCTTCAAGAACTTCCTGGGTAAGGATAGCAAAAAGAGATTGAGGAGGAAAGGAAATGGTGAGAAAGTTGTTGTATTGTGGGTGCTTTTGTATCAAACATATCTACTCTAACTATCGTACCTGACATACAATGCGTCGATAAAATGCGGGTGCTTGATTCCAGGTGGCTTTGCCCGCTTGAACCCATCAACCGCTTCTTGCACACTCCATCCCAACTTCTCTATCAAGTAGCAGCAGATTAGGAAGCCAGTCCTGTTGAAGCCATAGTGACAATGCACTCCAATGAGGGGATCTTCAACGTCATTATTCTGCAAAATGTCATCAATCAACTGTAGAAACCTTCTTATGGAACTTTGGTCCGGCACCACTTTAGACACTGTAGCGCACTTGTAATACTGTATCCTTTCGAACGCCTTCGGGCTGTAAGGCGGAATGTCGGCGGATATGTCTATAATTGCAATGAGGTTGCCCTTGACGTCGTTATCCGTGGTCGTCGCCGTGGTCGACGTGTGGTAAAAGCGCTTCTCCACAATCGCCGGAGAGTGAAACTTGTCGCCTTCTCGAAGAGTTTTCATACCCAATATCGGCGCAACCTCAGGGTCGTCACGGTCATCGCGTCTGGTGATGTTTGAAGATATGGGTTTCAAGTTCAGCCATTTCAATTCATTCTTCAACCCCCACTTGTCACCCGATATTAGTGCTTTCACTTTCAAAACCCAGGCGGGCGACAAGTGCAACCGTTCTGGAAATTTTTGCTCAATGTGGTTTAGTACCATCCCACTGATGAATTCGGGCTTGGCCAAAAGTAGAGAGTGGCCCACGTCTTTCACCTCGATACAAGCGGAGACTTTTCTTCCAAAAGTTTCCGATAAAAACTTGTCGGCGTCGTATATCGCCTTTACCGGAGTCATTAGGTCATTTGAGCCTCCCACAAACAACGTCTTTTCATATACGCGTTGATCGCTGGGGTTGTCATTGAACCGGCTCAATGCAGCTAGCAATTCCGAAGTTGTTGCTCGTTTGAATCCGTATCCATACTTTAACACAATCGACGAGTTTACGTCCAAATTCCATCGAAACTGCCGCAAGCTGTTGTACAGGTTGGCGCTAGTGTTGGACAACTGCCGCGCAACACTGACACTGCTTAGTCCCGGTAGTCTATCCCAAATGCGAAAGTAGTCAAACGCGGTTGGAAAGTATGTGAATATTTTGAACAACGAGTGTGATTTAGGGGTCGACGACAGAGTCTTGTCCACGTGGACATCATCGACAATCGTGGGCGGGGTCAATAATATCATCCCTTCAACCAGCAGCTTGGGTAACGATTTTGCGAGTTTGACGCAAATGTGTGTTCCCATGGAGTGGCCAATCAAGATTAGTTTCTTATGTTGCGGAAGCTCCTGGGTTAAAAAGGCCTTTATAATACAAACAATGTTGTCGGTTTGGAAATCCTGCCATGCCATTTTCGCAATACTAGTGGCTATTCTTTCCTGCTCCTCCTTGGAAATTGGAGTTAGAAATTTGTGATTTTCCAAGAATTTCACCTTGGAATTCCCAAATCCAGGGAGGTCCAAGGATATCACTTCGCAACACTGGGACAATAAACCCATCAAGGGCTCAAATTGGGACATCTGTCCCCCCATTCCATGGATGAAAACCACCACGGGGCTTTCGCTGAGCTCCTTGTCGATGTGTTCTTGAAGCTCGGGAGCCAACTGCTGGTTTGCTTCATTTCTCATGAAATTGGTCAACGGATGCGGGATTCTCAACGTCGATAGCGTGACGCTGTCCACAGACAAGCCTGATTGTTGTGATAGGTCAATGTCAGTGACTGTGGCATACTTTGCAATCAAGGAACAGTCGTTGGCCTCGTTTTGTACAATGTATCTTTCTAGCTGGTTCGGGTATCCAAACACCCCAATCTTCACAAACTCCAATAGTCTCCCCCAAGTCGTTCTGGTTTTCGCCTGCTGGCTTGCAACCAAACGGTTTAATTTTTCACACGAAGCCGTGACCCCAGACGCCTCCCGCGACGATCCTGAGGAAGCGGTGACGGCTAGGAGCTCCTGCACCTCATCATCGGACAGCAGCATCTATATATATATGTATACTAGAACAAAATGGAAGAATACAAATAGCAAAAAACAACAGGCAAACCAACAACTGCGTGGAATACAATCCCGGTAGATTCTGGTGCTGATAGTTCCGCTCCCTCGTGGCGGTTACAGTTTTGTAGATATAGTTGAAAAAATGAGGAAGGAGCGCGAGATAAGAAGCCCCGTGATCTTTTGGTTTTCATCGCCACTTGGACCATCCAGAACACTTCAAACCCACAGCAGAAACACCCCGTTTCTTTCAACGGCCAAGCTCGACCACCGTTTCCTACCCAGCTCCCTTCCTTGGTCGCATCCAGCAAATTTCAAGCAAAAAGAAGAAAAAGAAAAAGAAAACGGAGAAAGAAAAGAATCGTTATTTGGCAACCACGGCAGAGCTTTACCACGTACAACGTTTGCTAATGCACTGAGTTTCTTCTGAATAACAGACTTTGCAAAAGTCGATCATATCCCTTCCCTTACGAAGCACACTTGTTTCCATCATGTTTCCATCATTTTTTTCATCATTTACTTGTTACGGCCAGCTCATGGTCGACGCGTAAGCCCCAACACGGCTCCTGCCATCCGTTCCGTTCCGCTACTTCCAAAGACCCTTTTTTTTTGGCGTTTTTCTTGCTTTTGAAGAGGGGCCTGGCAGGGTACACTTTGGTTGCCACCACTTTCTACAAACCCGTGGGGGTTGGGGTGCATTTGGTAGCGACCGTTTTGAAACGGATTACGTTTCCGCTTTTCGTTTGGGTGTGTAGTGTGGAAGATGTGAGCAGTGTAGTATTCCACCGCCATCATCATCAACCTAGTGTCAGAGCGACGCCCCTTTGCAGAGAGCAACAAAGATGTCATCGTCTAGGCGATTCTCGTCGCAGGTAGATAGGGACTTGTATGATGAGTTGGACAACTCGCTAGACAAGGCGTTGAACAGCGCAACTACGAACTTGTTCTCGTATGCACCGATTGCAGAACAGAATGGAGATCGAATAAACCTGGCGAGCCGGAACGGATCTTTTCATTCACAGGGTGCAATCCCTCTACATACTATCCATAGCGAAGAGGGCGAGGGCGGCCAGGGTGAGGATGTCTCGCTCATGGACCCCTTGGGACAGACAAGCCGCGGGGCCTCTGCCAGCTCGATTGACGTGGCGGCCAGATCGGCCTCGTCCAGAATACGACAGATGTTCCAGAGCTTCATATATATGTTCAACGACGCCAAAAGAGAGCTCAATCAAGAGCGCTTAAAGGAAAGCGGAGCTTCAGATTTCAGAGTCAACAATCTCTGCGACGAACGATACATCTCGGCAAAGACGACAAATGCAAAGGCAAACCAAATATACCCGTCCAATGCCATTTCAAATGCAAAATACAACCCGATAACCTTCATCCCAATCATCTTGTACGAGCAGTTTAAATTTTTCTTCAACTTGTATTTCCTCGTTGTTGCCTTGTCGCAGATAGTGCCCCAGTTGAGGATCGGCTATCTTTCCTCCTACATCGTGCCGTTGGCGTTTGTGCTAGCGGTAACAATGTTGAAAGAGGCGGGCGACGACATTGCCAGACGCCGCCGGGACCGCGAGCAGAACCACGAAGTGTACGAAGTGCTCAACAGAAACTCGCCAACGGCGGCTCTAACGGCAGAACCGAAATACATATCTTCAAAGGATTTGAAAGTGGGTGACTTGGTGAAACTACACAAGGATGTCAGAGTTCCAGCAGATATGGTGCTCCTACAGTCAACGGAAAAGACGGGAGAAGTATTTATCAAAACCGATCAATTGGACGGTGAAACGGACTGGAAGTTGCGAGTGGCACCAAATGTAACCCAAAATCTCGCCAGCGTGACAAACATTATCAACTCAATCTCAATAGTCGTGGGCAACCCGACAAAGTCAATCCACATGTTCCAAGGGCAGTTGGTTTACAATCCAACTTCATCCACGAGCTTGAGTCTACCAACTTCTGCCGAGACCTACGCCTTGACAGTGGACCAGACACTATGGGCCAACACTGTTTTAGCCTCGGGCAGCGCCATTGCTCTTGTGACTTATACTGGTATTGAGACTCGACAACTGATGAACACTACAAAGAGCGGGGTCAAGACCGGTTTGTTGGAAATTGAAATCAACAGCTTATCCAAGATCTTATGCGCAGTTGTCTTTGCACTTTCCGTCATTCTTGTCCTCGCAAAGGGGTTCCCCTTGCATAAAACATGGTACATTGATATCATGAGATTTTTGATTTTATTTTCAACAATCATCCCAGTGTCCTTGAGAGTCAACTTGGATCTTGCTAAATCGGTCTATGCTTCCCAGATACAGAACGACGAGGACATCCCTGGAACCGTGGTGAGGACCTCCACCATACCGGAGGACTTGGGGCGGGTCGAGTACCTCTTGAGTGACAAGACGGGCACATTGACTAGAAACGAGATGATTTTGAAAAAATTGCATCTCGGCGCAGTCAGCTATGCTGGTGATACCCTCGACATTGTCACGGATTACGTCAAAAATTTAGTCAATTACATAAACTCGCCTCAATTTGGACTGAGGAAAAAGGATTTGGGTGCAAAAGTTTGCGACCTCGTTTTGACGTTGGCACTTTGTCACAACGTTACTCCCGTGTATGACGACGACCGTGAAGACCCCAGCTTTGGCGAGATCACATATCAAGCGGCATCCCCTGACGAAATAGCCATTGTCCAGTTTTGCGAGGATGTTGGCTTGAAGCTATACAAACGTGACCGCAATTCAATAACACTCATGCATTTGCACACAAGCCAGCTCTTGGAGTTTGAAGTATTGTTCAATTTCCCATTCAATTCAGAAACCAAGCGGATGGGAATCTTGGTGAAAAGCAAACTGAAGGACGATTTCTGGTTCATGCAAAAGGGGGCGGATACGGTGATGGCCAACATTGTTAATGCAAACGATTGGCTTGACGAGGAGACTGGAAACATGGCAAGAGAAGGTTTAAGAACTCTAGTTGTTGGACGCAAAGTGTTGACTCCCAATGTGTTCCTGGACTTTGTGGAAAATTACAACGAGGCCTCGGTCTCCATGCAGCATAGAGAATACGCTATGCAGAAAGTCGTTGACTATTACCTTGAACAGAATTTGGAACTACTCGGTCTCACTGGAGTTGAGGATAAGCTACAAGTTGACGTCAAGTCTTCCATTGAGTTGCTTCGAAACGCGGGAATCAAGATTTGGATGCTTACAGGAGACAAAGTCGAGACGGCAAAGTGTGTATCCATCAGCGCCAGATTGATACTGCGTGGCCAATATGTGCACGAGGTGACCAAGCTTCGCGACCCAGATTATGCAATGAGCCAATTGGAGGCCATTAGACTGAACAAGAATGCTTGTCTTCTCATCGATGGAGAATCGTTGGCTACGTTTATGAAGTATTTTTGCGACGAGTTTCTCGAAGCTGCTATTCATTACTCAGCAGTAATTGCGTGTCGTTGCACGCCTCAGCAAAAGGCAGACGTTGCAGTACACATCAGACGCATCACTGGCAAGAGAGTTTGTTGCATTGGTGATGGGGGCAATGACGTGAGCATGATTCAGTCAGCCGACGTTGGTGTTGGTATAGTGGGCAAGGAAGGCAAACAGGCGTCCTTGGCCGCGGACTTTAGCATTGACCAGTTCTGCTACCTCTCGAAATTGTTGCTTTGGCATGGACGAAACTCGTACAAAAGGTCTGCCAAGCTTGCGCAATTTATCATACATCGTGGGTTGCTCATATCAGTCGCGCAAGCTGTCTATTCCATTTTCTCGCATTTTGAGCCACTCGCATTGTACCAAGGGTGGTTGATGGTGGGATACTCCACAATTTACACCATGGCACCGGTTTTCTCGCTCACCTTGGACTGCGACGTTGACCAACGGTTGACGAAATTGTACCCTGAACTATACAAGGAATTGACATTGGGCAAGTCCTTGTCCTACAGGACTTTTTTCATGTGGGTTGGGATCTCCTTATACCAAGGGTGCGTCATCCAGTTGATTTCGCAGCAACTCCAGACGTTATTAGAGAGCAAATTCACAACCATGGTGGCGCTATCATTCTCATGCTTGGTGTACAATGAACTATTCATGGTGTGTTTGTCCATCAACAGGTGGAACAAAGTCATGGCTAGCACCATCATCATCACATTTTTAGCATACGTTGGTTCGATTCCGTTGCTCTCCGAGTACTTTAACTTGGTCTACGTGGCTTCGATCACTTATATTTGGCAAACGGTCTTGATTTTGGCCGTGAGTTTATTTCCCGTCTGGCTAGTCCAGTATATGAACAGAAGGCTAAGACCGCCAAGTTACGCCAAGGTGCAACAAGATTAGAGTTGTACACGGTTTGTGTGTGTGGGTCCGTGTTTGTCTTTAATACATATACATATTTATACATATATATATGTATATATTCGAGTCAATTTCTTTCACTTCCCCCTTTCCATTATGGAACGTTTACGATTTGCATGAATCTTAAAATGAGCATAAACTGGTCCTCTTCGAACGCAAAATTATTTCTAAACTTCAAAACATGTTTCCACCGCTTCGAGTTCATACCTTTGAGTTCGCGAAAGATCCTATCCCACAAATGCAAGCCGCCAATTTTTGATTTTATCGTCGCGGGCGAAACGTCCACGTCGCAATTCTCCGTCAAGAGCAGCACCGAAGCCAAGCGTTGCAACGAGATGGCCCAGATGAGAATGTGTCCGAAATAAGCAAAGACAGAGTAGTCGAGTGTGTTGGAATGGGTTTCCTTTTCCGAGACCGTGATTGACGTTCTGGTGTTTTCCAATTGAAGCTCGTCGTATTGGTTCAACAAGGGCAACAAGTTGGGGTACTTTTGTGTTGTGGTTTTAAAGCCATACGACTCATGGAGGGCCACGTTGATGCATAGTTCAGTGAACATCTTTTTTGTTTCTGCGTTTCCAAATAGCTCCGTCGAGTATTTTTTCGTCAATGCTCGACCCATGATTGCATATTTTGAAACTGCTGTTGAGCTCAAGATTGTTTTGATCTTGACATCGGTGAGGTCTGCTTCTAGGATTTGGCTATGCGAAACGCCAATTATTGTTTTGATGGGGTGGACTTCGGGTAGCTGATCGCCCATGATCTTTTTCGTTGACGAGTTGATTGGATTCAAAGTGACTCCAAACATTGAGCCCGGACTGATAGTTGAAGAAGCCGAGCTCTCATCTACGGGAGTTTTCTCCCGCTCCCGTGCAGATTCACCACTCTTGCCCTTGTTTTTCTTTTTTGTTTTTTTTGAGCCTTCATTCTCCTTCAACTCTTGGGATAGAGTAGGACAATGCGTGGCCATGTATTCTTCCTCGGTGATCTCTCTTTTGCTGGTTCCATTTCCCTCGGCCTGCTCAAGTTAGTATGCACTCTTTTTTTCATTTTTTTTCTAGAACCGAATAGTCAGCTCAACTGAATAAGTTTTTGCTTGTCATGGACTTTTGTACTCACCTTTTCTTCATCGGCTGGAATGGACGGACGGCTCTCAGGCAGCTTTTGCATGTCTTGATCTCTCGCGCTTTTGCCTTGCTTTCTGGATGCATCAGCAGACTTTTTGTTCTTGTCTTTGGAAGCAGATTTCTTTTGAGGTGTAGTTGTAGTTGTAGTTGAAGCTGGAGGTCCTTTGGCATCATTCTTTGGAGTGCGAGTTGCTGATTTCTTCTTGACTGTCTTGCTGGAACTCTTGGCTTTGGCATCCTGACCTTGCGCTGCTAAACCGTCTTGCTCTTTAGGATGAGCCGACTTAGATTCAAAATCCTGGTTGCCATCTATGCCTTGTTGGATGTGAGCGCTATTCGTCGTGTGCTCCCGTTTGGTATTTTTCCTGGATTGCTTGGGCCCTGGGCCTGAGTTTGAGCATGCTGGCGGGTGTTCGTGGGCGCGGACCTGTGCGTTTCTAGGCTTGTGTATCTTACCCTGGTCAACGTGTTCTCCCAGGTTCTCGATCTTGTCACGGCGCCCCTTTGGCGCTTTCAGCGTCGAGTTTTTAGAATTCATTTTACCCTTACGTTTGCCATTCACGCTTGTAGCTTCTCTCGTATGATTGTATTTTTCTTCCTCGTCGCTCGAGAATTGGAGATCGGCTATATCCAGAACCACTTCTGCCACTGAGAAACGGGGCTCAACCCGTTTCCTCCGAGATGCATCTTTATCAACTTTCTTACCACTCTTGGCCGGGTGTTGCGTTTGTGAGACGCCAATATTGATCTCGGTAAATTTACCAGTGGGTATATACTCTGTCTCGTCCTGTAGGACTACTTCAACTTCCTCATTTGTGAGTAAGTAAGCCAAGTCGTTCTCAATTGCCACATCGTCCGACACCTGCTCCATCTCCTCGGCGGCGCCTTGCAAAGATTGGTCCCTGCCAGCGCTTTCGTCATCACCACCAACATCGTTCTTCTTTGTCTTCTTCTTTGGTCTATTCCTGTTCCGGTATCTAGAAACTAAGGCGAGTTCTGCCATTGAGCTAGCAAATAAAAAAACCGTGGCCTGATGAGCACTGGTTGGTGGCTGGGGTTTTTTTATGTATAAAGATTCCTTTGGTCTGTGGGCTTTTGCAGGGACAGCGATTCGTTTCTGCCAATAACACAAAATCAAAGTAGAAGGAAAAAAGAAATCAAACGTCCTTATGGGTGCAAAAATGTTCACATGGACATCGAACCATGCCTCTCACGCCAGTTGGCCTTTAGAACCCACATCTCCCAACTTTATCAAAGCATAAAAAGAGGAAAACATTTTCGTCTACTGAACCTAGTATAAAACCAAAAAAAAAGGCTAGGAAGTACAGATGACAAAAAAAAAAAGAGAGGAAAAAAACTGTCTGAAAAACTACTTTACGCGTGTATTTTGAAAAGTTGGAAATCTAGCGTTTCAGCATCGAAGACATGTTGCCGTAGAAAGGACATTTGTACGTCTAAAACAATGATTTCTTGGGAAGATAGGGCTCCTCCAAATACTTGAGCTCGTCCTCGGTGAACTTCAACTTTGCCGCGCGTACAATGTCGTCAATTCGCTTCTCGCTACTCAAGCCCACGATTGGATTACAACCTTTGCTCAAGACCCACGCAGTGGCAACTACAGCAGGGCTTTCGCCGTGCTTCTTGCCGATTTCCACAACGCGGTCAATAATGGTCTTATCGGCATCGGTCAACTTGTCCAACCCCAACATGGAAAAAGTCTTGTCGAATTTATCTCTGCCGCTCTCTTCGGACTGCGAGCCCGCGGGTCTAGCCAAGACTCCTCTGGCAATGGGGCTCCAGGGAATAAGACCAACTTCACCGATATCGTTTTTTTGACAAAATGGAATCATTTCTCGTTCTTCCTCTCTGTAAATCAAGTTGTAGTAGTTTTGCATACTGATAAATTTGTGCCATCCATTCTGTTCGGCAATAAACTGCAATTGAGCAAACTCGGTAGCTTTCATCGACGAAGCTCCAATGTAGCGAGTATATCCTTCCTCAACGACGTCATTCAACGCACGCATGATTTCCTTCTTGGGTGTAGTTGTGTCAAGTCTGTGGATCTGGTAAACGTCAATATAGGTGCCCAATCGTTCCACTGAGGCCTTTATTGCATCGAAAATGTGCTTCCTAGATAAACCTTTGGCATTGGCATAGTCCTTGTCCAGAATAGCGTGTCCTCGCAAAGAATTGAACCCCAAGTCGTTTGGATCCAAGGGCATGAACCCTTTGGTCAAGATGACGACTCTTTCTCTAGGGATCTCATATCTTTTGAGAAATTCACCAAGAAGACGCTCCAGCTCACCATTGGAGTAGACATCGGCAGTGTCAAACGCACGAAGACCTGCATCGTAGCACTTTTTGAGAATTTTGAAAACTTTGTCTTCGTCATCTTCAACCCAATCAACCCATTTCTTGCTTCCGTAGCTCATGCATCCAACAATCACAGGTGGAACTTTCAACCCAGATTCTCCAAGATTGTTGTACTTGAGGTCGGACATAGTAAAAGAAAAAAAAAAGTCACTAGATTGAATTGCTGTAAGATGGTTCAAACAAAAAAAAAATTCAATACCTGTCAGGTTAATGAATTTGGGGGATTCTTTTCCTTTATATGGTTATTGTTGAGGAGAAGTATTCTAGGTGCCCCCCCCCCCCCCTCCCACTCCTTCCCCTAAAAAAAAGGGGGGGTCTTATCGCATGGCCCCGACATCAAATGGCAAGAATCCAACTCCCCCAGAATTGTTCTTTTCGGACTCGGGGTCGCTTGCCGCACTAAGTCCACATTGGGTAAGCGCGGCGGAGTTTAGTTTAGTTTAATAAAACCGCAGCTGGGCCACTATCAAAACTTCTTCCCCTCCTCCTTCCAACTACACGGATCCTACCCTTTTTGTTGATAAGAGCAAACAAAAAACAATTCCGAAATCTGGGGCGTTGTTCGGAAAAACCCTGATTAAATTGCATGGAAAGGAGCAAAAAAACTTGACCGATTAGCTGTCCCCAAGATTGCGACGTTTGTTGGTGAAAAATGTGCTCGGTGCCAATTTCAATAATCAATCACTGCCTCGGTTGTAGAAGTTTAAGATACAAAGTTCCGCTATTTCTGGGTTGAGCAACTTCAGCACTTTTCCTATCGCCTCCAAACCCCAAAGCACTCTATTTTCCTTGTGCAAACGCCATCGTCGTTTTCATAGAGTTTTTGGATGCGAAAAAAAAACATAAACTACAGTAGATCAGCTACAAAAGTACTGGCAAAGACCCTCACATTTTGATGGATGAACCTTACTCGAACTTTCGAAACACATCCGCAAGGTTAGAGATATCAAATTTTAGATACCTCCCTTGTTCCTCCACCGTGGTATTTCATCAATAGGGAAGGCTTTTGCAGCAAGGTGTGCCCGGTCACGTGAACTTCCATCTCACCACCGCTACCGGCTCTGAGCTCTTCTCTCTCTGCCAAAAGTAAGAAAAAAACATCGCTATAGCTGGGCGAGGTTTTGCACACCAACGATAAGCAAAGTTACACGCACCATTCCCAATACAAACACCTCCCACCTCCTCTGGAACTCTTGGTGTGTAGAGGGTCGACTAGACTATCGACGTAGCGAAGAGGCACATACACACACACACATAGGATGTCAGCCACAAACGGGTTCAAAGAAGTCAGTGAGAATTTCAGTCACAACATCCAACAAAACCCCTATGGACCAAATCCAGCGGACTACTTATCTAACGTGGGCAGCTTCCAATTGATTGAAAGTACCTTGCGTGAAGGTGAACAATTTGCCAATGCGTTCTTTGATACCGAGACCAAGATTAAAATCGCAAGGGCCTTGGATGATTTTGGCGTTGACTACATCGAATTGACTTCTCCAGTGGCCTCTGAACAAAGCAGGAAAGATTGCGAAGCTATATGTAAGTTGGGATTGAAGGCCAAGATCTTGACTCATATTAGGTGCCACATGGATGACGCTAGAGTTGCCGTTGAGACCGGTGTCGATGGTGTCGATGTCGTTATTGGCACTTCGCAGTTTTTGAGGCAGTATAGTCATGGCAAGGACATGAACTATATTGCTCAGTCCGCGATCGAGGTGATTGAGTTTGTCAAATCCAAAGGCATTGAAATCAGATTCAGTTCCGAAGACAGTTTCAGATCGGATTTGGTTGACTTGTTGAACATTTACCGTACTGTTGACAAGATTGGTGTCAACCGGGTTGGTATCGCCGATACTGTAGGGTGCGCTAACCCTAGACAAGTTTACGAACTAGTGCGTACTTTAAAATCGGTGGTGAATTGTGAAATTGAGTGTCATTTCCACAACGATACCGGGTGCGCGATTGCAAATGCTTACACGGCCTTGGAAGGAGGTGCCAAATTGATTGATGTCTCAGTGTTGGGGATCGGGGAGCGCAACGGTATCACTCCCTTGGGAGGGTTAATGGCCAGGATGATTGCCGCTGATCGCGACTATGTCTTGTCCAAATACAAAGTCCATAAAATCAGAGACTTGGAAAACTTGGTTGCCGAGGCCGTGCAGGTCAACATCCCATTCAATAACCCCATAACGGGGTTCTGCGCCTTCACACACAAGGCAGGTATCCACGCCAAAGCTATATTGGCCAACCCGTCAACTTATGAGATTTTAAGTCCCAGCGATTTCGGATTAACGAGATACATTCATTTTGCCAACAGGTTGACTGGATGGAACGCGATCAAATCCAGAGTTGACCAGTTGAATTTGAATTTGACTGATGCTCAGTGTAAGGAGGTGACTGAAAAGATTAAGAAATTGGGCGACGTGAGACAATTAAACATTGATGATGTTGATTCCATCATCAAGGATTTCCATGCAGATTTGGCTACGCCTGCAATGAGACCCACCACCAGTGGATTACCAAAAGTTCCCCATGTCTTGGAAGGATTGCAAGAGTCCGAAGAGAAAAGAGCCAAGCTAAATTGAAAAAGTAGAATAAAAAGTAGAGTTTCAAATACATGATTTAAGCTGAACTTTTTAGTCGTTTGCCAATTGCAGTCACGCTCCCCTCAAGCCCAGCTCTGGTCAACTTTGTAGAAGTCTATGGAAAAGAACCAAAGATCCTAGAGTATATTGCCAAAGAGGTTTATAAAGATGCAAATTTTTTCATTTTTTTTTTTTTTTTTTGCTTATATTTATCGCCGATTTTTTTCTAATGCTAGAAATGCATGCTACTTGAACAATCCGCCCAAAAGAATGAATCATAAATCGAACTGAAAACTGTTTTTCGACATCAAACACATCGAAGCAGTGCCAAACATAATCGACATGGTAATGCATATCTTGAAGCTTTGGAAATGTTTGCCCGAGTTGATTGAGACTCCTTCCTTCTTATCCACGCAGTAAATGACAAATGCGGTGCACAAGTTGAGCAATGCTATGATGGTGAGTATCAACTCAAGCGGAGAATACATGATTTTTCTTTTATGGGCTGTTTTCTTTCTGGAGCGTGTGTGTGTTTCTATGATTCTTCTCTATATCTAGTGGTTGGGTCTAGGGTTTGGCATCCAAAACGGTAGATTCAACTCATGAGTATATGTGCTGGTAATTAGAAGTCAAGGTCTTGATCTAATTAAGTCTGTGTCTAACAACGGGGGGACGTGCAACGTGCTTCCATCTGTAAGAAAGAAAGAATGAAGGACAAGTGGTTTGCCTCGCGGTGGTGGTGAAAATGAAGTAGATGATGAAGGTTGTCTAGGTGGTGTGGTTTACCCTAGAGTATATATATATTTCTACAGCACTATAATATGTCATTCCCTCATTGCCTCTAAAACTTTTTTATTTCTCTTCCTCTGCTTGAAAATAAAATACACTGAAGAAAGAGGCGGTATAATGCAAATACACCGGAACAGTAGACCGCCATGAACCGATATTGCAATTGATCAATCAGTTGAGACAAAGGCAAATGCCCGTTCATGTAGTCTAGCCATCTGTATACTCGTGAGAAGGACTAAGACTGGGACCAAGTGCTTCTAATTGAATGTATGATACCAGATCTCTCCTTTGCTGCTACCAACAATAACTAGAGTAGCACCCACAATCTCACGGGGGATCTCGCCAATAATAAAATATTACCACCAATTGAACAATCATCTCTATTCCCCCCCTTGTTGATGTCTGTGTTTGTGTTGGCCGCAAGAATAATAAGAGAAGAGGAGCCTCCACCAATTGCCAAGGTGGAGGACGGTTTTGCAGAGACGAAAGGAGGTGGTAAAGGCAACAACCACAACACTCGTGTCCATCTTTTATCACGTGTAACAACCACCTTTCAATTAAGCCTCCCCCGATTCGCCGTTTATAGGCCCTATAATGCATCTTTCTCATTCGACGTAGGCTTATGCCAGCCAGAGATAGAAAAGAAAAAGCCACAAGCCAACTTGCCCACGTTTTGGAATAAAATAAAGAAAAAACCCCCCCTTGCACTTTGCAAAATTCCAGTCTCTGAGACGACTTCTACAATATTCGATTCCCAGCACCACAACAATTATAAGAAGCACCACATAATCATCAAAAAGCATACGATCACCTGTAAAAAAAAAGAGAGTAAAACGCCCTTTGCTTCAGCCCAAATTCGTATTTTTAAAGACTCGGTTAGTCTCCAATATGCCGCAACTCGTTTAATATTCCCATACTCGCCCGCCTCTAATAATGTGCCGAGTCACCACCATGCGTGGCTTCTCGGGAAATTTTAGAATCACTTCCCTCCTCCGTTCCACCCGGTAACAACGGTTCAACGTACTACAGTACTCGGCGTCTCCAGTCTCCAGGTTGCGTTTTTTCTTTTTGTATTAATGGTTTTCTCCAGGAAGGAGCACTCCTTCTGCTAGTGCGTGAGCCAGCTAGTCATTCCAGTTGGTCAACTAGCTAAATTCACTTGTCAAAGTCATGCAGCGGGTCTAGCCTAAAACGCAACACAGTTGTTCCAGGCACTGCAACAAGCGGATGCGACCAAGTCGACCGAGAGGTCTTGAAAACGGCCGATACCTACACTGTGTACGCTCCTGCTACTACTACTACTACTACCACCGCAAACGCGCGCAACCTTCATCGCAAAACAAAAAAAAAAAAACCACACAACCAGAACAACTGGGCAGGTATCCAGGCTTCAAAGAGAGAGACAGAGGAAGAGGGACACCTGGCTGAAGCATGGCTCTGACAACTCCAACTCAAGAAAGGAACAACGGCAGTAAGAAGCCATCCAGCAGAAGGAGAAAAAAAAGAAGAACTGAGGATTTCTCTTCGTCATCGGAGTCATCATCCTCTGATTCGGAGCCGGAACAGGAGCTGGACCAAGATGAGGAGGTAGACGTCACTAAAGATGGAGTAGCGCAAGTAGACGCCAGTGCCATAGATATCGACATAGACTCAGACCCAGAACAGGCGAAAGGAGACCAACGTAACAATGCACCCAAAGACTTGACCAATGACCAGAAACGACAGCTTCAGCTGATCCCATTCACGACAACATCGCTCTCACAAGTCACCAACCCAAACACGGCGGTCGCGATGAGAAACATACCAAACATTGCCGAAGTGGGCAAAAGCATAGACGCATCGAAACAGGAGATCGGTGCAAAATTTTTGAAAATCATGACTCAAGAGTTCGACGATGATTTGGATGAGTTGAGAAAGAAGCCGGACTTCACCGACAAGTCTTTGATAAGCCTAGCAAAGACCCTACAGTCGGGGGTCAATATGTTTGACTATGACACGGTGATGGCGCTTTTCCAGGCGCAAAGTGAAGCAGAAATTGAAAAGTGAAGAAAAAAATGGCTACCATAGCTGGCTAGTTTGCCGCACACTTTTTCGGGCAAGGTTAGCAGCAAGTTATTTACTGTGCAACGACAACCAGAGTAGTTCTGGAAAGGACGGCCCGATTTTGTAATTTCCCAGCAAAAGGCTCCTATCGAGACTAAAGTAATGGCAAGGGAGAACTACAGCACCGAGCTTTGCATTTATATCTGACCCTCAGAGACATTAACGAAAGAACTTGTTTTTATTGGTTTTTTTTTTTTTTTTTTTTTTGCAGCTGAGGTTGGTGGACACTTGGAGTCTGCACTATATATTGGTAGTATAGCTGTGGTACCTTCAACCCTATTTAAATTACGAAAGAAACGTGCCCCATGATAGACTGGTTGTTGCGGAGGGAACAAGAAAGTGAAATGAAAGCGGAAAATGGACTTTTCGCAGCTTCGTTCGTCTCTCTCTCTGTCCCTCTGCTTGCAACAAGATCCGCTTGTCATATCGCCATCTCCACCTTTTACAACGAAACTCAAACCGCTACGAAAAACCATTCTTCTGAAAACAATTTTGGGGGTTTGGGGTCTCTCTTGTTGGATCTAGTTTCGGAGTTGCGTCATATTCAAACTCCACGTTAAAGCCTCCTTATTTCTTCTTTGTTTCTTATAAAATTCTCGCCTTGCATCTGGTAACTAAAAACCCCCTTCAATATACCTCAATTGCACTACAAGGATATCTGCTGCAACTATAAACGCTCCAACTTCTAACCACAACCAACCAGATACCAGAACTAAAAGAAAAAAGAGACCCCGTTGTTAAAAATATAAAAAGAATTTATAAAAGTATACAGATTGTACAGATTGTTCACTTGTTGGAAGCTGCTAACTTCTTTTTACATGGGTCACGATTAAGTTTTCAACTACAACAAAACACGGCTTCTCCGCACAATTGTGAGAACCCAAACTTCTTCTCTTGAACCGTTCATAATTGAATCGATCCAAGCGCTTGCAAGGGGGGAAGAAGGACCACAACTTCAAAGACAACAAAACAAAAAAGGATGACCGCTTCAAGTACAGGGTCTGCACCAAACGAAGCGAGCTCATCCCATACCCAGAATGCTGCCACTTCCAACACTGCTACCCACGGGTCCACTTTGGAAGGACATGAACCAGGAACCGAATCCACGGCGCCTTCGTCCACCAACACCGACGACGGAGATGCTCCAAAACCGTTCACGGCATCTTCGGTAACCGATCACACTGCGAATGAGCGGAGTTTATTGCTTCCGCATGCACAAGCGGGACGAGGAGCAGAAGAGGGAAGAGATGATGATGATCATGAAGATGATGACGACGATGATGATGATGATAGGATGAGTCGGATCATCAAGCTAGCAAAACGGCCAAGTTTCATTTGGATCTATTGCTTGGGAATCCTAGCCGTGGTTATATTCGAGCTCACCTTTCTTCCAAGAACATCTTTAGCTAGAGACTATAGAAGGTGGTATGGGATCCGCTTGACCAAGTCCGACGTTAAACGAAATTTTCTACAAATGACCGGAATAGGCAAAAGCCACGCCAATCTAACCACGGAGGAGTTTATCGACAACTGGCTAAGAAACTTCACTGTGATCAACAACAAGGCCAAGTTCAATTTGATCTCGGACGATAACCCGGCACTAGTGCATTATGTGGAATCAAATTTTAAAAACTTTGGCTTCAAAACGGAAAAATTCACCTACGATGCACCCATTCCTGAACCGCAAAGCTCGTCTTTGCGCTTATTGGACACCGAGGGGAATATCGCGTACCAGTGCGATGTCTTGGAAACGTCATTCAAGACACCAGCATTTTACGATTTGGGAGCCAGCGGCAGTGTCACTGCGCCCTTTGTCTTTGTCAATGAGGGAACTCCAGCAGACTATCACAAGCTCATACAATTTGGAGTCGCTTTGAAAGACAAAATCTTTATCATCAAGAGTCCGCTTCAGGAGCAGAATATCACCATTGGCGAAAAGTTGGCGTTGGCACAACACCATGGCGCATCGGGCATTCTCACCTACTTTGAGGCGCCAAAGAGTGGCAATGAGGATTCAATGTCGGCAAACTTGAGATTCGGCATATCGAGGGGCTGCAATAACCACAAGATCAAAATACCAGCCATACCAATAAGCAAGAAATTGGTGACACCAGTGTTGGAAACCCTGATCACTCCCGTGCCGGAATTTGAAGCTTGGGACTACTCGCCAACCACAACTTCCAAATTTAAGCTCGAAATCAACGCGACTTTTGCTGAAGGCGCACCTCCGCGGAAACTCACCAATGTGGTGGGGACACTCAAGGGGATCATGAACGATGCTGACGTTATTATTGGAGCTAGAAGAGACTCCCTCACTTCCAATAACCCTTTATCTGGCCACGCCATTCTCTTTGAGATTATGCGCAACTACCAGAGATTGATATCGCAAGGATGGAAGCCATTGCGCAACATTAAATTCATTTCATGGGACGCGTCAAACTCGGACTTGTTGGGGGTCGAGATGCTCACCAACGACACGTACAATTTCAACCCAAAGAGGTCGATTGTCGCGTATATAAACATTGACGGTGACGCCGTCACCGGTAGCAACTTTGCCGTGGATGCCAACCCATTGTTGAATCATTTGTTGCGCGACACTTCCAAGTTTATCCCCATCCCTAAAGAAGCTGCAGTAATGAAGACATTGAGCGATCTTAGAGGTGCCGATAATGGCAACAACAACAACAACAACAACATTGATGGCAATGACAATGACAATGGCCTCGGCAATGATGACGATGATGACAATGGAGAGGACTATACCACCTTGTATCGTTACTGGCTCAAGCAAGACAATTTAACAATCAACAACATCCTCGGGTGGCCAATCATTTCGTCCGAGGCCAAGATTTACCAACAGCATCTCTCGACACCAATAATCAATTTAAAGTTCACCAATAATGAAAAGAGAGACAGCGCCAAGTACATTGCAAACTCCAACTACTATTCTCGCGAATGGTTGATCAAACAGTCGATTGACAATAATCTACTTTTGCATGGCTCCTTGATTAGGTTTATTGGGTTGCTTGGAATCAGTTTGAGCGAACACGAGGTTGTTGATTACAAGACTTTTTCCTATTTTAAGAAGATTCTGGCATTTTACGATACTCTCTTGCTGACCGAGCAAGAGAAGCTAGCTCAGTGGAACAAGACATTGGTTCCAAGCTACCTCATTTACAAGCACTCGATCTTCCAGGATCTAGATACCGACGATCCTGTGGACTTTGACCAGATTGTAACACAGTTTACTTCATTCATGGTTGAGACTGTACAACAGTCCCGCATTTTCGATAAATGGAATATACAGGTGGAGGACGGGTTGACTCGCGATTACCCATGGTACATGTACTACAAAAAGTTTCAGCATTTTGCCCAGTTTAAAGTCTCCAACTACAAACTTTCGCATTTGGAGCGAGACTTGAAGGTGAGTGATTTAGATTACACATATCTCTCGTTGAGGGAACCGCCCAAGATCGAACACGAAGTGACGAGCTTGGGCAAAGTCAAGGGAATATTCGACGGTAAACCAGAAAACAAATTGTACTATGATTCTGTCATTTACGGCAACCCCAAATTCAGCGTCAAAAACAATGCAACGTGGTACGAGGACCGTTTGACCAAGAGCACCTTTACATACTTGTATGAGGCGATCGACTCTGGAGACTACGAATCAACCGTGAAATGGTTTGTTTTGGTATACGAAAAACTAAAGAACATACAATACAAGATGACATAATTATAAGTTTTAAAAGATAAAAATTTAAGGAAAAAAACATGGGGATAAAGGGAGGATTTCAGTTATAGATTTATTTTAATAAAATAACAAAAAAGAACAAGCACTTGGGGATTTTCCATTTGCTACGGCGGTTTGAGGAACGTAAATGAGTAACGAACGCTCTGTTGGTATCCTTTGGTTCGCCGCAATGTGGGGGAGAGGTGTGGATTCCGTGTGCTGTCTTGTAAATATTTGGCAGCCAAAAAAGACAACATTTTGATGTACTGTAATATTTGATGATGTTATTCATGCTAACCCCACACACACACAATTTTTGGCAACACATTTTTCATCAAATGTATATTGTATTTAAGCAACACATATCCTTGGTATTATAGGGGGTGGTTTGCAAAGATGTGGTACCCATGTTCAGTTTCCGCCTGCCATGGAGCTAGTTCAAGCATCTTCGTCTGGTTTACACACAGCATGGTTGCTCGCTACGTTGGGTTCCAAGGCCTCCACAAGAAACAAGATGGTCAAAAAAGATGACATTTTGAAAGTGCTGATCCCGGATTTGTGTCAGGAGTTGCTTGACAAAGAAGAGTCCAATATCAAGTACTGTTCGCAGATTCTTTACGGGATATCGATTCTTTACAAGTCAAAGATCTCCTATATCTTGAATGACATCAACTATATCCAATTGAGATTGCAGAATAGTCACCATTTTTTCACTCATTTCAACCCGGAGCAGTTGCAAACTACTCGAATCCCAAAAAAAAACTCAAGATTTTACGAGAATGACTCGACTTTTCATGTGAATCTCGATTTCACTCCACTAGCGGATTTGGAGCGTATTGGAATCGAGTTTGACAAAGGCGAAGACCCCGCAGCAAAGAGGAGGAAGATTGAAATTGCCGAGTTTGACCGGCTGGATTTTCCTGCTTTCCATGGTAGTTTGCCTCCCGCAGTTGAAGGATTGGCGTTTGCATTGTCGTTGAATGAGGAGGAAACACGAGAAGTTGATGCATTTATGGACGCGCCGATTGATCTTGACAATCCGCACGAGCAAAGCTTTAAAGAACCAAATGGTGAGAATCAGAATTTGAACTTGGAATTCGACGAGGATGGTCATCTCCAGGAAATTGACAACCGCGAGTTGTTGGACGATCCAATGGGTGCAGGTAACCCTGATTTTGACCTCGAGGTATCTCGCCTAGATGGCGAAGGTGAAGCGGATCATGACCCCAACCACGAACGGAGCGAAAGCGCGGCGGAACAAGAGTTTTATTTGTCTACAAATACAGTTTCAGAGCAGTTGAGGGCTGCCAATGAACGCTCGACGATTGAACGCCAGAACCAGAACCAAAACCAAAATCAAAACCACAGATTGCGAGTTGACTCTGAGTCGATTGTTTCGCGGAACGAGTTGATGAAGTCTCATTTGAACTACATTGCGACGATGCTACTGAGAAGAATGCCCTCACAACTTCACACCGTCAAGGAAGTTTACAAAGAGCACAACAACCAAACAACAACTTTACGTCCATGGCAAAGGTCAAATAACTTGCAATTTCCAGTTCTCGAAGACTCAATCTCACGCACAGTCGAGATGCACCGACGTACTGAGATCATGGCGGGCGAAGCTTCAGAGCAGGCAAGAAACGTTCAAGAAGCCGAAACAGAGCGCCACCGTTTTTCCTCGGACAATTTGTTTGGCGGAGAAGACGCAGAATTGAGAGACCCGTTTAATGAAGGCATGCTCGAGATGGATTTCAATTCAGAGCTAGAGCAAGAGCTAGTTCATCAACCCCGTGATGATCTAAACCAAAGTTCTGACCGCATCCGCGGGTCTCCTTCTTGTTCAAACTTTGGATCGCAAGGGATGGCCGACTCCCTTACCGCGCGATTAAACCACTTTATGGAGTATTTCGCGTGTAAACTGCTTGAATTGAATACGTTTGACGCTGTGGAAAATTCGTACCGATTAAAGTTTCTGGATTTGGCGCCTCCGCGAGCAGGCAGAAGGGAATCGGGGCTAGAGCCTGTTTCCAAGAGATTGTGTACAAATGCATTTGCTAGCGTTCTTATCCTTGCTACCAATGGTCTATTGACGATTGAAACTAACCCGCTTGCCTTGGAAAGAAATTTACTAGGTCCTGACGACATAAAATTGACTATGCAAAGGGATGAGGAATAGTTGGTAAACCACAACGGCAATCACAACTGGTGTGGATTTTCCAAGTCTGCTGGGATCAGACTGTGTGGTTATAAATTATTAGGCGTAGTTTAGTTTGTACTGAACGAATATACTATTACTGTTGCTATATGTCAATTTTGAATCAAACTGGAGTCAAAAAAAAAAAGAAAACAAAACTATATTGCAATTGCAACAACAACAACAACAACAAGAACCAGGGGTGAACAAAACTGTCACATCAAAAGGGGTGGCAACTTACCCACCCATTGATTGTTATTATTAATATTATTATACTAGTACAGTTAAAGTCGACGACGACACAATCTTCTCTGATTTTTCCCAGAGAAAACATGATAATAAAAAAAATAAAAGAGATACTCTCTGCTTAAGCGTGGCCGTCTTGAGGCACAACTTCATCGTGCTTAGCAAACTCATGTTGGTGAGCCTCGTCGATTTCGCCTGGTTCTTCATCTTCGTCATATTCGTGGTGCAAAGACAAGGTGGGCTTGACCGCGGCGGAGTCCAAGGTCCAGTTAGCCAAGGCATTCTCAGCATCAATGATGATTTGCTTCGAGGCCTCGTAGCCATCATAAGCGGGTCTCGTCTCACCTGGAGTCACCGCGGAATCATCCAACAACTCCAACAAGGCCTTACCGTAACCGGCAATCAAGGCGTATTTTTCAGCCAATTCCCTGGTAGCGTCAAACTGGTAGTTGAAGGCGGCCTTCAATTGTTCTCTGGTGATGTTGCTCAATTGCGCCTCAGCGACCAACGATTCAGCTTCGGCTCTAACCAACTCTTGTTCCAAAACGGGGATCTTGGGAGATTGTGGGTCCTTATACTTGAGATGGGCAATGTCATCGGTGATTTTCTGTTTTCTTTCTCTTGAAGGTTGAACCGAGCCTTCAATGTCTCTAATGGACTTCAAGGTGATTCTGTATTGGTCGTACTTGTCAATGTATTGGTCTTCCAACTCACCAATCTCGTAGATCAACACGCCCAACTTGTCGGTAACGTCGCTAATGTCTTCTTCGTTACCTTCACCCCAAGCACTCAATTGCTTGGCAATGTCCTTTCTCTCTCTCGACGTCACCTCGACTGACCTCATAAAGTTCTTTTCCATCTTGATGAATTGAGTCAATTTTCTTGACAATTCGGGACCAGTGGCGCCGGCAGCTGCCTTTCTGATGGACGAGGACAATCCTCCGGACCCAAAGAACCTGTTTTTGGTTGACGAGGGAGGAGGAGGAGGGCTCTGCAATTGAGAGGCAGTTGGAGCCTTAGATGATCTCAAGGAGTAAGTTCTGTGCATCTTGTCTGAGCAGGAGGAGGCGGAGAAGTTCTTTTGTCAATCTTCCGTTACGAAAATGGTGGTGGCAAGAAGAAAGGAAAAGAAAGATGGAAAGATTACAAGGATAATAAGAAAGATGGGTTAAGTTTTATAAAATTCTAGAAAATGTCGAAGAAATAGTTGGAAAATAGCAATTTGAGTTGGGAAATAGTCACTCTTCCCAGAGTGTGAGTGTGCATGCTTGTGTGTGTCGGAGTGGTTGTTTGCCCATGGCCTATTGCTAACCAGCAGACTTTTAAGTACAACAATAGGAATTTTAAAGATTAGGGCAACCCAATGAATTATTGGTTATGCATCAAACTAAGTCGCCTTGCTTTGACCATATACATAATCCTTAAATTCTTCAAGCTTTAAAATTTGTCCTTTTTTTAGTTGTCTTCCATCACCACCACCACCACCAACCACCGATGGGGGGGGAGGTTTCTGGCACAAGGGGATAGCAATTTTGTCGTAATACAAGACGGCGCCTGCGCATGTGGTAGCGCGGGTATATTCTGGCTTATATTTACATTTCCTAATTTGTAGAGAACCACCTCTTTCACGGACGATATCGAACTCAATGCTACAAATATAAGCACCAGGACGCCGCGTTTATGTCGAACGAGCTAATGAGCTATGGCTCTTGTAGGACTGATACCGGCTGATAGTAGAAAAAAAGAACATGTTCTTTCCTTTCTGTTGGTGAACAATCAAACACACCCATGGGAACAATTTCATCGTCATCTTCATCGCTAGTCTTTTGTCTTTTGATTCCCACTCAGCAACAGCGTTTATTGAGTTGGGGAATCTGGTCAATTGAACAAGACTTTTTTTTTGTTTTTTTGGTTTTTGGTTTTTGGTTTTTTGCTATTATTTCGAAAATAACACACTTGGTTGTGAAGCGCAATGTAAGAAACCTTCAAGGGGGGAGGGATTATGCCAATGGTCATTCGGCTTGGCCACGATTGAGCTGACTTCCGTGAGGTTAGGTTGCTGCCAGCAGGTTACCACTAATAACGTTTAGTAGTAGTAGTAGTAGTAGCAGCAGTAGCAGTAGTTCTAATCCAGAGAGAAGGTAAAGAAATGAAAAAAAAAATTCCGCCTATGTTTCTCGTAAAAGTTTCTTAGAACATTTATGACGTCAGGCATGGGCAGAGACCAATTCTCGACACCCGGCACTCGACTGCAATATAAGTCGACACAGGTGCAAACTTTCGTTCTACGTTTGAGTCTTGAGCTTCTTCTTCGCCGGCTTCTTTGCATCGTCTCCGCCTGCTTCACTCTTTCGTTTCAACGGAAGCTTGACGTCGCCCAAGATTCTATAATAGTCCTCCTCCAACGCCTGGTAGGCAGTTTGTAGCTTGTCCTTCCTGGTAGCCTCATCCAACCCTTCAAGACCCTCCTTGTTCTTCCTATATAGCCTCCGCTTGATGAACTTGCGAACGTCCGGTTTAGAAACGTCTCCGCCGTGCTTCACTTTGTAGAGCAAGATCAACTCCAAGAGTCTCGAGAACTGTCGCTTTTCAAGCTTGAGCTCCTTTCGGGTCTTGTCGACCCACTCCTGGTCGATATCGCGCGCAACCATCTTCTCGTCGTCTGCTTGCGCCGCCACTTTTTTCAAATCTGCTCTGTCCCGCATATCATCGAACCCTTCGTTGGGATCCTCAACCACAATCTCCTTGATGTGGTCCTGGGTCAACCAGTAGTCGTACAAATGCGAGTAAAACAGCTGGCCGAGCCCCTGGCCTTGATACATGGGCAAGATTATGAATTGCGAGATCTTGATGCGCACCTCGTATTCTCCCTTGTCGAATTTTTCAAAGCCGGGGTATTTCCAGTAATTGTACGCCGTGGTGAACCCAACAATCGATGGCTCTTCCTCACCTTCTTCTTCGTCCTCTACTTTTGGCTTTTCGTAAAGAACATACAAGTCCCATAGTTCATCCTTGGCGTCGATGAAAGATCCAGCTTCAATATAGAGCAACACCAAGATCTGCAACCGCTTATGCAACTCGAGCCCCGCCGTGTCCCCAAGGTCAATCTTGTATATCTCATAGTCAATTCCCGCCCGCTGGAATGAGTCGACTCGCGTGCCCGGGATCTTATAATTTGCTTTCTTTTCCTCGTTAATCGAATCAACCCAAGCAACTTCATCCTTGAACACGGTATCCTCAGGTAAATATTTCTCCATCGTCGCCCTAATGTCCACCAATTCGGGATCATCGAGCTTCTCACTAAACTTGATGTTCAAAAACGGCTTGAATGTGTAGTGGTCAAAACAGAGAAAGATGTTCAAGTTCTTGTACCCGTATATGGTTTCGGCATCGCCAAATATGGGATAGGTGAACACCGGTTTGAAGTTGACTGCTTGTTCGGCGTTCGTGATGAATAGTTTGAGCGATTCGTTCGAGGACGACGTCCATACTTCTGGCTGCAATGATGCAGCTGATATTTGTTTACTATTAGCTAGAGACATGGTTGAATATTGTCAAGGATTATCTTCCCTCTTGTTTTTGTAGTTCATTTTTTTTTCTATGTTTGTTTGAATATTAACCACTGTTGGACGCGACTACGCGTGCTGGATAACTGGAGTTAACTCACCGGTGCTAAATGAATTTGAATACATAGGTCAAATTTTTGATACGTATGAATAAATAATGCAACGACTCTACTTTCTATTCTAAAACAACAACAAGGTCTCCGGCGTCAACCATGTCACCATTCTTGTGGTAAATCTTTACCACTTTCCCTTCTCTGGGGGCATTCACCATCATTTCCGTCTTCATCGCCTCCACCACCACCAACGGCTGCCCTGCTTTAACAACATCATCAACACTAACGAGACTCTTCCAGAACCTACCAGAATATTCAGAATATACCATCTCGGCGTTTTCGTCAAACTCTTCTTCTTCTGCTCCCACTTTGTGGCCATTCTTTTCCAACTCGCTGTTTGATATTTGAATCAACCGGTTAAACTCTTCCAACTTGTCTCCACCTTGAGACTTTTTGAACTCGTCAATCGACTCAGAGTTTTCCTGCACCCAGTTAAGGTATTGCTCGTGGTCGAAAACGGAGTCCACAATGTCCACCTTGAATTTACCCGCGTTCATCTCTTCCGAGAGTCGGTCTACTTCAGCCTCGGAGACGGGGTAAAACTCAATCTGGTCAAAGGGGCACAACAACCACGGCTTGTTGACATCCGTGGAATGTTCGCCAATGGTCAATTTGTCCCAAATGGGCACGGTTCTACCAACCAATTGATACCCACCGGGCGACTCCATTGTGTATATACACATGTAGTTTCCACCAATTCCAACGGTACCATTGGGCGTAAATGTTCGCGATGGATTATACTTGGTTCCCAAGAATCGGTGACGTGGGTCAAGTGGAACAGCACATGGCGCACCGAGGAAAACATCGCCTAGTCCAAGGACAAGGAATCTAGCGGTATAGAGCATGTCCTTGACGTCGTCTCGCGTGATTCCATTGATGTTGGCGATAAAGTCAACGTTGTTGGGCAACCACGGTGCTTCGCTTCTAATAGTTTCTTGGTATCTTTTCACAGCATCTAGAGTCTTTTGATCTTCAAAAGCCATTGGCAACCTGATGACTCTGGAGCTCACTTGCCACTTGTTGGTGAATGTGATCTCCTTCTCGTAAGCAACCAAAGTGTCCAATGCTTCCTTTTGCGAAACATCATTGGTAAACTCAACCAAGACGGACCTCACACCAGGGGACAATTCAAATATGCCCTTTGGTTTAAACTCCTTCACCATCTCCACCAATTTGTGTATTCTGTAAGCTTTGTTCAAGTCGAGAATGTTGTCCCCATACTCAACCAAGATGTACCGATCACCGGCTTGTCGGTAAGTGACCTTGGGGGCATTTTCAGAAACTTTAAACTGGTAAAGGATTGGATTTTCAGGCTCAGGTAAAGCATTACCCTCGAGTGATGGCAAATCTCCCGTGAATTCATCGATGGCTTTGTTTTGCTGACTCTTGAATTCTTTGGCCTGTTCATAACTGATTGGAACAAACTGGATTGACTCGCCCGGTTTGACTTGTCCAATCTTCCACAATTCGCTTTCAGCGACAACTGCCTCACACACAAACCCACCCAAACTTGGACCATCGCAAGTCAAAATGACAGGCTCGTCACCAGTGAAATTAACAGCACCCATTGAGTAAACGTAATCGTGTGTATTAGACGGGTGCAAGCCCGCTTCACCACCATCGGGTCTGGCCCATTTGGGCTTTGGACCAATTAATCGAACACCAAATCTATTGGAGTTGTAATGCACCTTCCAAGTCTCCGAAAAGAACTCAGCAACGGACTCTGGTTTAAAGAAATCTGGAGATCCGTGTGGTCCGCAAGTTACACCAACTTGCCACACCTTGTGATCGTAACTTGGAATGAGCAGCTCGGGAACTTTTGCTGGCGCAGTTACTGGTGTAGGCAACGTGCAACTAGAAATACTTGGTTGGCCCAAGAACAACACGTCTCCCAACTTCAACACTCGCCCGTTGTAACCACCCAAATTACCCAAGGCGAAAGTAGACCTCGATCCCAAATACTCAATGACATCGATCCCGCCTCTGATACCAAGGTATGCACGGCACCCGGTAGTCAACTTGCCAATGGACAATTTGTCGCCGCTCTTGATCTCAATTGGTTCCCATTGGTTGACATCCTTGTCGTTGACTTGAACGGGGCATTTCCCACCGGTAACTGCCACAACACAGTCTTGATGAAACAAGATCTTGGGCCCATTCAAGGTAATCTCCAATCCTGGAGCAGCGCTATCGTTACCGACGATTCTATTGGCCATTCTAAACGAGAATTGATCCATGCAACCAGAAGGTGGCACACCAATGTTCCAATAGCCTCGCCTTCCTGGATAATCCTGGACCGTGGTGTAGGCGCCGGGACTCAAAATCTCGAGTGCGTGTGGCTTGTATTCGTATGAATCCAACACCTTGGTGGCAACTTTAGCCTCTTCAAACATTTTGGAGTTGGCAATCGATCGAAGATAGTCGACGTTGGTGATACATCCGTAAACGACAGTCTCGTCCAAAGCTTGACGCAATTTCTTCAATGCATCGTTTCTGTCCTTACCGTGAACGATAATTTTGGCCAATGTCGGATCGTATTCAGCAGAGACAACAGACCCTTTCTCAACCCAAGTATCAACTCTAGCCCATTTGGGGAATGTAACTTCGGTCAATTGACCTGGAGATGGCATAAAGTCCTTGACAGGGTTTTCAGCGTATAACCGTGCCTCCATCGACGCGCCTTTAACTTCAATCTTTTGACTGAAGTCGGGAGGTGTATCTGCCGCAATCAACAACATCCACTCAACCAAGTCCAACCCAGTGACCATTTCGGTGATTGGGTGTTCAACTTGCAACCTGGCATTAACTTCCAAAAAATAAAACTCGTCTCTCTTGGGATCATAAATGTATTCAACTGTACCAGCGCACTTGTAATGCATGGACGAGCCCAAACTCTCTGCGGCTTTTCTCATCCGTTGTCTGGTTGCCTCGGGTAAATCTGGAGCAGGTGTCTCCTCGATGATTTTTTGGTTTCTTCTTTGTAGAGAACAATCTCTCTCGCCCACGGCAATGGCATTTCCATACCCATCACCGAGCATCTGAATTTCAACGTGTCGAGCATTTTCAACAAACCTCTCCAAGAAAACCCCCGAGTCACCGAAATAAGATTGACCCTGGTGTTGCACTGTTTGGAAAACTCTCTCGATATCCTTTTCAGAATCAACTTTCTGCAAACCGATACCGCCACCACCAGCAGTTGACTTCACCATGATTGGGTACTGCAACTTGGCGGCAATCTCGCGCGCCTCCTTGGCATCTTTGACCAACCCCGATCCGGGAACTAATGGAACGCCCGCTTTTTCAGCAATTTCTCTAGCAGAGTGCTTTAAACCCAATTTTCTAATGGCATCACCAGATGGTCCCACGAATACAATACCTTCTTTGCCACAACGGTCGGAAAAGTCGGCATTCTCCGATAAGAAGCCGTAACCGGGTATGATTGCCTCAGCGCCGGATTCCTTGGCTGCTCGAATGACTTTTTCAATATCAATGTAGGTCTGAGCCGCGGTCGTGCCGTGCAAGGGGATGGCAACGTCGGCCAACAAGACATGTTGCGCGTATTTATCCGGGTCAGAATAGATGGCAATCGACTGGATGCCCAATTTCTTCAAAGTTTTGATGATTCTTACGGCGATTTCACCTCTGTTTGCAACCAAGACCGATTGGAAAGGCTTCTTGATTTTTGCTGCTTCACTTTGCAAGTGCTGTTGGTAGTTCTTCCAGCCACCGTGGTTGGTGATATCAACTGTTCCCTTTGCAAGGTATCCTGATTCTTCACAGATGAATGATTTTACCCATTCGCCAGAGTCCAATTCCGCGGAGCCTATACCTAAAGGTTCAGGAACAAAGCTTATGAAACTGCCAAAGTTTTCCTTGGGGATCGAGTACACCTCCACGGCAATGTTGGCGCCATCCTCACCCGAGACCCGTCTTAAACCCGGTTTGGCCACTGGTCCAGTTTTAGGCAAGGCGTAAAGTCGGTAGTGTTTCGAAGTGACTGTCGATTCCAAAAACCTGGCACCGACATTTTCAAGCTGCCAGTGCAACTGGAAACCTTTGAGGTGAGCTCCCACAACAGCCAACTTGATTTGTTCGCTGCCAGTGATAATGGGGACATTGTCATGCAACTCGTCGTGGATGGTAGAGGCCACGGGCTTATCCTTCAAGCATCCATAAAAGTGCGGCACCGTCTTTGCGTAGTGTTTTAAATACCGACTGGCCAAGTCGAGCAATGCATAATCGTTGAACTTGTGTGATAACAAAGTGATACCAAAAGGCTGCCCGTCCTTTCTGAAACCGGCTGGGATGGCCAATGCTGATAAATCGGCCAAATTGACGAAGTTGGTATAGGTGCCTTGACAGGAGTTTATTTTGATTGGCTCTTCTTGAACCGATTTAATGGTGGGGTTTAATGGTGCAGTGGGCACAATGATGGCGTCGATTCCTTTCAACAACTTGTTGACTTTTTGCAAGATGCCTTGTCTCTTATACTCGTATTGAAAGCAGGCGGCAGCTGTATAATGTTCTCCGCCCTTGACGATTTTCATAACAGTAGGGTCCAAGTCCATTTCAGGTGGATTGGATGCTAAAAAGTCCTTAACGGCAACATACCGTTCCGTCACCCAGGGACCTTCGTACAAGCACTTGGCCAACTCCAACAACAAGTCGATATCCAATGGAACAAGCTCAACGCCTACCTTATCGCCAAAGATCTTGACAGCCTTGTCGTACAACTCGGGGTTTTCCTTTTCTCCACACCAAACCAAATTGGTGGGCACAGCCACCACGGGCTTGCAGGGGAATTTTAGCGTGGGGTTCGCAGGCATAGGCCTTGAATACTCGTCATTGTCGCCGTCGAATTGCGCCATGACACCAAACGTCAATTGCGCGTCTTGCAAGTTCAAGGCAAAGATGGAAACGCAATCCAAGGACTTGCACGCGGGCACCACACCGCTGCATGAAAACACCCCCTTTGTTGGCTTCAACCCGATAATGTTGTTTAATGCTGCAGGTACTCTGCCAGAGCCAGCGGTATCGGTACCTAGCGAAATGGGCACTATGCCTCGCGCCACTACCGATGCTGACCCCGCGGACGAGCCGCCGCTGACGTAGTCCTTGTTGAACGTGTTTGGTGTGATTCCATAGGGGGACCGCGTACCGACCAAGCCCGTGGCGAACTGGTCCAAGTTCGTCTTTCCAATCACAATGGCGCCGGCGTCTCGCAACAACTTCACTGTGGTTGCGTCTTTTTCTGGCTGGAAAGCATACAGGGGACATGCTGCCGTGGTTTCGAACCCCTTAACGTCGATGTTGTCCTTGACGGCAATCGGCACTCCATACAACGGGAGGTCCTTCTTGTTGGACTTGGACAAGAGGAAATTCCATTGGTGCCGTAAATTGTCCTCGCTAGCTTTGGAAATCCAAGCTGCATCTTGTGGCGCCGTGTGCTGCGAATCGAGCAAATTTTTCAATAATTTGAATGACTCCCGAGGCGTGGATTCAAAGTGGAATCTCTTCCAGTCTTCGACCGTCCAACCAATTGTACTCATCATAAGTGCTCTGAGTGCTAAAGGAGAAGAAGAAAAGGAAGAAAAAACCTCAACATCCCGGAGGACAGATGGGACATTCTTGATCGTATTAATATATCTACTTATAGATCAACATGTCCACCAACAAGGAAGAAGAAAAACCAAAAAAAACAACTAAGCATACGCGGGCAATTCCGTTCCCAATATAAGGCGAGCAGTATCTGAACAACAAATCTCTCTGTCTCTCTGCCTCGATAAGAACAGGCACCACACACACAGCCAGATGTCTGTTACGGCGAGATCTCTCTCATGCTCGCGGATCTTATCAGTTCGCTAAAGTTAACTGAACGCGAGGGACGATAGTGCGCATTTGGTAGCGCTTTTTCCACTTTAATTTCACCAGGCGAGCTGCGCGCGGGCAGGCGCGCGAGGGGGGGGCGCGAGGGGGCCGAGCGCGCGATGGGTCGGTACCCTTGATGGCCGCCGGTTGCGCGGGGGGGAGGGGGGTGGAGGCGCTCGCGAGTTGGTGCCCTCGATGGCCGCCGGTTAGAATCCTACCCGGACAAAAGAAAAGTAAGAGCAGCTTGTCAATAAAATCTCAGGAATCGAGAGAGAATCCGCCTTTGCGCTTGTCTTATCCCCTCATTCCACCTTTGCATTGGCGAACATTGGCAGAACCAATATAGGCCTGTCTCTTTCAAAGATTAGAAAGCATGAAGCTATCGAGCCCCAAAGTTACCCTAGAAATAGTTGGGGGAGAGTGAGGTGAGAGTTGAGGGGGGGGGCCTCCTTTTGCAATCTCATTGACTTCAAAAGCCGCTTGATGTATTTTCCTTCCCATGGAGAAGTAGCACAAGAGAAAGCACATACTGGATGTGTGCGTGCTGCTCGCATCTGATTGGATGGAGCTGTTCGTGAGTGTGCAGCTGATAAGATGGTTATCTCTCGCATTTGAAAAAGAAAAAATATAAATTCACGGGACGGGGAAAACGGCCGGCGCGCAATTTTGCAACTTGGAAAAATAAAAAATTAAATGTGATTAGAATTTTTGCAATCGTTTTTCGAGTGCAGGGTTTCTTATGTGGAGTGATAGTTGAACTCAACTATCACGGTGCGCGGTACCGGCTTTCTTCGTCGCTTTTCAGGACTCGATAGCCACATGTTCGAGTCTTTTTTTAGTCCATGGTTTTTGCTCATCGCAGAAGGCTATTTATTTCTTGTGGCTTGTTTAGTGACTTTGGGCTAAAGTCTATTCCCGCGGGGTTAACGATGTAAACTATGTAGAAGGTGTCACGTGCCACGGCCCGGGCACATCCATTGGAGTTTTAGTTTGGTCAAGGAAGAACTGTTTGAGGGAATAAATACGAAAAAAAAAAAAGATATACATAAAGAAACGAAATATTGTTACACGCAATTCAAAAATCACATCAAAACTCAGCTCTTCTCTTCAGAAATAGCGTCATCAATGTGATGAACATATTGACCATCAACCACCTGCGGAGCTGACAATTGCGCTCTGATTTGTGATTGAACAGCATGCATTTCCTCGGGGTGAGCGTTTTGCCAGGCTCTCAACTTCCAAGTCTGGCCCGTGCAGTCCCAGTATATGCCTCTCATGGCGTGGGCCAAGCTCTTTCTGCCTTCCCAAACTGGGTAAATGCCAACTTGGAACACAGTGTACCAGATCCAAATGAAAAACACCACAACCCATCCAATAAAGAAATGTCTCGAAAAGATGTATTTGGAACCGTACAATGGCATTGGCCAAACAACAAGAAGAGCCACGGTCAAGGAAACACACACGAGAACAGTTCTCTTAAAGGCTTTTCTAAGCTGGATTTGCTCAGCAGAGTATCTCTCTCTTTCGGCGTCATCAACCAATTGACTAGCAATAACTGAAATGGGCGACTTGACGGGCTCAAGCTTCTCGGGGTCGGGAGACTCGGAATCTTCACCGGCACCTTCAGCTTCTCTCAATTCTTCCTCTTCGCTGACTTTAGTGATTCTAGTCTCCAATAATTTCCAGTCAAAGTTTTGTGGCTTGAAAACAAAAGTAAACAAGGGCACCGTGATCAAGGGGAACAATAACGCAACAACATTACCAGTCAACATGGCATCGTCTTCAAACAAGTTTGCATAGGTGATTGCTCCGAATTTGGTCTTGGTGCAGACCAACCACGACATAATGGCCAAACCAGTAGCAATTGGCGGGGTGAATGTGGCCGAGTACCAGTTTTGCTTGCTTGACAAGATGGTCATTGCCGAAGACAAAACAGCGCCACCAATTATGATACCCATCAACTCGTAAAGGAATCCCATGGAAACATTGGCATAGTAGAGACCAATGGCAAAACCAGCCATGATGTAAGCAAAAGCACCACACGACAAGTGCGAGATCCAAATCAATTTTTTACCCGTGGCATTGGGGTTGATATAAGTTCTGTAGATATCATAAGTGCAAATGGTGGACACGGCAATCAATTCCGACGACATGGCACTGGTGACAGCCATGTAAATCATAACCAAACTGAGAACGGCACCTCCTTTACCCAACAACGCGGTACTCGCGTTGGGCAACACCAATCCTTTGGCAACTTCATCGGCAGTCATGGCTCTTCCCAATGGCCAATATTCAGTTTGCTCCAAAGCCAAAGCGGCAAACCCCATGGTCAATGAGCAGAAAGCGGGGATAGGCAACCAGGCCAACGATCCAAGAATGTAACCCTTGTAAGCTGATTTTGGGTCAGCGGCAAAGGCCTTGTTGAAATAACCATTGTCCAAAAACACAGTACCAAAGTTACCAACAATGTTGATGACGAAAAAGATACCGCCTGATCTCGAGTGGAAAGTCAAGTATGAGCCATTGTGGTTACCTTCAACTGGTCTAGTTTCACCAACTTGTTTAATCAAGTCCCAAACAACCGAGGCTGAGCCCAACTTGTGGTTAGTGGCCCACGTACTGAAACCGAAAATCAAAATGACAATAAGCATAATCACGGTGTGGGCGTAATCGGTGAGAATAGTAGCCTTAAGACCACCAAAGACCGAGTAAACCGTGGGCGAGAGCCCCACGAGCAAACACGCAGCCACTGGGTGCATTCCGGTCAAGTCGCAAATGGTGGCCGAGCCTCCCGTCAACAACATGGCAGTCACCAAGATGTTGGTGGCAAGACCCCAAAATATATAAATCATGTGGGTTACAGTGCCGTACCGGGCACGAACAATCTCCAAGTAGGTTCTAGCTGAAGGTGCTCTCTCTTTGGCCTTGATTGCCAACGAAGCAAACAACGTAATTTGAACGGTGGCTCCAAACGCATACGAACAAGAACCAAAGATACCGTTTTTGTAAACTTGGGTGGTGGAAGTCAATAAAGTGGCAGCCCATGTCCATGAAGAGACAACGGCAGCACTAATCAACCCAGACTTGACCGATCTACCTGCTGTAGCAAACTCCTCTGCGGTGATGATTTCCTTGTTGTATCGTTTCAATAAATAGGTAGTCAACATCATACCAAATGCGAAAACTGCACCGAGTCCCAAGACAACGGCGTAACCAGCACCTTGTGGCAAGGGAACAAATCCAGTGTCAGCCATGATAAGTTAGCGTGAAACAAGGAACAAGATAAAAAAAGAACTATCCCGTGCTTTGGTGAATAGACTCTTTGTAGTAGACGGTGGAAGGGCCTGGTTTGGAAGGACTTTTTGCCTGTCTTATATACATCTGAAAGCCATAGTAAATCCCTTCTTCCTTGACCCCAAATAAAAAAAAAAGCACCAAAGTCCCCAATTTACATCTGGTGCATTGTCTTTGTCTTTGGATAACTGATAGTAAATTGTGTTTTTTTGTGTGTGTGTGAGGTTGAAAAATTTCCCTCGCTTTCCCTTATCTCTCTTCGCTTTGTTCTATTATTTTATCTCAGGCCACAGGGAAGGACTAATCAAATTGTACAGCTTAGTCCTTGATAAAACCAGAGAACAAAAACAAAAAGTAATTACTTCTGAACGTATAGCATCTACATAATGCATCATGATGAGTCTGCTCGAGTCACTTTTCACTTTTTGCTACCAAGTTCCATGAGGTATTCTTAGTTGAAGCGCAGTTCCAAAAAACAGACCCAAAATTTGAGTCCACACCACTTTTTTTCGCTCTCAAGATCGCAAGCAAGACCCAGAGATAAGAGGGGGAGATATCAAACAGCCAAAAAAAAAATCAAAGTCTACTTCAATTGAGTTATGAGAGTGAAAAAAAAAGCTTGATATCCACAAGATAAGAACTTGTTCCTCTTCAAGAGCACGGTTCCACGACCAGTATCAAGAACGCATCGGTATCTCGATCTTGATCACCACCGCGCTTATGATTAGAGGAAAAGATACACGACCCTTGAAAAAAAAAATTACCCCCCATCGTTTTGGCAGAAACAATTGGTCAAACGCCGCTGCTGCTGCTGCTGCTGCTGCTGTTGTTGTGCATTATGTCTCTCATGGATCAGAAATTAGTCGGCAGCATAATGCATAGACAAGACACCAACCCCCCGCCGTAATTTTCTAATGTCTATTTTCAACTTCTTCTACATCTCGCTTAATTCAGATCGAGCACAAGTGCAAAAAAAGAAAAAAATATAACGTGCTTAAGCCGAGGGGAAGGGCCCGAAATTCCCCCCCCCCCCCCCCCCCGGTCGAATCTATCTTATCTAGCAATCAAGCTAATTATTGACGTGAAAGACTAGAAAAAAAAAGTAGGTGGTTAGCAATGAAAAATGAGTATTTTTTTTATGCCTTGATGTGATTCTCGTGACGTATCGAACATAACCGTCTCTCTCAATCTCCCCCTCGCTGTAGTTCGCAGTACGGCATTTCATTTGTTGCAGATTTTGTTAATACGCGATATGCATGCAAATTGAAAATAGGCGAAAAAATGGCCCATCTTCCCCGGCCACCGCCACCAGCCAAGCGTTCTAAGTTCTTATCCAAACAACACGGGTTCCAGATCTAGTATCACCACGTGAATCCGCTTTTCATACCTTTGAGAATGGGTGCGTGTCACAGACTTTGAAGATAAGCAGAGTCACCTCGTGTGGGATTGAAAAAAAGGTTGGTAATTACGAGGAAAGAGATTGACGACGAGCTAGTTAGAAAACGTGATATTAAAAGAAAAAAAAAAGAGTCTTTCTCTATAATGGACTCAGGGGAGGGAGTCAAAGGTGTGTTTCGTGTTGCACGTGCAGATAATGACTTTCTTCCCCTCCCCCCCCCCCTTGTTGATAAGTGCAGAATAATTGAAGAAAAAAACCGCCTTGGTCTCTAGTCTCATATACGACAGATTAAATCCATCCACAACCACCACCGCCATCAATACACCGATCCGGGGGCCGTCATGGCCAATTGCAAACTAGTGAGATCTCGAATCTCAAATCTATGGCCTTATCACCAACTTATCTAGCTAGACAATCTCTCTGTTTTTGAAAAAGATCGGATCTTTCTCTCTCGCTACGGGCCATCGCTTGCACAACCACCGACGGCAATTTTTTCTCATTGCTTTACTACCCCCTCCTCGTAAATAAAATTTTATAACCCTCCTGAAAAAAAAAAAAAAAAAAAAAACTTATTTTAAAAAAAGTTACTGTCCTTGTTAAACTCCCTGTTCATGTTCTGTTCCTACTTGCTCAGTTACTCATGTTCAATGTAGACTCTGTCATCGACTTTACCTTCCAATTCGTTCCTTATTTCCTCCATCTGCACAACTTGATTCTTCCACATCTTCTTCGTTTCTTCCTCCTTTTCGTCCTTCACAAATAGGGAATCATCGGGTCTTCTATATGATCGACCGATTCTATCCCATAACGTGGTAAACTGTCCATAGTTATAGTTGAAATACAAATGGTGGATGGTGTGGCAGGCAGTGCCATTAACCACGGGGTCATTCGACATGTAATTACCATCGTGGATCATCACTGTCCAGAAATTGACAAAGGTGAAAAGGAATAAGTACAACACCTTGTGAAGTGGGAACAAGAATGGATAGATATGGTAGGGCAAACTTTGCGCCCAGCCGTCAACTGGATGGAACGCATGTGAGGCAAATGGTGTGCACACGATCCACTTGTGGTGGGGTTTATGTAACCGTTTGTACACTGAGGGGTAGTGCAAGCCCCGATGAATAAAGTAGATCAAGCAATCGGTAAACAAGATAAATGTGGGGATTTGCAACAAGACCGCTTTCCATCCGCCGGTGGACTCGTTGATATTCATGTAAAGTCTGGAGAACCCGTTGAGTTCTAGTAAAAAAAAGGGGTTGGTCAAGGCCACCATGACGGGAATGGCAGTGACTGCCTGGTGGATCTCCAAAACCATTTGATTTTTCAAATACCTCGGGTGGTTAAAGATTTTCTTGTCAAAGACAAATTGGTAACTGAGGTACGCAACGGAGAAATACAATAGCCATCCAAATATGGTGGTCACCACGAGAATGCTCAATGCTTCTCTAAACAAGTTTGATCTCGACAATAGGGAGCTGGCAAAATGCTCGCCAGCGGGCAAGTATCTTGGCTTTAAGCCATAAATGTCATCCTGATGCTGCAAACTCATCAATTTACCGAAAAGATAACTAGGCAAGTTGGCACTGTTTAAGCTACTCACATTGACCTGTATCGAGTCCGAAGCAAAAGTGCCGTTGTATAAAGATGCCGGTGCTGCTGCTGTTGCTCCAGCTGCCGAATTGAATGCTTTTGATATCGAAAAGCTCGAAAGTGAAGACAAAAGGGGACTTGACTGGATGAGTTTGTCCACGTAACCACCATGAGGCAACAAACCGGCATAAAGCCTGTCAAACATATAATAGTCACAAACTTCTAGTACGATATCCATGACTGACCGTGTGTGTGTATGGATAATTGTTTGCTAGCTCAAGTTTCTTGAAAGTTGACGGTTGACGGTAGTCTATAAGGATTATAATCTAAGCAACAACGTGGGTCGATGATTGCAAAAAGGATGCAATTTTAAAACAAATCAAATTGGCAACGAAAACACAATGAAAAAAAAGCAGAAGATGCTGTTGGTAGTCTGGTTTATAAATCTATCAATAACTGCAAGGACGACTCAATGTAAACTCAAATAGCCATGGAACGGGGTGGTGAACGTGGACTAGGAGACGCGGACGTGAAGGAGGAAAAAGGAAGCGGGTTTGTATTCTTCTATATATGTTTTCACTTGCCCCTGCTAGCTAGAATTGCGAAAATGCAAAAGCAAAAAAAAAAAAATTAAAATTAAAATCAAGAGGGTTTTTTTTTTATTTAATTTTTCACAACCACCACCACCACCACCATCATCACGCTCTCTGCTGATTTAGCGACTTGTTTGACTTTAGCAGAGACGGAACAAAAGAAAGAAAGGAAAAAAAGGCAAAAATTTCTGCTTCTTTGCGCGTCGGCTAGACTCATTCGACCGGTGATTTGCTGCTACAGACACAGTGGCAAAGCTGAACACTCTTTCCCTCACAACACTAGCGAAGAAAAGCCCTCGAGAGAGCCCAAACGAGCATCGGCATCCCAACTTGAACGGGAATGCGATCCGCCGCCCTCGCTGATCCCGATGGTATGTTTTTTTGTTTTTTTTTTTTCTTAATATCTTTCCCTCTTCCTCCTTCTCCCATCGTTTATTTTCATTATTGCCGGATTTTAATTGTCTCAGACTGTGGAACCACTTAACTTCACCTCCGCGCCCTCTCCCGAACTCTATATTTGCCGCTTAATTTTCCCATGTTCTCGTTTGGCACGTCGTTGTCGTTTATTTTGCTTAGCATGAGTTGCGTTCTCGCTCGCTCAGTTAGTCCATCTCGTCGTATAACTTGCACCTCGCTCTCTCTCTCGCTCTTCGTCGTTTAGCTTCTACAGCCTGTAGTAATACACAACAACAGAAAAAAAAAAAAAAACATCCAATGCTATGAAACAAACTTATGCGAGAAATCGGAGTTTGCTGGTCACGTGGATCAAGCACTGCATCGGCATGCGTGCGTGGGTTTGACAGAAGGTAAAGCGAGGGGGGCGAAGGGGGCTAGGGAGTGATCACGTGATGTATGTTTCTTATGGCAGTTCTACTTATTATGTATGGCCGTCTATTATTCAGGTATCTCTATATTGAATGCATACAAAATATACAAAAGTGCTGCAAAATTTATAGCCCCTTCCTCGATGTATACGTGTATCTTTTTTTTCATAGCAAATCTAAAAGATCAGTATTTACATTGTTGGTGGTAGTGGTGCTATTTTGATGCTTTTGCAAGTTTGGCTGGGTGCGAGTCAATGTTGAGCTCTTTGGAGAGAGGACAGAGTTTGAATTGAAACCGGGGGGATATTTCACCGTGGGCTGAGTGCCATTTTGCTGCAACTTTACTCCATTTGAGGACAACGACGATGATGTCGACTTTTGTAGTGGCGGTGTAGTTGGCAAGGTTTTCATTTTATTCACTTCACTCATCCAGTTGATCTTGTTGCCACCGCTTGGATTAGCCTGCAGCGACTCCAAGGATGTAGCCAGCTGAAATTCGTCAAATCCTTCGTTATCCTTGTCCTGTGTTTCATAGGTGCTCTTCATCTTACTGAGAATGTTGGCGTTAGCAGCATTGGACGACTGGCTACTAGCTCCAAAAGATAGAGATGAATTATTATTGATGGTGGTGCCAGTAGAGGCAGTGGCAGTCTTGGGTTGGCTCGGCTTCAAGTGCCGTTTACTCGAAGTTGGAAGTTGGATCGACTGATTTTTCTCCAATGGCTTTTTATTTGTCCTTATTGCGGGTGGTGGTTTCGTCGGCTGCATTGCTTTTGTTTTCGGTCCAACTGGTTCCTTTTCCGGCTCTTTTATAGCTTGGTTTTGCAATAGTGTGCCAAAGCTTGACGCATTATCGCCGTTACTAACGCCATGTGCCACTTGCGGCAATTGCTGCAACTTGTTCTCCACCAAATGCTGCTGCACATTGTTGATAATCTTCATGTACGATTTAAAGTCATCTTGTCCACAATCAGTGCACCCAAATGCAAACGAAAAACATTGAGGTAAAACAGAGTCAACTGCGGTCTTCATATCGAGATTGACGTGCTCGCTGGTAACAACCTTGGCAAAGAAATTTATCAACTTGGTGACAATTTCTCTGTTTCTATCGGTGATGCCGCGCGTGATCGGTAGCAATTGCTCGTCGATTATAATCTTATCAATCACCCTCTGGTCGCAAAACGCCTCAAACGTATCTAGAATCTTCAACTTGGTCGAGTACACAGTGGTGGATTGGAATATTCGACACAACAAAGGGAACATGGTGTTTTTCATATAGGGAAACTCAATCATCGAAATAAACGTGGGCATGTAATCCAAAAACTTTTCCTGAAGCACAATTTGAACGTGTTTTTGATCTTGCTCGTTTGAACCCAATGTAAACACCAACTCCAATATATGCTTGATGAAACCAACAAACTGTTTCTCATTGGTCTTTTCTTGCAAAACCGCTAGATTGTTGACCAAAGTGAGTCTCGTCTTGACTGATGTATTGATCAATTTGGTGAAAATCTTGCTTGATTTCTTGCCCTTGGAATCGTCCTTGAAAATCGCATCATAGACTTTCTCCAGTAGCGAGGTGTTGTCCTTGAGCAAGACGTTAAACACCCGGTCTTGAAAAGTCAATCCTGCCAAGTTTTTAGATATAATCATAATGATCTCTAGCGAGTAGCTGATCAACTCATCCACGTTGGGATCGATGGCAGTAGATTCATCACGCACCGAGAGCTCATTGAGCACCACGCTGATGAGCAAAGGCAACAACTTCAGCGACCGGAACGTTTGTGGGAACTGGTTGATCAAGTCAGACTGTGTCTCTGGGTCAAACTCTAGTAGTCCTTTTAAAAACATCAACTTTTCATGTATCGATTTGGTTGAGAACTCGTCAATAAACCACATGGCCTTGATGATGCTGCCGTTGAAGAAATCAGAGTCGATAAACTGGTCCAACGTGAGCCTATCATAAGGGTACCTCGCTAGCAACTGCGGGAACAACATGTGGAGTTTATCGGGGACATCTTTCAAAATATGCTTCAATTCGACAGGCTGGCGGTTGTAAAACTTTTGCTCAAACCTGCGGAAATTTTGCTTAAAGTCCTGTATGCTACTTGGATCAAACGAGTCAATCAACATGGCAGGGTGGTTGTAAACATAAAAAATCAACATTCCAAACGACCATATATCATTGGCAAAGTCCAACTTAGTCTGAGAATCAATAATCAACTCGGGAGCGGTGAAATTGAGATTCAAATTGGCAAATGGAATCACGGTGGAGTTGTTCATGATGTAGAAGTTGTCTCTCTCTTGAGGAGACAACTCGTTCAAGTTCCGCAAAAACTTGAATCCGCCCAATTTCCAATCGCCTTGGTTGTTGATGTAAATCGAGGATGGCTGAATGTTTAAATGGATGATGTTGCCCTGCGTGTGTAGAAATTGCAACCCTTTAGCCACTTGCAATAACCCCTTTTGCACAGACAACAGGTCCAAGTCCTTGTCATTGGCCGTGATCAAATTTCCCGAGATGGGCTCGCTCACAAACAAGAATTTGGTTTTCGTTTCCTCCAAGACTTCAATGATGGTCAATATCTGCGGGTGTTTGAGTTTACTCAATTGGCCCACTTCAAACTTGATCAACTCGTAGCACTCCTTGATAATCTTTTTGGGGCTAGTGGTGTTCGATGACGTCGAGCAAAGCCGATGAACCTGTGATTCAAATTTGCTCTTGTCGAATATAAACACGGAAACTATCCGTCCCGAACTTCGATGTTTAGCTGGATATATCGCCCATGGCTCGGATATAAATGTCGGGTTATCCAGCACATTGTAGCTTGCCCTTACACCTGTCTTGAACCCGAGGCTGCTCAACATTAACCACAATCAAAAATTGTTTTCTTGCAAGTCTTTGCCTTTACTATGCCGGACTGGGCTGCTCTTGGCTGCTGGGGGCTGCTTTGGTGGATGCGGGAAAGCTTCCAGATCACACTTGTTGATGTGACATTTCAAGTCCACCTGTGAATAAAAAAAAAATAGAATATAGAGAGAGAAAAAAAAACCAGGAATAGTAAGCGGAATCAATCTACATGCAACAACTCCGACATACGAGATGGATTTGATAGAGAACAACTTCAAGAACTCGGCCGATAGGCTAGACAAGCCGTCGGAATATTTGATCCGCAAAGCAAGGCACAACTATGGCGAGCTCGAACGAGCAATGACATCGCGCACGGTGTACGTGGGGAATCTATCCCACTTCACCACCGAAGAACAAATCCATGAACTTTTCATGAAGAGCGGGCCGATAGATAAGATCATCATGGGTTTAGATCGGAACAAGTTGACCCCGTGTGGTTTTTGTTTTGTGATATACCGGACGAAACAGGGGTCGTTGAACGCGATGAAGTATCTACAAGCGACGGTGTTGGATGGCCAGAGTATAACTATTGATTTGGACCCTGGGTTCCGGGAGGGAAGACAGTTTGGAAGAGGCAAGCACGGAGGACAAGCGGCGCAGGAAGCGGCTGCTGACGCGGCCAATGGCAATGGTGGCGGTCACCATGGCGGTTTTGGTGGTCATGGTGGTGGGTACCGGTCACGAGGTGGGTTCAGAGGCGGACACAGAGGCAACAGAGGTGGATTCAGGGGCGGATACAGGGGCCACAGAGGTGGACACCGTGGAGGATTTAGGGGAGAAACTTCTGTGTATGTGCCGTCAAAGGACCCTTCATTCAATTCCCAAGTTGGCTAAGAGAACAAATGAGGAGCCAACCCAACCCTTGTAGTTATGATTAGAATCAATAAACGAATAATAAAAAAACGAAAAATGTATTTTGCCAGCATATATAAACTCTGGTATATATATACTCTGGAAAAGAAATCAGGGCAACGGGGATTGAAAGAATGAAAAAAAAAAAAACGAACAAAAAAAAGAAAGAACCATTTAATCAAAGTCAATGATCAACTTTATCACTTTTGACATCTAATGTTATCGTCCGAGTGGAAATAGAGAAAACAGTTGTTGTCATTGAAACACTTGTCACTCAATGTTCCCTTTTCCGTGGTACAGTTTGGAGTTAAGGGACTTCTTCTGTACTTCAAGTCCATGAAATTTTGGTTAAAAGCAACATCACTGGTGTTCCACAAGGGCTTGGCGACGTAATTGTGCCAAAAGGTACCGTTCAAAGGTGCATCGGCAGGCCAGGTGTGCTTGCTGTCATAGAAATCCCTGGCACTGTATTCAACCTCCCACTTTGGCTCAGCTCCGCCGTTGGTGAAGGTCACGTTCAACTGGGTATAATAGTTGTAAGCATTGATGATGTTGAAACTCTCGTGCTCAACTTCGTACCATTTCCACGAGGGGTTAAAGTTGGTGTATGGCGTCACAGACTGGGCAACCCACGCCATGTTGACAACATCGGCGGCAACAGCGTCGGCGGCACTGGCATTGCTCGAGTACAAAATTGCGAATTGGTCTCTGTGGGTGTGGCCGAAAAACATGTTGGCAATGGTGTAAGGGGAGAACCTTTCAACAATTTTACCGAAAATTCTCGATTGAAGGGGCAACACATCATAGTTGTTGGGTGGAATGTGTGCCATGATCCACACTCTTTGACCCTTGGCTTCTGCATCAAGCAATTCACTAATGAGGAACTCCCAGTTTCCAAACAAGTCACCATCGGTCGACTGGTCGATATAATTCCACAAGTTATCTGAGTAATAAGAGTTTGAGTTCAAAGCAATGATTTTCAAGCCCCTGTTGGTGACATATGAGAATCCAGTGTAGTGGTGCTTCAAATCATCAGCATCTTTTTCCTCAAACCACTCGTTGTTGATCCACAACTTGACCATGTCGTCGATATTGTACTCGTAGCTGTTTTGCAGCGGGTCGTACTTGTGTGGGGCGACTTGAGCGTAGGGGAAAGCGTCATGGTTGCCCAAAGATGGCAAGATGGGGATATTGTTCAAGTACTTTTTGATCAACTTGAATCCTTCAACCTCGGCCCATTTGGTAGTGGCGGGCCCATCGTGGATACCGTCGTGATCAACCATGTCTCCCGTGAACAATACGAGCTCAAACTTCTTTTGGGCGTGCAACCTCGCAATTTCGACTAAGGAGTTGTTCATCAACAACTCGGGAGAGTCGGAAAGATAGGCACCGAAGGAAGTTGCTGGTGCATTGTTAAAGTTGAATCCACGATATTTGGGAAAGTCGTAATAGTCCCCTTTCACATAGGTGTTGTTCTCGGTGTATCTAGCATCAGGGTAAAACGAATAGTCAAAGGTTTTGAGAGTGGGGTCAAGGTTTTTATAATAAGTGGTGAAGTTGTAGTCTTTACCTGGAAGCTCTTTGTTGTGGGATTCGGGTAATCCACAAGGAACTTGAGTGCAATTGGTCTCGGCACCCAACTCGTATCTTGGCTGTATATGGAAGTCAGTCACGTGCACGACGTTGAACCTTTCGCTGTTGTTTTTGTAAACGGGAGGGTGGTTCAACTCGGGCTTTTTAGCTGGCCACCAGCTTTGAAGGTTAAAGAGCTTCTCGACGTCTGGCGTTTCTGGCAAGTTACAAGCACGGCTGCCTTTGAAAAAGCAATAGTACTCCAAATCCAACTCGCTCGAGACATTGAAGTGCTTGATGACGTTCAAAAAGTCATTGTCAAAGATGTTGACACTGGTTTCAGAGCCAATTCCCGAGTCGTAGTGGTTGGTGAAGTTTTCGTGGTTTCTGGAATCGGTAGTGACGAAAAATTCAACGTATCCGCACGAGTCATCGCTCTTGGCATTGTTGACACAGTCTTTGTATAAAAGCAAAGAAACAAGGTGCTCCTGGTCTGGGTATTCGTGGACCAAGTTTTGAGCATACTTGAGCCTATTCTTGCACTTGTCACACTTGGACCCTTGGGCATCGGTCAAGTTTTTCAAATGAACATTGATAAAGTCAATTTCCTTAGCAGGCAAGTTTCTGAAAATGTCTTGAGCAACTTCAATCTTGGCTCTCTTGGCCAAGTATTGACGCTGAAGCGAGCCATAACTGGGCACTGTGTGAGCAAGGGCAACCGAAGCTAAAGCCAAAATAAACAAGCAGGTATTTGCAAGCATCTATTTTTTCACTGTGGTGACGAATCCTTACTCCTTCTCCTCCCTCCGACTTTGACGGAAACATCGTTAAGGTGGGGGATACAGAATCCTATTTATCCATCTCCCAACAATGCAATTTGATCACGGGGGCTTCTAGTTCCCGCTACTCAGGAACACACACACATGTCTTTCTTTTTTGAACTCTCCACACGGGGGGGGCAAGGGAGCAGGGATTGGTACGGTCGACAATGTCTCGGAAGAAAGAACAATTTTTTCATGTTAATTAGCGGAATAAACATACCCCTAAAAAAACAAAAAAAACCGATTAAGCAGCCCTGCATTCCGCCAATTTCTGCAATCATATAACAATATCTTGACAGTCTGGGTTTCTTCCGCATGGACTTCCACGTGTGTGATGGGCTCCTCAAGTTTCGAAGTAAACTGTATTTGCAGCTTGGAGGAATTCTGGACAAAACTGTCAGCGAATGGGCCAAATGAATTGTTGTCCAACAAATATAGTGCTTAAGCATTGGTGGTCCTTTATAACGTGGGGAAATGTAGATGCGCAGAACTTGGGAATCAAAAGATAGTTCCTTTCTTTGAACACTTATGTTTTGACAATGCACCTCGCAGGTAATCCGATACCCTTTAACAACACAGTAATTCTAGAATGTAATTGAACAAAAGTTTTGAAATTCATGTTCACGTTTACGCCCATGTCCATGCAAAGCTCAACACAACTCCGCTTGCTGCTCGTCCAAGAAAAATATTAGCAAGCTCCAGCCTTTGACACGTTGGATTGCTTTAGCTCAGGCACACAATCTCTATAGGGGTATCTATGTTCTTCTGGTGTCTCAATTTTAAACATCCTTATTGCCTCCAACTAAATGTGTAGAAAATTCACACTCTTTTGGAAAGAAAAAAACAAGATCAAGCAAGATCAATGGTGTGTTTGTGCGCAACGATTAATTTTCAAAGTTATAGGGTAATTTTAGTTTTAATTTATCCACTTTATGTAGAGCAAGAGGAGGAGTACACGTTGTCGGGACGGCTTCTATGTGACCCGTATAATGAATGGCGCGATGTTGATCCGAGCCTAATTGCTGTAGGTACTTTCATTTCGTCTCATTTTAGGAGGAATATTGGGTACCTAGTAAGGGCTAGGGGGGAGGGGCTATACTCATTAACGTAGTATAAAAAATTGAAGAAGATGTGGGGAGCAGGGGGTATAAATGTCGGAACAAGACTTTACAAGAGGCAATTGATGGCAAATGACGGCTTTCAATTCGATTGGTTCTTTGTAGTTAGGTTGGAAAAGCATCCCGTTAGAATCCTATTGTCGTGAAATGTATCTCCCTCGTGAAAAGTTTGAGCTAAATGGCTGCGAAAACTGTTGCAATTGCCAATCACAGTCACGTGTACAACATCTTTTTTGTATTTTCCAACACGCTCACTAACTACATAAAATAGAAAGAGTCTGTATCTTTGCTAGCTCATAAAAACAATCAGCAGGTCAAAAATCTTGCTTCTTTTTTTAAATAGCAAAATTTGGACCTGATAAGAACTTCCTCTTAGTTGAAGCTGAACAATTGCCGAGCGCAAAGTCAAGGTGGTCCTCAGAAAACAAAACCTTTTAAAAATTCAGATCGATCTCAAGTAGCGTGATAGCTGCTAAACCCCGCCAAACGAAGAACTTTCCTCCTTCTCACACATTAAGACAAAGACGAGTTTCTTTGTCTCACCACACTGAAATATATATCAGGTCACGTGCGCACGTTCATCTGGTTCTGGCACACCATCAACTATCAAGTAAAAGTCAGCCTCCGTGCCCAAAAAAACAAGAAACAACCACCCATACGACATTGTTTACAGCTCCTTTTATCTTTTTTTTCTTTTTTTCAATACCAGAAGATAACTATGTTGGGGACTAATGTCGAAAGCCACCATGCTGAAGATAATACTACCCTATCCAAGTCACGTTCAGCCGAGCCTGAACTGACCACCACTAGTAGTGGTCGCAACGCCGAGAGACCTGACGTTTCATTCCATCCACTGCGGCCCAGCCTTCAAAACATATCAGCACGATCGGCTTCAATATCCAACATGTCAGTGAATACCGCAGCAAACCCCAAAAGACCGCATCCTTCAAGACCTAAAACCCATAATCGCTCGCTATCGCACACTAAACTACTAGGAAAGATTGCCAGCTCGTCAAGTGCGGCAACGTTGAGACCCGACTTGAGCAGATCAAAGTCGACGGATGGGTTGTCCAAGACTCGGCCAAGCTCCACTGCTTTGAAACGGAACAACAAGTCGTTTACAAAAGTTGTTGCGCTACAGCCGTTGACCAAAACTTCCTCCAACCAGTCCCTAAAGTCCAACAAATCCAACACATCGTTAAAAGGCTTGGGCCTGTACACTGGTGGTATGGGGCTCAAATCAAGTGCCCGGAAGGGGAAAGCAATATTGCGATTGAACGACGATGATGCCGAGTATGAGGACCTCGACGAGCCGCCGGCTGCACTGGCTGCACTGGCTGCACCAGTTCCCGAGAGGTTCGATAGCGAGGAGACTATTTCGACGATGCGTCTGAACTCTGACCAGAACATTCCTAGTCTTTACGAACAAATCAACCGTATAGTGCCTGATCCTTCGCCAAGTGTCAACGAGGTGCTGCGGCCCAAATTGGAGGTCTTGCCAGAATCAAACGCCAACGAAGGCAATACTGAAACTGCTGAAAGGATCACTACTTCCGCGCAAAGCTCAGCTGAAGACCTTTCTCAAGCAGCCAATCTATACGGCGGGTCGTTGCTACTATCGCAGTCGACTGGGTTGGTGCGCAAAATCGATCCCCTCAATGCCAAAAGAGCAGAAGTATTGCCAAACCAACAAATCAACTTGCACAATAATAACAACGGTGGTAGTAATAATCAGAACTCTGTCAGTGGAATCTCCTTCAAGGCAAATCCAATAGAATCAGCTAGGAATGTCGCCGAGCCAGTCACCACAAACCAAAATGCAATTCAAAAGAGCTCGTATCAACCGGGTCAGACAATTTTCTCAAACTTGCAGCGCACAAATAACCGATATCATACGCTGGACAAAGCGCAGCGACATGCAGATGTCAGTCGTGGTGGCAATGGAGAAGCGTTGCCACTGGCTAAATTGCCTGGATATTCTCATAATGGCCCCAATAATTACAATGAATTCCTACGAAGTTCATCATCATCGTCAGATCTACACCCAGCAGCTTCCAAGAATATCGAAACAAGAACGCAGCAAAAGTTGTGGTTGCAAAGGGAAAGTTCGTTGATGGACGTTGCCAACATGAACCCTTCCAAAGCTGGGAATTTCTCAAGTTTGTCGTTGAACAACTTGATGTTTGCCCACAGTTATGGCCAAAGTCATGGAAGCATGAGGGACCTTCAAAACAACGGACACTCTTTTATGGGATCTCATGGCTTTTCAGCGTCCATTGGACCCATGACCCCCATAACACCCGGTCCATCATCTGAATTCGTTCAGAATGGGTACAATCAATACGCGCCTCCCTCCCCCGAAGGCAGTGTTTCGACAAATAATGGTCTTCAATCTTTTGTTCAGGGTGCAAATCAAAATTCCATCCAGTCAAGAACAGAGTTTGAACGTCTCAATCGAGAGTATTTGAACGTACGGCGACATCTCAACCCAGTAGGTGGGAGCCTAGACAGGTTGGAGTCTCTTCAAAACGGCGATATCCACATTGAAAAGAGGTCGAATAAGACAAACTTGGCGGGGAACTCCTTCAAGGACTTTATATCAGCAAGTGAAGAAGAAAGAGAGAAAGACGTAGCGGCGAAAATCGGCCGAATGTGGCAAGAAGCTGTATTTTCAACGTTAACCTCGCACAGGCCGAACAACGCTCGAATGTCCTCTTTTGGGCTGCAAAACCAATTTGCTAGACAAGTGCAATCAGCAAAATCTGCAAGTTCCAGCCAATTCCATGCTTGAACACTGGCGTGAGTCAGAAGATATCGCTGGCTAGAGAGCAGAGCCATGTTTCGCCTTTGACCAATGATGTATTTTGCCATGGAAGGAAAGAACTGAACCTAATTTTTTTTTTTTCTTTTGATCATGGAAACTGGAGTCAGTAGACCTCCTGTGTAGACGCCGACCACAGTGTGTATTGATATATATATATACAAGTAGATGCCCTCACCTTACTAGCTCTTGATGGCTCTTTATTTACCTACCTCGAATTCTTCAATAGACCGGAGATAACACACCAAAGAAAAAAAAAAAGTACCAACGATTTATTGGTTTCATCTAACAATATATCAGCAGTAATACAATAATAACTCAGTATCTATCCTCCCCCAAGAGTCGAGGTTCAACCCCTGCTATTTTTCTTTCTTTTTTTATTCTTTTTGATCATTTACAGTTGAAAACCTCGAGTGTTAGTGCACACCCAGTGCCCATTCATCACCACTCTTCAGAGGGCGTGGCGATAAATATATGTACATACCCTCAACCTTGTCTCTGCTTGTGTTTCCCGTTACTCTTGCAATAAACATAGACCCTGCCCTTCCTGTTCACCATGTAGCAGTCCTTGCAAAAGAGCTTCACGCTGGTGCGGACCTTGAAGCTTCGTATTGTTTGCAAGGCCGTGCTCTGGGTGTTGGCAGTTATCAATTTGGGGGTTGAGTTGAACACTCCAGTGTTCAATCTGGGACCAATCAGCTTGCGTATAATCCTGGTTAGCGACAACATACTGTATCGAGGGTTGAGGTTGCTGTTGTTGCTGTTTGAGTTTTCAACGGTCAAAGCCGAAATGGTTTGGCCCTGAGTGATTGATTTCGAAACCGTGAAAATTTGACTGTTGGAACCAGAATAAAAAAAAAAAAAAAAAAAAAAAAGGACGACTAGAGCGCTACCGCGTGAGTTTAGTCGTTGCCAACGGGTTTACCTGGTTGGAACTGCTAGGTCAATCTTGTTTAGAATATTTATCAAACCTATGTTTGAATTCAAGATGTAAACTTTCTTCTATAATACCCTTTTTTTCTTTCTTCCAATCATATATATGTATATGTTGTCTGTATCTTCAGTTCCAAGCAAGGAGTTCTATTTGACCACTATAGTCACGTGACTTTTTATTTTTTCCAGTCTGTGTCGTGTCATTTTTTTGCCTTGGTTTCACGAAAAATTCGACACCGATTGAATTTGTTCACCACCTACACACACACCAGAAAAACAGGGAGAAACACGTACGAAACTTGGACAGGTATTCATCAACTGACAGCAGGAGCCAAATAGAAGTTCAATTTTAGAGGTTGGCCGATTGCGCGAGAAAAACATGTCTACGCTGTCATATAAAAAGCAGGATGCATATGCCAGCACATCTGGGACCCCAGATAAAATGGCGGTTTTCCAAGAGTGTCTCCAGCAATTCAATGCAACACCGGTCAATGCTAAAAAATGTCGACAATTGTTGGCCAAGTTGTTGAGGTTGATCTATAACGGTGAAGAGTTCCCGGCGCAAGAGTCTACCACGTTGTTTTTTTCCATCTCCAAGTTGTTCCAGCACAAGGACCAGTCCTTGAGACAGCTTGTGTACCTCACCATCAAGGAGTTGTCGTCGACTTCCGACGACATATTGATGGTGACTTCGTCAATCATGAAGGACATCCAGGGAAGCGACGCCGTTTACAAACCAAATGCCATCAGAACATTGGCCAAGGTGTTGGACCCAACTACCGTGACCGCGGCAGAACGTTTATTCAAAAATGCAATTGTTGACAAGAACCCAGTTGTCTCTTCAGCCGCGTTGATCTCATCCTACAACTTGTTACCTCACGCCAAAGACGTTGTCAAGAGATTTGGGAACGAAACTTTGGAGACCATTCAATCATACAAGACGTTCCCTTCGAACCAGTTCCAATTGCACGATTACTACGGAAACTCCACTTCAAACTTGCCATCAACTTCTTACATGTACCAGTACCATGCTCTAGGATTGATCTATCAATTAAGGAACCACGACAAGATTGCCTTGATGAAGTTGATCACGACTCTTTCTGAAGGATCGTCCCTTAAAAACTCCTTGTCGATTATTCAGTTGATTAGATATATAAACAGGATTCTCATTGACGATGAAGGTCTTTACAAGCAATTGCACCCGGTTTTAGCAGGGTTTTTGAAACACAAGTCGGACATGGTTGAGTTGGAAGCGTGCAAGAGCTTGATCAACTTGCAGCACTTGCTCAGTGACGAGCAATATATGCAGATCATCACCACTTTGCAGAAACTATTGGGTGTTCCAAGAACTGCCACCAGATTTGCTGCCATTAGGTTAATCAATAGAATCTCGGTCAAGCACCCGGAAAAGATTATTGTTGTCAACATTGAGTTGGAAAGTTTGATCAATGACTCCAATAGATCAGTTTCGACCTTGGCAATCACAACCTTGTTGAAGACGATGGGAGCTGGAACTGTTGAAAATGGTGCAACTGGAGGCGAGAGCGTTGACAGATTGATCACCAAAATGACCTCGTTGATGGATGAAATCACAGAAGACTTCAAGATTGTGATCATCGAAGCGATTGAAAACCTTGCCTTGAAGTTCCCCTCCAAGCACAAGAAGTTGGTTTCATTTTTAACAGACTTGTTACGAGATGATGGCTCGCTAGAGCTAAAGACAAGCATCGTTGACGCTTTGTTTGATTTGATCAAGTTTTTGCCAAACGAAGGTGCCAAGCAGTTGATATTAATGAACTTGTGTGAGTTTATAGAGGACTGTGAGTTTACCGAGTTGTCTGTGCGGATTTTGCACTTGTTGGGCGATGAGGGTCCTTCCACGTCGAATCCGTCGTATTACATTAGACACATTTACAACAGATTGGTGTTGGAGAACTCGATAGTGAGGGCCTCTGCCGTGATTGCGTTGGCCAAATTCGCGGCCGTTTGTGGCGGAGACGTGTCTACAAATATCGTTATCTTGTTGACGAGGTGCTTAAATGACGTGGACGACGAAGTCAGGGACAGAGCCGCCATTTCATTAAACTTTATCAAAGCCAAGAAGAAGAATTTGATTGTGAGCGATTCCAAATACGACTTGGCGGTTCTAGAGAACAAGTTGGTGAATTATTTGAGTGACACCAAAAACTTTGACCACCAATTTGACATCTCAGAGGTGCCCTTGATCACTGCCGATGAGTTAAAGACAATAGAATTAAACAGAAAATTGAACAATTTGGACCGAGAAAACAATGAAGTTGCAGGTGCATCTGAGCAAGTTGAAAGCAAGGCAAATAATGAAGACGAGTCGCCTGCTGATAGCGGCGCCAACAACTTGTTGAAGCAACAGGAGTATGCTCAAGAATTGTCCGCCATACCAGAGTTTGAATCGTATGGCAAGTTGACCAAATCTTCCATTACCCCCATTTTTCTCACCGATAAGGAAAATGAGATCGTTGTTAGTGTTGTCAAGCACTTCTTCCTTGAATCACAAAAGTTGGTGTTGCAATACAATATCAACAATACCTTGCCTCATACATTATTGCAAGAAGTATCGGTGATAGCTCAGCCTGATAATGAAGAATATCAAGAAGATTTCATTATGCCCTTGGAGGAGTTGAAGCCGGATGGTTTAGGTGTGGTGTATGTTTCCTTTAGCACACCTTTGTTATCTGAAGGGGATATTTTATCGGCTTTTGGTAATACTGTTGCCTACACCAATAGAGACTTGGATGAGGAAGGACAAGTTGATCCCTCCGACGATGGATGGTCGGATGAGTACCAAATTGATGATTTGGAACTATTAGCGGGTGATTTCATCAATCCGCTTTACAACTCCAATTTCACTGCAATTTTCGATCAATTACCAGTGAGTCAAGACACAACGTCGACTGGATATATCGCCAATGTCGATACGTTGGAAAATGCAGTTGCCAAGATCAAAACCAAATTGAACATGATGGCATTGGATGGATCAGACTATGTTGTCAATGATTCCAATTCCCATACGTTGAAATTGTTGGGTAAGGATGTGTGGGGAGGCAAAGTTGGTATTTTAATTCGTTTAGCCAAAAGTGGCGGTAAGATTGTTGGTCGAAGTGAAATTAAAGTTGAAACTGATGGATTCGTTGATGTTGTCGCCAGCAGTATTTACGATGCATAGAAAAAGATGTTTATATATAATTTATATATAAAAAAAAAGAAAACTCCTTGTTGTTATAGTGAAGTTTTTTGGAAAAGTAGGAGGTAAATGTTTCGTAGGCAAGTTGCCATGAACTTGCACATAGCGAGAGGCACTACGAATAAGTTTACTGAAACTGGTTTGTTTTTTTCTGTTTCTGTTTCTGTCTTTCTATAACTATGGAGGTACAAATGCTATACCTTTAATTGACTGGTATTGATGTGGGTATGATGCTGCTGCTGATTGTGATGATGATGATGATGGTGGTGGGTAGAAGTAATAGGGGACTTGATACTCTTCATGTGTCTATAAAGTAATCCACCACTGAAATACACAAACAACGCAGCTAGTAAAATGAACAAAAAGATCCATACAGCAGCCAGGTTGTTTGTTGGCGGTGCCGTGGGACAAGCTTGGTGGCTTCTAATTTCGAAAAAATAAGTACAGTCATTTGAACTGTCGATGTAGTAGGCAGAGGCCTTTGCCGACATTTCACGATCGCAAGTAAAAGTCAACACGGTTGATTTTCTTAAACGTTCACCAGTCTTGGAATCATAAGCATTGCAGTAGGACCCATTTTCATAGGTCAAAGTCAATTTCCTGCCCCGGAATTTCGGGACGGTTGAGTATTCACCGATGGAGACGTATTTGTTTGTCTCGGAGTCGATATAATAGGCTCCAATCTTGCTCGAGTTTAACCGATCTTGAATTTCGCTCGACTCGTCGTGGTGCTTCTTGAATGGGTTTGAGCATATTCCAATTGTGTAATTTTTCCCCGAATCGTAGCCCTTGGCATTCCATGACATGGGCTTATTGTCGTTGCCAAAAGACGATAGTCCGCTGAGGTCTATAAACATTTTGTTGAGTGGGTTTACGACTGTGCACGGATCGAGCGGCTTCGTCTTGGATTCGAGAGAGTCTTGGGTGCCATCTGGGAGGTGAGCTTGGTTTTGGTTTTGATAAGGTGCCGTCGGCTGTTTCGACCCATCAACGTGGTTATCATTATCATTGTTGTTGCTACTAGCTATAGGCAACGAGAATGAAAAATGACTCAACGAATCAAATATCTGTTGTGTTGACTGAAGATACAAGCTGTTGTCAACTACGGGTTTTGTTCGCAAAAATGTCAATAGAATGATGAGTGCTACTAAGATTGTCGGTATCAACACCCGCCGTAAAAACTTTATCATATTTTCTTGATCTTGGCCCAGCTTGCAGTGGACGTTGGTTGTGGGTAGTTGGTATCTAGGGTGCAATTACGTGTAGAAGCAAAAATGTGACAAAGAAGGTGTTGCACGTTTCAAGAATAAAACAAGTTTCCAATACCTAGTTGGATAAAACTTAGCTCAAGGGGCGGTGAAATTCACAACGGGAGGAAGCGTTGGATACGAGTAGGGAGAATATTGAGATATCAGCGCCAATATATATTTCCAAAGCGTACGCCAAAGTCGGGCCAAGTCACAATCGAAAAGGGAAAAAAGAGAAAAAAAGTAACGTCCTCTTCAAGAAAGAAAGAAACCCGAGGGAGTTTCATAAACTCCACTAACGCTCCAACAACAACAAGAATAAGATAGAGAAAGGAATGAGGAAGAAGAGATGGGGGGAAAAAAAAAGGAAAATCGAGAACGGGGTTATCCATGGATGCCTCTAGGGGTTCATGTGTTTCAAGCGGGCGGTTTCAACTGTCAAAATCACTCACTCCATCAACGGGTAAAGAAAACGTCAAAAGAGAACAGCCAGTTCGTATTCCAATCACGTGGCCAATCACGTGATTGGCCACGTGATTGGCCACGTGACCTGCCAGCCTTGCTTCTCTCTTTTCCCCGTCTTTCTTTACCTCCGTTATTTCCTTCGGCTTCGGATAATACATTGGCGCATGTGGTAGCGCCGCCTCCGCTACCGCTACCACTCCGACATTATTACTGCTGTCTTTCTAATGCATGCAATTTAATACTAGAGGCGTATGTCTCTATCAAGTACCACTGTCATTTACTATATCGTTGGTGTCGAACAAGAGATACAGATCTATACAAAAAGACAAAAGACAAGGCGGTTGCGACAAGCTGCCATCAAAGAGATCATATATATTTGTATATATATATATATTTTCCTAGAAGTAAAAGAGGTGGAAGTGGATCTAGAAGAAGAAGAGCCACTGAATGAGTTTATGGTCAAATGCCACCGTTCCGTTAAATTTGTCGGACTTTGGCAACACAACAACATCAATCAAACCCGAGATCAACATTCCAGGGCTAAACGTGGCGGATCCATTATTGAGTCAGATTGTCACTTCAAAAAACGCTTTGGCCTTGCTTGAGTCGAGTCTACCTGCAAATATACCTAGCGAAGTAGATAACGGCGGCGACGAAAATACCAAAGTCGTTATTCAGCTTCTCCAAGGGGCCTGTGATGGCGACTTGGTCACTATCGAGAGTATACTCAGAAAGCACCCTGATTTGGTCAATGAATTGTTCCCAACTAAAAGCGCAGGAGTTTCCGCTCTAGTATATGCCATTTGCTTCAACCGAGAAGATATAGTAGAAACTTTGGTGGAAAATCATCAAGCAGACCCCGATTTGAATGACACCATTGTCACGTATACGCCACTAATGTGGGCTGTGTATCTTGGACAGTTGGAAATCATCAAGTTGCTATTGAATAACCAAGCAGACCCCTATTTGAGTCCCCGCCAGGATGGCAAAAATGCAATATCCTTGATAAATCCTGAAAGACAAGAGATTGTTGCATATTTCAAGTCGCACAATCTTTTGAACAAGTCCATTAATGGGCAAAATGATGACGAAGTTTACAAAATCAACACTTTTCTACCACAAGATGGGCTTGGGTTTGAAGATGATTTACTGACAAAGCTAAAGCTCCACACTATATCAGGTACAATTGACGACGAAGCTGCAGACCAAGAAGACGTTGTCATTGATGGCGACGATGAAATTGCCCTTGCTCAAGATGCCGTGATCCCTAGACTACAAGAGTTTGACTATGATAAACTACTACCGGAAGAATATATCAAATTTACCGATAGTGACATCCCTTCATTGATTAATTATATTTTCAAATTGCGGTCAAACACAAGCTATCAGCACAATACAAGAATCCCAGCTGCGATACTTTTCCAATTGGTGAGGTATGCCCATTTGAAAGTAGAATCGGAGGAGCTTACCAATTTCTTATTCGATTGCTTCACGGCTCGACTTCGTACAGTCACCAATACCAAGTCGGGAGCTTTCAACATGGCATTGCAAGATGACACGAGTGCCATGGGTGCAGGTGACATTGTACTCTTGAGCTACTGGCTATCTTCATTGCAATTTTTGCATTTCTATTTCAGCAAGGGTAAAACTTACCTCAAGTACCCTCGTTTTCTACAAGAAATGATCAATCTTGTTCAATCACTCATTGCCACATTATCGTTTTCAGTCAATTCCCGCTTGAATCTTTTGGTTGGCGACTGCATGTTGAATTTCACTAGCTTACTCGATGTCTCCAGCACATTATACGCCAAGGATTGGAACCTCTTTAAAAATAAAAAGCATCCCAACAACTATGACGCCATCATGAACACTTTATACCCACCTACTCAAGCCGACTTGATGAAACCGTCTCCCTTGCGCTATATCCAAGTATTGGGAGCTCTAGACTATGTCTTGAAAATCCACAGCGTGGACAATTTGATCCGCATACAAACTTTTTCACAGGTATTTTATTACATGAATTGCATTATTTTCAACAACATCATTGGACTGAGCAAATACTGCACGCGGTCCAAAGCAGTGCAGATTCGACTAAACCTTTCTGCTATTGAAGACTGGTTGCGTTCTCACAATTTGAAATTCCCCAAGCCTGACACCATTGGCGGGTTGGATAAGTTGATTGGCGGAGGTGGTGTTGGCGAAGCCAATGGCAATGCCCAATTACACAACTACCTCAAAACCGACAAGAGTCTTCTGCTGAAGAACCCGCAAAGCTTGGAGTTTTACTATGCTTCCTTATATCACGTGGGCAAGAACCAATTACAACCAACCATTGAACTTCTTCAATGGTTGCAATGCATGTCTTCTTTGAAAGACCAGGAGAGCTTGATCAACACCATTAACCAATTTGACTACTTGAACTACTACCAGTTGTATAAAGTTGCCAACAAGTTGTACAAGTACGAAGTTGAAGAGCCCCGTTTAGCCAAGAGCTTGACAAGTTTCTTGAAACTGTTGATGAATGAACAAGGAGAACAGCAGGTTTCGAGAAATTTCCAACACTATATGACGCAGTCAACATTTCTTTCAAAGGAAGTTTATGTTTATCTCAATCCAAACTATATTTTCGATGTCGCGTTGCCTAACCTTGCCGAGTTGATCAATAGCTACGGCTCGGGAATCGGCGGTGTTCGTGTGTTGAGAAGCAAAAAATACCAGCCTTCTCTTCCCATTAGTATCGTCGACGATATCGACGAGATTATTACTGAAAACAGGAACATGGAGATGAATGATAGCTTTGACTATGAAAGGGAGAAAACAAAGAAAGATGGGCAAGATAATCAAGATGAGAATCAAGAAGAAGAAGAAGAAGAAGAAGAAGAAGACGAACAGGAGAAGGAGAAGGAAAATCAGCGTCTGACAGCGGGAAGCAGGTTTGAAACAATAAAGGGCGATGAGTTGTTCAAGCAAGTTCAATTACCAAACTCGTTGATGCATAAGGAATGGGGCTCCACAAGCAAAGAAGACTTTGAGACAAATCCTTGGTAAATAGATGCAATGCGAAAAGAAAAAAAATATATATACACAAGTTAATGTAGTGTGTGTGTTGAGAATTTCAAATCTACCCAACCCCCTCAAAATTTATCAATTCCAGCTAATATCTTTTGTCGATACGAGCAAGATTAGCGTCTAATAGTGGAGATCAGTACTTTGCAAACTGTGTCAAGTTGTATTAAGTCTTTTCGGCAAAAAGGAGTCTCTCTCAACCACTGAGGGCAGTGGAAACACACCCACACACACAGTGGAGAAACGTTTCCCCATCTGTAACCAAACCAACAGGCTATCGTTCTGCATCTACAACTCTCCCAGGGCAGTTCCGTCCACAGAATAAGAGCGTTGAAATTTTTCTCCCTCGTTTTTCTTTTTTCCTAATACAAAGTTGAAATCGTAGTCTGTGTCAAAACACAACAAAACGGCACCATGTCTTAAGTCAAAAGGGGGGGGCTGTGAAGTTTATTAAAAAAAGGGGGGACGAAATGCCGAGAATGGACCTGTAAGCGGTATGAGCACTTGTGCTTGTATCTTTGTTTAAATTACGTTTTTTTTGTTGTTTTTTTTTTGCTACGCGATTCTCGAGGGACTGGATTCGAGGTTGAAATTTTGAAACCATGAGGTATAGTTGAAGACGGGGGAGAAATCCAGATCCCCGCGTTATTTTTGATCCAATTCTGTCCTCTGCCACTACGAGATCCAGGCGGTGATACCGTTGTCTTTTTGGGGTCTTTTCGCCATGACATTATTTTCTAAATCAGGGGACATTTGCTGTGCCTGAAAACACGAGAATTTTTCTCTTCACCTGTCATTCTCAAGGGGGCAAAAAAGTCAAGAATAGACAAAGTTGGCTACCACGCTCTACATGAAACACCAAACTTTTTCTTTTTCCTTTTTGTTGTTAAAAATGACCCACTTGTAAGAAATGCACCAACATACCCATCACTTGCTTTTTGCACAAGGTGTATAGGCTTATTGTTCTCTTTGGATGGGTTGTATATTTATTAAATCCCATATGTCATGATTTCCCAGTGTCCCGGTGTTTTATTCACTCGGTGAGCATCAAATCTTTAAAGAAATCCCCACGTCGTTTTGTTTCAAGTTAGATATATTAACAACTCCTACCCCAGCCGTTCATTTAAAGTTCTTTTCTTTTTTATTTTTTTACTTGTCGACAGAGGCCCCATCTTTGTTCCTACTTCCCTCCACTTACTGTGATCTCCATTCGTTAAGCAAGCATGAAATCGTCGGTGTTGGGGCTCTTGCTCGTTCTTTCCACCTCGTGGGCGCTCATTGGCGACGGGTTCATCCAGTTACCAGTCACAAAAGTTGTCAGAAAAAAGACTGGAGTTAGCAACAGGATCCCCATTTACGAAGAAATCGAAAAGGTAGCCGATCGGATCGAAGATGGTCTCAGCAAGTTGGCGGCTCCTTTCCTTGTAAGTAGTCCCCAATCGTCGCCAGGCAATGGCCCCTCCAGCTCCTATCCTGCTTCTGCTTCTGCATCACCACAAGCTAAAGCAATCTCAGTAGGCGGCTCGCCTTCCGACCTGCTGCTGCTGCTGGACTCCAATGCGCAATCAAGCGCATCAAATAGCGGAGGCACGGGTGCGTTTTTCCTTGAATTGGTCAATGAGGAAGTGTTGTACTACGCCACGCTTGCCGTTGGCAGCCCAGCTCAAGAGATTGAAGTCATGGTTGACACTGGATCCTCGGATCTTTGGTTTGTTGCTGCTAATAACCCTCAATGCAAGGCAAATGGCGGGTCATTAGATTGCGATAAACATGGCACCTACAACAAACTGAAATCGTCGAGTGCCAGTGCCACTGACAATAGCTTTTCCATCAACTATTTCGATGGCAGCAAAGCTGAAGGAAAATACTATCAAGATAGTCTCGAGTTTGCTTCCGGGTTTGCCCTTGATAACGCCACATTTGCTATTGTTGAAAACACAACCTCGACTATTGGTGTGTTTGGGGTTGGCTATGAGGAGTTGGAGGCGACATCAAATAAATACACCAATGTGCCTTTGCTCATGAAAAATCAAGGTTTGATAGCCAGAGCTGCATATTCACTTTACTTGGACAGTAAGGACGCTCAACTGGGATATATATTGTTTGGCGGCATCGACCATGCAAAGTTCACTGGGAACTTGGTTGAGATTAGCGTTGTGCCATCAAATGGCAAGTACGTCTACTTGCAAATCCCATTGTCACATGTGGCCGCGTCCATCAACAACTACACCGATGCTTACCCAACTGGTCTCAGCAACGGAACCAACACACCTAGAGTCGGTGCCGTGATCTATAATGGCACTGATTCCTTCAACGGCGGCGTGGACTTGACAAACGAGCCAGCTTTGTTGGACTCGGGAACGACTTATTCCTACTTGGCTCAAAGTCAAGTCGAAAGCATAGTTGGATTGTTTGGCAATGTCACCTACAACCAGTATCTCCAAGCTTACGACATTCCCTGTTGGTTGAGAAACAGCGGCAACTATTTGCAGTTTAATTTCAACCAGCAAAAAGATATCCAGGTGCCAATTTCCGAATTTATAGTTGAGCTGGGGAAAAACGGCGCTGGTGTACCACAGTGTGTCTTTGGCATATTGCCTGGTAGCATGACGATACTCGGAGGTAATTTCATGAGGTCGGTCTACGCCGTGTTTGACTTGGAGGCAAATGGGATCTCGATTGCCCAAGCAGCATACAACAACGAGCACCAGGTGACCCTCATTGAATAGATGGATGTCAATTTTGGCTCAAGCTGTATCAAAAGAAGTGCAAAAAAAAAAAAACAAAACCAATAAAACAGAAAGGCAAGGAATCAGGTAGAAGAAAATTGCATTTGATGGCCAACGGGTGGTTAAGTCTTTTATCCCTGCTGCAATATAGGACACAACTTTCTTACATTGGAATGTTCTTTAGTGTATTCGTCAGGGAAGATGGATAGCCGTCTTTTTTCTTTGGTTTGTTTTGTTTTGTATTTTTAGAGTATCTAGAGTATAAAAAAGTTCGTTATATTTATTTCATCACTATTCACAAGACATTGACACCTCCCAAACTTCTACATCTTCGACAAGAAGTTGTTATTCTTGATCCTCTTGTTGTTTTCCTTCAGCAACTTGATTCTCCTCCACCTAAGAAAATCCTCGTTTTTAATCTTTTCTAGATTTTGGCTTGGATCCGTCATGGTCCAAAGCCACGCAGGATACTCTGAATCTTCCAATGCAACCGGCTCATCGCCCTTTTTAAGAACTTTCAAGTTCAATGGTGTTCCAGCTTGACATGATGATTTCACCGCTGGTGTAGTGGTTGGTTCAATTGGATTGGCAGCTTCCACAACAGTATTTCGTACAAGTCTCCCTGCCGCAAATGATCTAGTAGAAGCAAATTGTGCCCTGCATCGGCGAATACCAGACCTGAACATCTTTTCTATTAAATACAGCTGTACTTGCTCCAGTAAATTGACTTGTAGAGGTTGAAATTTTTTTCTTTTCTTTCAACAGACGTTGATGTTCGTGTCGAGTGGAAAAAAAAAAAATGAAAAACTTTTGATGCCCGCAGCAAATACATATCGAAGATTTTATGAAAAATAACAACCTTTAGACTGGGGAGACTTTTTCACGGTTTTTGGGATTTCGGTTGATCGTTTTCGCAACAGGTTACCAGTCACTTAATAGTATACATATTGATACGAGATGCCACCAAAGAAGAAGGGAGCTCAGGAGAAACCAATTTTGTTGGGAAGACCAGGAAACAATTTGAAATCTGGTATTGTCGGCTTGGCAAACGTTGGGAAATCGACTTTTTTCCAAGCTGTCACCAGGTCACCCTTGGGTAACCCAGCCAACTACCCGTTTGCTACCATCGAGCCAGAAGAAGCCAGGGTCATTGTCCCCAGTGAAAGATTTGACAAATTGTGCGAATTGTACAAGCCCAAGAGCGAGGTGCCCGCTTTTTTGACCGTTTATGATATTGCCGGGTTGACGAAAGGTGCACACTCTGGTGAAGGGTTGGGAAACAATTTCTTGGCCAACATTAGAGCTGTTGATGCTATTTTCCAAATGACCCGAGCATTCGATGACGCCGACATCATCCACATCAATGACGAGGTCAACCCCGTGGCTGATTTGGAAATTGTTCGCGACGAGTTGAGGTTAAAAGATATTGAATTTGCAACGAAATACTTGGAAGGGATTGAAAAAATCACAAAGAGAGGTGGACAGTCTTTAGAGGTTAAGCAAAAGAAGGAAGAAGCCGAGTTGGTCAAGAGAATTATCCAGTTGCTAGAAGATGGCAAGAGAATCGCCAACCAGACTTGGACCTCCAAGGAAGTTGACGCTATTAACCAAATGCTCTTGTTGACTGCCAAGCCAGTCATCTACTTGATCAACTTGTCCGAGAAGGACTACATAAGAAAGAAGAACAAGCATCTTTTGAAAATCAAGGAGTGGGTCGATGCCAACTCTCCAGGCGACTTGATCGTGCCCGTCTCGGTTTCTTTAGAGGAGAAATTGGCCGGTATGGGATCTGACGAGGAAAGAGAAGCTTATTGTAAAGAAATCGGCGCGCAATCGGCTTTGCCAAAGATTATCGTTGCCATGAGACAGAAATTGGACTTGATCTCGTTCTTTACTGGTGGTCCCGACGAAGTTAGAGAATGGACCATTAGAAAATGGTACACTGCCCCACAAGCCGCTGGTACTATCCACACTGATTTAGAAAGAACTTTCATCTTGGCCCAAGTTATCAAGTACGATGATTTGGTCGAGTACGGCGATGAAAATAGCGTGAAAGCTGCTGGTAAATTGTTGCAAAAGGGCAAAGACTATTATGTCGAGGATGGAGATATCATATACGTTAAAGCTGCTGAGGGTAAAGCTCGTTAAGCAGCCTTGTAAATATAGATTTCCTTGAATATATGGTTGAAAGATTAAAAAAAAAAGTCCTCTGATGCCCTTTTGTTTTTTGAAGCCATGGGGCCTTGAGGCCCCGGACGGCTTTGCTACTACCACCAACCTTCAACTTTCCCTGACAGAACAAGATTTCTGACTGGTATTATAATTAAGCACCACATGTGGGTCGATGCAAGGTACACCGGTTCAAATTGCACGAGTGTAACAATAAAATTTCGAAAGCTTTTTTTATCCATCCGTCACCCCAGAGTCTTTTGAAGGACCCAGCCTTTCAAAGCACCCATAGCTTTCAATCCTGGGTCCTTGCGACATGATGCGTCTACGTCACTTTTCGACGTTGCTTCGCTCTTTGTACATGGCGAAGCCCAACGATCTAATAACTACGGGACTGAACCAAAAATATAAATTAAATTAAATACATAAAGAAAAAAAAAATAGAGAACAAGGCTTATTTTCATGGCCATTGGCTCCGAACAACTTTGACGGCCATGAAGACAACCTCTTTCATGAGTTGAACAACATTCTTTTACTTACTTTAACCTTTTCATTCTCCAATCCCCAATCTAATCCCTTTCCATTTTGCTTCCAACAAAGAGCCGTCCTTCATTGCTAGGGGGAAAACAACACAGAACAAAAATAGAGGCAGCCATGAGACTATCGTTGCGGAGAAAGATACTTTTGGCAGCAGCAGTCACGCTGCTATTGGTGGGGGCCTGTTTGTTGCATCTGAAGAACACACTTCAATATTTTAGAGAGATCATACTGGACACAGAGAAATTTGATCCGGAATCATTAAAAGCGCATAGTCTTCAAGTGAAGAAAGATTTGCATTATTCCAATTATTTGTATAGTGGATTTGACAATTTCACAAATGCCTTTGGTGGAGCCAAAGACGTGAACTCGATAAAAGCAGCGCCACTTGGTGAAAAATGCCGCGTGTTTTTCGACCAGTTCAATGCCGCGAGACCAGACTTTAAGTTTCAGGCGCATGGTAAACCGGGTTATCGCTTTGACAAGTCCTCGGATAAGAAGGAACTGTTTTTCAGAGAGAGGATATTAAAGTTAGAAGAAAATTTCGCCAAGGAGAATAAACAGGATCGCAAAAAGTTCGAATTGAGCCGCAAGGATCAAAAGGAAATCCTGAGCGAGTACGAGAGGAATGTCGCCATCTCGAAAGAAGTGATGCAGGAGATGGCCGATATAACCACCGCGATGCGAATCTACGGTAAATGTTTCATCGGCAGGGACTTGGACGAGTACCAAAAACTGGTTTATGGTGTGCTCAGCGAGAAGCTTTTCCCCTTCATTTCACGGCAGTTCCCCATTTTCAAAAAGCCCGATTCAGATCCCGTATCGGGTTGGCCCATTATAAACGAGGAGGATGGAACTGTTGTTGAACGCAAGGATGATCTAGGCGACGAGAATATGATTGATTTCATATTCAATCATTCCAAGGGGAAAGGTATTGTGATATCGGCGGCATCGCGACACGCCAAGGACGTCATTAGACTCATCAAGTTGTTTCGAGCCATGAATAATGAACTCCCCATTCAAATCATTTACAAGAGCGATATTACCAAGAAAAACATCAAGAATATCGAACTTGCTGCCACTGCCGACGTGGAAAGTATTTTGGATCCGCAGATTATGCGAGATCACATGCTGTTCATGCCGGAACTAGAGCTCTTGAAGCTGTACAAGGATTATGGGTCCAGATTCCCCAAGCAAAAGATTGAATTTATCAACATTTCCAATTGCATCACTCGTCTGTACAAGTATTCATTCCCGGGGTACTCAAACAAGATCTTGGCAATGTTGTTCTCCACTTTTGAAGAGATTCTACTCTTTGATGCAGATACTGTCCCCTTAGTTCCACCTCAGGAGTTTTTTGAATCTTCTGAATACCAGAAATCCGGTACTTTTTACTTTCAAGACCGTTCGTTGCGAGATCCCAACGACTACATTGAAACCAACTTTTTTGCCACTTTGTTCCCCACAAACGAATATTCAATCGATACGTTATTTGACATCCCCAGGACAACAAGCAAGACTTTGAATAATAGGTACATGACTGGCTGGAGGCACCACCAGGAAGCGGGAGTAGTTGCTTTCAATAAAAGAACCCATTTCATGGGCTTGTTGATGATGTGCCCCTTTTCATTGTGGTCAGAACCAGTGCAATCATCGATATGGGGCGACAAAGAACTATATTGGATTGGTTTGGCAGCGGCCGGTGACGAAAACTATGAATTCAACCCCGTGCATGCTGCCTCCGTGGGGATGAAAACGACGCATAGAGATCGAAAATACTACCCCAACTCCGGAAGCAACGAGTTGTGCTCCACACATCCTGGACATGTAAATAAAGACGGCAAGCTTCTTTGGATCAATTCGGGGTTTGGATATTGCAAAAAAAATGGCTACTATAGGGACCGCATGCATTTCCCATTCATCACATTTGAAATGCTGGATTTGGTTCAATTGTATAACCACCCGTTGAAAATCAGAGCGGCTTTGGTGCCTCCGGGACTACCCAATTTCAGAGAACCTGGAAACCCAGTTGATCCTGAAGCTGAAGAAAAATTCCGCAGCTCTTGGCGAAATAGAAAGAAGGACACCGATGAGATTAATGAAAATCTACCTCACGGCACTGAACGGACGGAGTTTATCCAAGAATGGGGTCCGCAAAAGGGGTGGGTTAAGAACCCCATTTGTTTTGGGTACTATTACTGCGCATACGACAGGGTGCAGAGCTACTCTTTGGACAGAGAGGTTGATGCGGGAATGCTTTATGAGTTTGACGAGAAATCTGTACGATTTTATGATTATTTGAGTAAAATTTGGCTTACTGGTGGTTCGAGAAAAGCATTGAGGCTGAAGGAAGAAGTAGAGGAGTCGATGCGTCTCGCAGCGCAGCAAGGGTGATTCGTCTGTTTTTTGTTTTTTTTTTTGCGTTTGTATTTATATCATTTATTAGCATTACTATTGTTATTATAGAGTCGTACCTGCCTGTCTACTTAATTACTATCGTCATGATCATGATCATTTGTTGACGCTGACAACAACGCAGTGTATTCCGATAGGCTTGATCAACAAGTTCTTGTCGGCGTCGGTATAGCTCTCGTCCGTTGCATATTTCTCAATCAAACTTGCGAGATGCTCCTTGATTTCTTCCTTTTTGTCATCTTGCAAGTCGGTAACGTACGATCTAGTCTCCCAGTACTTCCATACGTCGTCTTTGCTTTTCTCCTGGTCATACAAGGCAAAGGAGTCCAAAATGTCATGTTTAAAATAAGGGCTAGTTAATAGAACTTTTCTCCATTTGCCGTGTCTGTATTGCGGCACATTGACATCCAAGCTCCAGACGTACTTGGTGGCCTCCTCGTTCCATTTCTGATTAGCAAAGAACTCGGTAAGCACATCTAGGTTATTGCCTTTGAAAGTTAGCGAATCAAAATAACGGCTTCCCGCGTTGTAAAATTGACTCTTTTCAGCTGGTGCATCCTGCGATGATGACAAGTGGTCGAAGTTCCAAATCATTCCCAACTTGCCGCTCGGCTTGAGAATTCGGTTAATCTCTTTCAAGCTGTCGTCGTCTGCAAACCAGTGGAACCCCTGAGCTATAATGACGGCATCCACGGAATTGTCTTCGAGCGGGGTTCGATAGCTCGAAGCCTGTATGGTTTTAATCTCGGGAAAGTTTTTGCGGAATGTCTGCAACATGCCACTTGAAGGCTCAACCACTGTCAAGTTCTCGCTCCAGCCATTCTCAACTAGATTCTTGGTGAATTTGCCCGTGCCTGAAGCAATCTCAACGATTTTTTTCTCAGTAAAGAATTTGAATCCATCTCCATCTCCATTTCCAGCATCTATTTTCTCAGCGAGACCAAGATCAACTAGGAACGGGTTGACGAGTAGGGGTGTGAATGAAGGCCTAAATACATCATAAGACGCGTGGTTCTGATTGAATGAAGTGACTGCTGTGTTGTGAGCTTCCTTCGGTGACATGACTGTTTATGGTAAAAATAAAAAGAAAAAAAGCAAAACTCTTGGATGGTTAGCTGGATAACGAAATGTGAACATTACGCGGGCATCATTTTATTTGATCTTAGCTTATTATATATCTTGCATTGGACATCTTTTTGTCGAGTAGAATTAATATCGACAAGTTATCACGCATACATGTGTGGTGGGGGTGCACCTTACTCACACATACCTACCCTGTGGGGGAAAATGTTCATCCGAACATCGGAACCGAAGTGTGGAGTGGGAAAAATAATACTCCGTAGATTGTTTGGGGGGAAACGACGGTTATGCATTTGGTAGCGCGATCAACGTGTTGTGTCCCCTTTTTTTGGCTGCAAAAAGTTTGTCCAAATCCAGACTCGCTTGTGGTTGCAACTTGGTAGTACTCAAAAATTCGCAGGGGTATTCCTTAACTAAACTAATATACACATTTAAAAGAATCAGAAGCAAATACACTTTGAAAACGTGATTTAGATTCAGTTTGAATCAACTTCCACATCACTCATCTAGAGGACGGAAACATCAGCACTTTGTTCAGCGCTAACCAAGCCCAAGACATCGGCAGCTTGTTCGGCTGACACTTCAATGTGTCTCTTTTTAAGCACAGAGACGTCGGCAGCTTGTTCAGCTTTGACTAGTCCCAAAACATTGGCTGCGACGTCAGCAGCAACTTCAATGTGTCTCTTAAGAACTGAGACGTCGGCAGCTTGTTCAGCGCTGACCAATCCCAAAATGTTAGCTGCAACATCAGCAGCAACTTCAATGTGTCTCTTCTTGAGTACTGAAACATCAGCACTTTGTTCAGCGCTGATTAAGCCCAAGACATCAGCAGCAACATCAGCTGAGACTTCAATGTGTCTTTTAAGAACTGAGACGTCGGCAGCTTGTTCAGCGCTGACCAATCCCAAAATGTTAGCTGCAACATCAGCAGCAACTTCAATGTGTCTCTTCTTGAGTACTGAAACATCAGCACTTTGTTCGGCGCTGACCAAGCCCAAGACATCGGCAGCAACATCAGCAGCAACTTCAATGTGTCTCTTCTTGAGTACTGAAACATCAGCACTTTGTTCAGCACTGACCAAGCCCAAGACATCAGCAGCAACATCAGCAGCAACTTCAATGTGTCTCTCCGCAATGACATCGTGGTCAACGACGGCAGCGTTGGCTGTCATGAGTAAAGCTGTAGTAGCAAGTAAGTTTTTGAATTGCATCTTTGTATGAATTGAACGAAAGTGGGGTTAAAGATTGTTTTATTGTCTTTGATAAAAAAGGAAAAAAGGAAAAGAAGAAAAAAGTCTTGGAAATATCAAACCGGGTGGGAATCCCCGATCAATTTATATTACATTCTTGTTCACCAACTCAAGTGTTGACACTTTCAATCAACCACTCCCCAAAAATGAAGAACAAAAAAAAAAAAGAGGGAAAGAGGATTGCAAACCCTTGTCCGGTTGTCTCGAAAGGGCTTCAATTCATTATCACGAGCTCCAAACAAAAATATTGGCTGTGATGGTTTATTACTAAATAAAAAAAAAAAGAATAGCAGCGTATATCATGTAGGCTGGATGGATATCATATTGCATGTAATTCTATGAAATGTGCAAAGGCCTATTTTGCAGCAAAAAAAAAAAAATCGATGCGCGCAACAACTTTTTATTTTATTCTCATGAACCCTTTGTCCAGGACCATTTATTGTGAACTCATGTGCAACATTACTTAGTTATCGGAAGGGAAAACAAGCGTTGTTTCGTGCACAGCCATCATCTGTAGGATTTAATCCATGAACATATGCACAATTAAGAGAGTTGAGAGATGTGCAATGATGTGCTTTCGGGCACTGACCTGAAGTTCAATATGGTACTGCCGAACTTCTCCTCTTGAGGGACCACCCGCCTCCCTTTACCGGTGCATTTTGGCCACCCGAAAACACGTCAAACTGGAACAATAAGGGTCCAGCTCGATATTCAGCATGCTATCCCAGGTATCGCACTCGGTTTTGACGATGGGATCGGAGGGAAAACACGCTTATGTAATACATCCGTGCAAGACGATCGTGAACGGCAGCAGCAGCAGTAGAACGGCAAAAAATACGATATATTGCTGATGATGGTAGTGGTGGTACCCACAACGGACTTGCCTCTTTTATTTTCAACAACGACCTATTTATCTATCCTTCTTGAAGCATTTAAAAATTTTACACACGATAACCCATGTTCAAAAATTTTAAAATTTTGAAAATTTTTAGCCATCGGCTCGAGACCGTTTTTGATTATCGACTTGCCATGGAACACAAATCTTCTACAAGGTGTCGAAAACAAAAAATCTAAACTGTGTGAATTAGACCTGACTAAAAAAAGAACAAGGGTGTTGGACGCATCCGGAACCATGTTGAGACTGTAAACTGAACAACATGGCTAAAGCTGAAAAAAAAAACCACGTAAAAAGAATCCTTTGTGCAATAACGCTTTTCCGGTTCTTCTTGACTTGCTTGCCTGAAAGAGATCAGTTGGAGGTATTGTTCAAGGACATTTTGCAAGATAACATCAATGCGTTGTACACATCTTCTACATTAAGACGCCATGATCGATAATAAGTCGAGGTTGAGAGAGCCCTTGATGCTTACTCCTTTGTTCGAGGTATAAAAAAAAGCTGGTTATTGTGTCTACCGCGTCAGAAAAAATATAGAGGCAGTTGTTGCGATAAATCAAGTAATTGGGATGAAGCAACCCGGTTCGGATAAATTTACATTGCAACAAGGTCCTCATATTAACTGGTATATCATCATCCGTTGAAGATTGTACCAGTAACGTCATCAGTTCTTGCCGTTGGTAAAGATAACTTTAAAGTTGACACTTGGCAACGTCCCAACTCCAACGTCTCTCTCCCTTCCTTCGCTCCTTCTTTGTCCCTCTCTACCCCTGTACCCCTCTACCCCTCGCCAGACGAGAGTTTAGTCTAATTTTCTTGCTACAAAATCTTAAGGAGTAAACCCACTCTTCCCCCCCCCCCTTTTTGCTTTCGTCTCCTTGCCGATCCTCTAAAAATAAAACCTGGGCCCCGAATTTTTTTCCCCGTTTAACTCCGAGCCAGGCTTGCAACATCAACATCACTTATTTCAAAAAGTCCTCGAAACGCTCCTTTCAAGTTTTTTTTTTTTAACAATGCAGGATCTGTGTATTTGCTGTGCTTGATGTGGATAAAGTCCGCGCAAACACAATAAGCAAGATTTGCGTGAAACCGATGTATTTATTATCTAATTTTTTGACGAAGGCAGACTGATAAGGTTGTGGTTTATGCAGCACGAACTTCTGCTGCTGCTGCTGTTGCTGCAGCTGCTGTATCTTTGTAAATCAAAATTGCTTCTAACGCTGGTTTGTCAATGCAAATCTGAACCCTTCGAGCTAAAAAATAAAGATAAACACGAAACCCTTTGAGTAAACCGTTTGATCGCCGTCGGTTCGCGTGAAATCATTAAACTTGTGCTTTGATGCCGAAAACATCACATCGTTGTAGATTCTGGGGGAAGCATGGATTTGAAGATGACCTACTGAAAAGTCGACGAGGATAGCGCAAACAGGTCAGTTATGCGGCTGGAATTAGGGTGCCAAAAAGCGACCCGAGTGACGCGTAAACTTTTTTTTTTTCACTTTGCAGTCTTTGTTTGGTTTTTTTTTTTTGTTTTGGGTTATGGCCGACGCTGACTTTTACCCTTGAATGCAAGTAAAGTTAAACTAAAGGTGAACTTAGACGAGCAACAGTCGACAAAAAAGCGCTGGTGTAAAGAGAAACAAGAAACAAGACGAGCACGACAAGGGCGAGAAGGGCGGTGGCAGCGACGAGAATGGCAAATATGACGATGAAAAATTACAACTATGCGCTTCATCATCGATAACTCAAAAAGCATTAATGGTGTATCTCCCACCATCTCGTAAATTTGCTGCAAGTACACACCTTTGACGATTCCAAGCTTTCTGCGAGTATTTCAATTGCACCAGATAAATGGCAACGACTTCTTTTTCTTTGAAAAGCAAGAGGGACGGAGCCGGACAACTATGGTGTCCTGCGCAGAGTCTAGACCCAGGGTCTCTTGGATCAACTAGACCCGAGGGAATTAACGTTCACAAAAGGACGGTTGGCTTCCCTTTGTGAAAGGCTTCAGTGGGCTTAGAAAGGGATTGGCGTACTAACCAACAATAGGCTGGGGGTGGATATGCTCCTTTCAGATGGAAAACTATACTCGTCGAACCCTACCACAGTCTTATTTTCGGCCTGTTTTTTTTTTGTTTTGGTAATAATCGACCCCATTTTGAAGCTGAAAATTGAAACCGAAAAGGGTGTCGTGAAGAGTGGTAGTGATATTGTTCGGAATGTAACTTGAGTTAATTCTAGCTTTTTTGGAATCTCGAGAACAAACAAAAAAAATACAAAGAAAAAGACTTTGAATGCAAAACAGTCGTCTTTTTCAATCTTGCTTCAAATCGCTCTGCGTCCGTTGCGTCAGGTGGGAATTCTTTATATGCGTCAGAATCCGGGTGTTTTTCGTATTTGAAACGAGTTGAGTATTGGGCTAACCGAACGTCAAACTCAATTAGGTCTCACCACTAGCAAACATTTTGTTTGGGAGGCGTCTCGAGGCGTCATCTCCTGTCTCAACCTGTATGCTGCATTTGAATCAATTTTTTTTTGGTTTCACTCTGTAAAGATCGTGCTGGGCGTGAGATCCTTTTCGTAAATACAAACAAACCAAGGGTTCGAGAGTCCGCTATTATTACTTACCCGTCCCACCGGTGGAACGAGTTTTGTTCCGGCCGCTTCGTTCCATCTCACCAGCAAATAAGCTCAAGATGTCAACAGAATCGGGCTTCATCTTACTATTGTTCTTCAAGATTGTTCTCCAAGATTGTTCATGGCCTGTGTTGATACTTCAATTCCAAACCTAACCAAACGTTTGCACCGCACTCTCGCAGCAACAGTACTAATTCACACTTTCAACCGTCGGAAACAAAAAAATCAACATTGTCATGAGATACTTGCTGTTCAGTGAATACGAACTGGCAATTTCAGCGGAACCGAGCTGTGCTGTGATTCTGTCTTTTGATTCTCTCAAATTTCAAACACTTTTGACGCAGCCTCTTTTTCCAAATACGTTCTCCAAGCACAAGATACTGCTGCAAAAAAATCAAAAAACCCAAAAAAAAAAGACTGCTGGATCTTTTTTAGCACCAGCTGCACCCGTTTCCCATCGTAAATCGTAGCAACGATAAAAACCACCTTCGATAAGCTCCGGTCATGATCGATCGGTGATGAATCAAGTCGAAAAAGGGCAAGGTCTCTTGCTAGTTCCGTCTAGAATCTAGTATTCACCTCACGGACCCTGCAGCTTAGCGGCCGGAACCAAAACCAGAGAACAAAAAAACAACAAAAGCAAAGTTTGCGACTACTTTCTCCAATGGTCTATGAAATTCACCAGACGACGGCGGCTGGAGTGTTCGAACCTCATCAATTCAATTAATATGCAAACATACATTAGTCATTAAATAAATAAATAATATAAATAAAAAAACCCTATACAAACTCTCTCAACTCTTCAGCAACCAATTGCTTTGAGTGAGCATCGAGCAATCTAATTTCCACGAAATAAAAGTTAATCACATCCGCGATTGAACGACCTTCTATACTTCTGTCTCCACCAAATATTCTCCTAATCAATACTTGTAGAATTTCGGATTTCGTAATTTTCAAAATCTCAATTATTTGCAAAAAGTTCTTTACGGGCAAGAATTTCAAATCTAGCAATTTGAAAAATTTGATAAAGTGCATCAATTTGTTAATAATCACTTGGCTAGGCACCAGGTACTTTGACCGAGCGAGAATTAACATATCGAGCATTTCCGTGATTAATTCTCGTTGGTCAAATTGGTCATTTTGTTTCAACATCGTCTTCATAGCGGGTAAGTTACCAGTTGTCATCAAGGAGCTGGCCAAGTGGTTTGCTGACCGGACAGGCGCAGCAAAATCGATATGAAACTTGTTTTGTTGCAATGAGTCTAAAAATCGTGCGTAAGATAAAGTTTGAGCCAACTCAACTGTATCCCCAGGGTATTCCTCTGACAACACTGCGCTTGCTCCCACACCCTTGGCAAGTGCGTCTTTGATCTTCAAAACAGACAATTTGGCACAAGCTTTGACGTCTAGCGTATTTAGGAGCTCTGTAAATCCAGCTGGGTTTACTTCCAACTGAGCTTCAAGAAAAGACAATTTGATCTCGTCGTCCATTTCATAACCGAAATCTTTGCAAGATGAAATTATGGATTCAAAGTCTCGAATCAGCCTCAAGTACGCAAAGTATGCACTGATCCATCCTTTGTTTCCATCATGTTTCATTTGTGCTGCTGCTACTGAAACAAAATCAAAATCGATGGACTTAATTCCAATGTTCTTTGCCGACCTGAACAAAGCATCCAAAATCTCACTTTCAAACACATAATTCTGCGAAACAAAGGCAAAGACCTGAATCAAGACTTGTTCGTCATCAAATTCAACCATTTTGCGGAGTAGCAGTATCCGAAGTGCAGCATCACAATCGTTGCAAGACCAAATTCGTGTCAAAATGTCCTCAATGCCAATCTCCTTTGCATGATTTGAAACAAATTCTTCGTTGATTATTACTTCCCAGGTGCTGGCCAGGAAATTGTAACCTTTTTCGAAATAGTCCTTGAATTTTGCAATGCCTGTCCTATAGTTTACATTGAGCAACGGAACCAAATCGTAGGTTAAATCCTCCACCAACGACGCTGAATGAGAATCATTGATGACAGTCGTCGACTTTTGCTGGAGGCCCAAGTCCACGCCCAAGTATTCGCAAGCTTGGGCTACAATCGGCAAAGACAATAACAGTGACGGTGTTTGTGCATTCACTAAGCTCCTAAAGTGATCATAAAGCTTGGCTTTGAATGCGGCAACGTCGTCCGTCAATTCAATGTAGTGGTTATCAACATCTTCAAATTCGTTAATCAATCGAGCTTCAACGGAAATGATCTTTTCAAGCAAACTCTCGCTGTTTCCAGTGTAGGACATCAATTGCTGTGCGACAAACACAATGCCGTAAATATTATCCTTTTGAAGGTCAAACTTATCAATTGCTTTGGCAACCAAGAACGAGTTCAAAAGACTTTGAACATTGTAATTGACTACACTGCAAATAGCGAGCCCATCGGAATGTAGCTCCGCAGGAACCGCAATCATCATGTAAGGAATAAACTCGGAAACAAAATCACTCAAATGGTTGGAAGCGTCGTAGTATTTCGCTTGAGATTCCAAGATTTGACATAATAGTCCAAAGTAGTAGCTGTTGAAAAATTCACCCTCAGCTCGGTTAAGGGTGACACCATTGTTTAGATAATGCAACAACAACTGCAAAGTCTGGTGGTCTCCAATGAGGTGCCCTTTTAAAAGTAGCTCCTTGAGTAGTTGAAACACTCTCTCATGGTCCCCCGCTTGTATCGAGAGAGATAAAAGAAGATCGCGGCACGCAACATCTCCGTTGAAACTCATCAAATCCATTGTTGATTTCGATTGAAAGTCTCTTCTTAATGCCATTCTGTTGTAAAGCTGCCACATGTTCTCATACTGTCCTTCACTTTTGCTCAACTCGTTGATGAATTTATTGTACAACGAGACTGGCAACTCCGGGAGATATGCAACAGACTGGAATTTCTTGAGCAAGTCAAGACCCTTGATATATCCATATTTGGTGGCAAATTTATCCAAAAACGCAGCAATCAAGTCACTCACTTGTTGCTTACGCGGCCTCTTGGCAAACTGTAACGACTCCTTGTAATCAATGAGCACATTATCCAAGAATTGACTAGCTGCATTTGTAAAGTTGTTCTGCATCAACGCATTCATCATTGCTGAGTAGATCTCAAACTCGTCCACCAGTGACTCTCTCAAATTTGAATAGATTTTTTCAACAAGGGAATAAGTTTCCGCGCCAGCAATGATATTGACATTGTGGCTTCCGAGAAGTTGAACAAATTTCATGGCGTCAAAATTCAATTTGTCATCAGCAGAGTCAAGGCTCTGGACAATAGGAAGTAATATGCGCATCACCTTCTCGCTCTTTAAAGGTGGATACTTCAACATGAGTTCAACCATTGTAGGTAAAAGAATCTTTAAATCCAATTGCCTATGGACAGATTCCAAAAGCTCAAAGCTAATCTGAGCATACTCCATTGCCTTGCGATTGGCTTGATAATAGTGGGCCGAATTGGGAGACACTATTTGCATGCATGATTTGCTGCCCTCCATTAAGGCACCAACGACAATGTTGTACGTTTCCTTTGAAGGCTTGACACCTGCGCCGAGAATGTCCTGGTAGACCGTTAACAAGGTCGTTAATTTCGCTTCAATGGCTTGCAATTCAACTTCACTATCGAGACTTCTCCCATCTATTGACTTCAAGACAACATCATAGAGGGCAATCTCTGGTAGTGTCAACCCATTCCGCTTGATTGTTTGGTAAATGGGGTATATAATGTCGAGGTCCAGTGGAGTTTTGTGATTGTCGTACTTTGTTTGTATGTTGTGCAATTGAGTCGTCAAAAATTGTTCGTTAAAGTCGTCAGCACCAGCAGCATCACCACCACTGGTTTTAGTTTCATCGGCAGCTAAAGTGCGTTGCTTTTTTCTAGCCGGTGGTGCTTTTGCAAACGCAGATTCGTTCAAAATCTGCGAGGCTGTTGTGTAGGATCTTTTCCCAATGCCAACGCCAGTGCCAATGCTAAAAGCATTTCTTGGCTCTTGTTTAGAAAATAGCGAATGTAAAGGAGAAGATGACCCTCCGTTGGGATTGGTGGAATATGAGGGCGATCCAGAATGAATTAAATAAATTGTAGGTTTGAAAAACGATGAAGACGATAGTCTCGTGGAGAAGTTTTTGACATTTTCCAAGTTCAACTGAGCGTCTTTGAATGCTCTTGAGATCAAGAATCTCGCGGTGAACCCAACAAGAAGCAATTTGAGCTTGAAAAGTCTCCTGTAGTGGTGACGACCACCGCCGCTTCGATGGTGACCTCTATGTCTATATCTGTGCCTGTACTGGTTACTTGTATGGAAATTGTGATGAAGCTGACAAGCTCTCATGAACATGCACTGTCTAAATTTGGTTCTATCGCCCTCCTCAATCTGTCTCACTAGGTACTGCCGTATTTCTGCCCGGTATTTCTGCTGCTTCTCTCTTCTCTCGGACTCGTGGTTGTACATGGAATAGTACAATCCATAATGGCCATTCGATATTCCCAAAAAGGACCTGGCGTGTTGTTCTGCCGAGTGGCGGTTAGCTCTCGTCCACCATTTGGCTCCATGCAAAAAGTCATTGTATGTCTGTAGTCCCTGGTAGTAGTAGCTAGTATGCAAGTACGGGAACGATGAGCGAAAGAAGGGCGTTCGTGACGATTTCCGAAGCCTTGAGGCAGATATACACGATAGCTTTGTTGGAAATTTGGCAAACTGTATAAACGACTGAAACACCATTATTGTTCGAAGCTATGTGAAATTGCAGGTATAGGTGTTAGTATGTATATATATCTTTATTTGGGGCAAGCATATACCAGCTATCTTGTCAGCATTAGGACTGAAGCTCTAAATTTGGGGAAAAAAGTGATAGATATCCTCTTGACGTCTCCCACTTGGTCACTTCTTGAAAAAAAGGGTTGAAAAAAAATGAATATATGAAGAACAAAAAAAAATCAATTCTATCGGGGTGGTGATAAAAAATCTAGTAATTCTTAAAAAAAGGGAAGCACTATAGGCTATTGAATATATCTGTTCTAAAAAGACAACGCTGGTCTCCAATTGGATGTGTCTTTCCTACCCTCTGTTTGTTTGTTTTCCGGGAGGGGTTGAAGTTAAGGAAACAGGTGGACGACGGCGGATGCTAATCGTTTTAGAGCTGTATGTGTGGCAAGCAAAGTCCCTAATGTCAGTTGTGAAAGGGAGAAGAGAAAATTTTTCTACAGAGACAATCCCTCTGATTCGATATTATATCTACTCACTGCTCAAGGAGAGAGGGACGGAGACTAAGAACACCCACCGGGAGATGTCTAGATCCTGATCTCCTGTTAATGCATCTTCCGATTCAAATACCGGACCACCGCTCTTCAAATTACCTCTTTTTTGAAAAACAGGAGTCTATTGCATCTGCGTGATAGTGGTAGTACTAGTAGTGTCTCCTGTGCGCACTATAGGCATCTAGTGCTCGGGAGAAAACCGGAGCATCGGAGCGGCGCATGCGCGTATATACGCACCTGGTTCCTCTTACACCCGCCCTCTGCTCCCTCGTGCTCCCTTCCCGCACCCTTGGTGGCAAACAAACGTAGTGGTACTACAAGGACTTGAGATGTTTTGCTGGAGTGGAAGCAACGATTGCTTGAAAACTATTACTACCAGTTTATGACAATCAAAGCGTTAAAGTGTTTAGTTTTCGTTATCTTTCCCTAAGAGACAATTCTAAAATCGCACGCAACTCTTCATCGACGTCATCATTGCCGTTTTCATCCAGGTTTAAACTCGTGAGCATCGTCAGTTGCTCCAGAACGTCTTCGCTTTGCCCACTGGTGTCCAATTTGGAAATTTCCAACGCCATCTTTAAATCCTCGTCTTCATTTCCAATTCCAATTCCATCGTTGTCATTACTATGCAAATTCGCACTCATTGCCAAAGCAATCTTGTACTCTTCTTCTTCGTTGTCATAATGCGTGCCATTGTATCTGTCAAACATTTCATTGACCTTGTGTTCGTTGTACAATTGTCTTTGGTACTCGTCGTATCCGTCCCTGATCTTCTTCTTGTGTTCATTTTTTCCATGCACTCCTAAATTCACTTGTTTCGGCTTTTTTCCCAGGGCCGAGTTTCTTCTTGATTTGGCCTGCAACTCGCCAAATTGGAAATACTGGATGGTATCACCACAGGCAATCACCCCGCTCGACTCTGCAGCGTTGGGATTTAGCTTGACAAACGTTGTCGTGCAAAGCGTGTGGTTCATATGATCGAGTCGCTTGGGGAACTTAATCGAAGCTTCTCGCAAGAATTTCCCTGTGAAAACGTCGTAGATGTTGGTCAAACCATTGTATCCAGAGACCGCCAAAACAGAGCCATTCAATGCAAACGCGGTAATTGACATTAAATCGTTTCTTGAAATGACATGGTTGATACCTGCCAGTATCTTTTTATAGTTCATTTCTGGGTGTAGTCTCAATTGTGGCAAGATTGAAGAATTCGAGTCATCTCGAACGTTCCAGACGATTATGCTGCTATCTGACAACATGCTTCCATACAAGAGCCCATCATGGCCAACACAGCGGTTGGTGTTCAAACTATAAAGTTTGTTTTTCAGACAAGTTTGGAACTGAGAATCAATCACCTCGACGCCGTCTGCCAAGTCCAATTTCCGTACCCCGGGGCCTTCGAAATCGTAAACTCGAATGGTTGATTTGTAGGATAAAATAATTTTCTTCCCGCCAAAGTCCACGTCTAGCTTGTTCTTTTGTCTCACAAGCTGTTCAAGGTGCGAAAACTCGTCCTCGTCGCCATTGACATGGAAGCCCAATTCTATTAAATTGCGCGTTTCAAAGTTTCCAAAATCCAACACATAGATTCGAGATTTGGTGTTGACGACAATGAATTTGCCAAAATCAGACTTGATGTTGTAAATGACCTCTCCCAAGTTTAAGCTATGGCGCATTCTCCCATTGATATTCCAAAACGCTAAAGTACCATCAAAGGATCCACTTATGACGGCAATCGAGCCCCCCGTCTTGTCCACTACTGTGTCTATAGCAATGCTCGATATGGGACTCCGCGGTTGCTCCTCGTTGACTTCAAACGCAGTTAAACTGAGTCTTTGCGTATATGAATTTGTGCTCGACAAATTCCTCAACATCACGTCACCATTGGTTTTGCCAATCACTATGTAGCTCCAATTCAAGTCAAAGCTTAAAATGTCCAAATTGAAACCACCGGGTATAAAAGTCTGCTTCTGCCCATTTGTAAGATTCCCCGAGGAAAAATTCCCCAGCTTTTGGTCAAAAACACTGATTCTGTTCATTTTGAAATCGCACAATGTTTCGTCATTGAATCTATGTTCACTGTTTAGTAGTTGATAGGTTTGATGGATAGAAGTCGCCTTTCGCCAGGCCTTTATGATCTTGAGCCTGGTAAAGTACTCGTCAATCCAGCTTACTCCATCGGTGACACTGGGAAATGACGACGTCGAAGGTAGCATCCCAAAGCGTATTTGAAACAGCTTCATCCACGTCCCCTCGTCGTTGATGATATAGTTCCATTTCTTGCAAACGAGTCTCAAGTTGTTCAAAAGCAAAGGATCGAGCTGCGAAAACACTTGTATCAAGACCTCTGACGGGAGATCATTGATACTTGTGACCTCCGCACAATGACTCGAGCGGCTTTTTGCAGCCCCGGTCGCCAAAGTCGGCAGTGGGGCAATGCTATTGCCCAACAAATCCTTGGCGTCTTCTTTTCTTTCCTGCTGCTGCTGTTGCTCCATAGCTGCTATATCTTCATGGTGTGTGAACCACCAGAGAAAGGGTTTGGCCAAACCCAAAGAGAGTATATGGCGAAACAAATACAAAAAAAAAAAAAACGAGGTTGTGTTTGCCACGCGGGAACTAACGTGTTCAAACAAGTTGCAGCAATTTTATTCCAAAACTGTTGCAACAATCTGCACTTGAACTCCCACTCACACTCGCATGAAGAGTTGATAGGATGGTCAACTGACGCAATTCGCGTTGATGTTACTCGGTATGTATGGTGTTACTTCTCGTGGGCAAAACACCCACTTGACTCCTTCAGCTCCAAACCTTGAAAAAAAGTTTGGACCATTTCCAGCTAGACATGAGAACAGTTCGTCGCCATTCGATCTCAATCCTTCCAGTCCCCACGTGCTGCTGAGAAAAAAAGTGGACTGCTGATAGGACCATTCGAATTCCTTTTACTGGTTCAACGGCGGCTACAGTCCATTCTTGCTAGTTTCATTTCCAAATAAAAAAACACTCCACTCAATGGACTTCCCACCACACACCACCTTTCTCGGGCCCATGCAACACTCTTTATAAAAAGATGGTTGGATGTCCTCCAGCGCGAGAGAGTGTGTGAGACTTGTTGCACAATTGACCAGAAAAAAAATTTTCCAGAACCCCATTTTTCAACCGATATGGAATCGATCTTTTTTTTTTCAACTAATTGAACTTATTCCTAGTAAAGTTTTAATTGGAACAAAAAACAGCAACAGATGTCTAGTGGAGAGCAGGCGGAGTTAGAGGAAAGCGTGGGTCAGAACTTGCCCAAGAACCTTTTGCTCAAGGTCAATCTACCTCTGTTTGTCAATGCCGAGGCAGCCTTGGAAATATCGTCGCACTATGAGGAAACTGTGACCGATTTGAGACAAGCATTGGCCGTTGTCCCCAAGACCAGAGGCTTGACTTGCTACGACGTGTTTTTCAAGGGCCACAACCTCGAGAAGATGGGAGAAATGATCACTTTTGGCCAAGTCATTGAAGAATTGCAACTTGGAGAACAGACGGAATTGTGCATCGAGGTTTGCTTGAAACCGTACAATTTGGCCGCTGCTTACGAGCAGATAATCAGGTTCAGAGAGATTATTGGTCTTCACTATATCGATAAAGTGGCTGAGGATCTCGGCGCATCCGCTGGAGTCACCAAGTTCAACGCAATAAAGTTGAAGCCAGTCCGAGCCCCACTTGACGACGACTCCGAAAATGAAAATAGGAATGAAAACCCAGTTGAAGAATTGTCCAAGGATGAGCTTGCGCAGATTAGCGAAATTCTGAACGAGTTAGAATTGACGTGTTCTCCAAGTGGTAACTTTGCAAATGCCACTAAATATGACAATATACACGCAAACGTCAAGGTGCCCATTAAATCCATCGCTGTCTCACAATGGTCTCCCGTGCCCCCTTTTAGAAGAACAAAAGGTGACCTTTTATACCTCACCATTCAAACTTTGGAGAATGAAACGTTCAACATCACGTGTCACACCAGTGGGTTTTTCGTCAACAGGTCATCCACGATCAACTTTAACCCCTCGATAAAAACCAATGATAAGGGAAAAAGTTTCAAGCATGTCTTGTTATACGAATTGGTATCGATGTTGTCTGCTTCTTTTTCGAAAACCATTGAGGAAAACGAAGTTGGCTTATCGGAATCCACCGAGCATCCAGAAACCTATCTTTTACCACACAACTCCTTTTTGGCCTACCCTTGGATCATAAATGAAAAGAGTTTGAAAAACGTTGCCGATTTTTCGAGATCTCAACTCCCGTCGATTAGCTACGGGGTAGATGGGTCCGATTTCATCAAGGAGTGGAACAATGATATCCAGTCCATGAAGGAGTTGCCAAACGCAACGTTCCAGGAACGTCTTTTCCGCGAAAAATTGATCCAGAAAACGCTCTTTGAGTTTACAAAGAGTGCCACGGAGACTGCCGTCGAGATAATCAAGGGAAACATTGTTCCCATGAATCCCGACGAAGAGGACGATAAACATATTTATTTGAAAAATGGAGTGTTCTACTCAGCCGGCACCTCGACTGTTGACGTGTTTGAAAACAGTGGCGGCGAAGAAGCTTCAAGATATGTGTCTTCAAAAGACTTGAGCGCAATCAAGCTAGCCAACAGACGAGAACTCAGCGGCATTTCCACTTTGGTCACGTGTATTGTGGACTTTTTGGGCAAGCGCGTCGTTTGTCAGGCCCCAGTTCCTGGTATCTTGGATTCATTTGCAGGAGAAGCAGGAGAAGATGAGGAAGTACAGGAAAAAGTCAAGTATGGTTTATCTTCCGATGGCCAAGCCATTCTTGAAGATAGCTTGTTCGAAGCTCCCTTGAAACAGATTGGGGAAGTCTTTCACTTGAACCCACACAAGGTGAAATTGTCAGAGGATCTCGAATCCACCGGCGCCCTTGTCGTGTCGAAGGACACCAAGGGTTTGAAAGGAACGGACGGAAGAAAATACGTTATAGACTTGTACAGAACGACTCCACGCGACATTGAATTCATCGAAGCGCACTTCAAATGTGGAAAAGAAGAAGAAGAAGAAAAAAATAATAATCACAATAAATCATATCCTCATGGAGAAGCCTTGGTGAGACATGAAGCTGTCAATGAATGGTGGAAACGCAAAGTTGCTGTGTTGTTCAAAGCTGAGACTGAAAAATTGGAAAAAGAAGGTAAACTCAAGGACGGAGAAGAGAAAAAATCTCAAATTGCCTTGCCAATTGACCAAGTTGCATTCAACCCTGATGCCTTTTCCTCTGATTTCGAATCTGAACAGGACAGAAGCGAAGTGAGAGAGATTTCCAAGTTTATTAAAGAAAAGTTGATTCCCGAATATTTAGAAGAATGCCAGCATCTGTTGGCGCCTTTTGACGGATCTCAATTGACAGAACAATTGCACAGACAAGGTATCAACATGAGATACTTGGGCCACTTGGCTGAAGCCATTCAATTGAGAAAGGCGGACCACCAAGCATCTGTTGACAAGTTGGTTGCCGAAAATGAAGAGTTGATGCAAAAGGCAAAGGAAGAAGAAGAAAGAGAAAAAGAAGAAATGAAAGAAGAAATGAAAAAACAGAAAGAAAAGGAAGAAGAGCAAAAGGAAAATTCGTCAAAAGATGAAAGTGCCAATAGCGAAGAAAAACCTGTTGAAGAAAATGGAGGAAATGAAGGAGATGAGGGAGATGAAGTCCAATCAAAGGCAACGTACGAAATGGTTGTTGCCAATTTCGATACCCTCCACAAACTCGTCATTCAAGAGATGGTGGCGAGATCGGTGAAGCACCTCTTGAGAAAATCAATGGCCTCAACTCCAACATATTTGGCAGGCCACGTTGTATCCCACTTTATGAATTGTTTGTTTGGAGGTGAAATTGACAAAACCCCTGTTGCCAACATTGACGAATTTGAGGATTCTCTTTTTTTATTGCCTAAAGACGCTCTTCAATTCAGCTCACTCACCCATGAACAAGTCTTGCGAAACATTCAAGATGAAGTTTACAAAAGATTTAGGTATTCATTGCCCGAGAATTGGCTCACCAAGGTTATAAGTTTGCCTCAGTTGTTTAGAGAAATTGCCATCAAATTTGGAATCCAATGGAAGTCCATCAACTACGCATTCACTAAAGAAGAGTTTGCAAAGATACAGGCTCAAGAGCAAGAAGTCGAAGCTCGTACAAAGGCTCAGCAACAGAGCAAGTCCAAGAAGAAATCAGAGGTGCAAACTTCAACAACAACAACAACAGCAACAACAACAAGACGTTCTACGATTTTCATTGCCGACGATATCATCAACTTTGTGCCCATTGTCAAGGACTCTTCCTACAAGCCATCGATTGTTGATGAAATCTTTGCCAATGCTCGAGCCCAGGTGCTCTCTGGAGACAAAGAAATTGGCTTGGCCATGCTCGCAGAGTTGATCACCATCTACGAGTCTATATTTGGTAAAGTCAATGCTGAAACCGCGAAATTCTACAGTCTTATCGCCAAAGTGTACCAGGACATTGGACAATTTGAAGAAGCAGCCATTCTTGGCCGCAAGGCTGTTGTTCTTTGCGAAAGGTCGTTGGGTTTTGATAGCCATGAAACCATCACCGCGTATATGAATTTGGCTTATTTCGAAGCTGGTGCCAATCTGGTGGTGAATTCCTTGAGATTGTACAAACACGCCGTTGACCTTTGGTCGTTGACTTATGGCAAAGACCACCCTGCATTGATCAACATGTTGATTAACGCCTCGGAGTCTCTATTTGTAAGCAAGGACTTTGCTACAGCTTTGAAGTTCCTCAAAGAAGCGTTGACATTGAGTACAAACTTGGATGGCCAGCTTTCGGAAATTACGGGGTTCATCCATTTCAGAATTGCCAATGTCTTGGTTTCAGCTGACCAAGTGGAACAATCCAAAGAGCATTTCGAGGCAGCTTACAATATATTCCTGAAATTGATGGGACCAAAAGATCCAATGAGTGTCCAAGCTGGCAAGTACGTCTCCAACGTCGCCATGTACATCGAATACAATCTGGTGGAGAAGAAGAAGAAGAAATTGTTGGCGCAGAAGTCCGCAAATGGGCAAAGCAAAAAGAAAAATGGCTCAAATGCAAATGGCCTCCACGAACATAAAAACGGCAAACAAAAGAAGGAAAAATCGCCAACTTCTAACCCTGAGATTGCTAATAAATCTGTCGAGGAGATTTTGAAGTTCATAGAGGGGAAAGAGACCAAGAAGAAGAGAAGCAAGATTTAGCCGCCCTGTAAATTTTTTAAAACACACACACTCACTCACACAGAGACACAATTTTTTTGAAAATAAAACATCTAATAGACAAAAGACATATACCTCAGACTTTTTTGATTTCTTCTTCCTCTTCTTTCGTTTTTTTATCTTGTTCATCCGCCAGTTCAACTTCAAACTTTATAGACACATTGCGCACAAATCTATCATCCTCTTTAATCAAATCCACCAAAGTGCGCTCGTACTTGTTAAGGGTCAACAACTCAATGAATTTATTCTGGGTGATCAAGGTAAAGTTGATATTTGTATTTGCCCCCGAGGACAACACAGACAACTGCTTCAACTTGAACTGCGTCAACTCGTGATTATTCTTGAGTTCATAGCCAATGATGCCTTCCACTTTATTGTACAACTCTGAACCTGGCTGCTCTCCCCGGTCTATCAATTCGTACCACGCCTCTTTTATCGTGTCCCACCCGGCTTTGATGATGAGTATCGAGACACCAATGCCGCCAATCGAGTCCAACCAGGCGACATTGAAGAGGACACCGCCTGCTACGGTCAAAAGAGCCACAACTGCGGTCAAGGAGTCGACTCTGTGGTGCCATGCGTTAGCCACCAACACCTTTGAGTTTGTCTGGGCTGCAATCTTCATGGTTTCCCGGTACAAGAGCTCCTTGGCCAAGATGGACCCCGCGGCCAACCACGCAGCGTTTATGTTGGGGACTTCGCGGTGTGTCACCAATTCCGTGCCTGTTTCGGTTTGATGTGTGTGAGCATGTGTATGCGAAGAACCACCAGCAATGTCTGTGTGGTTATGGTCATGTCCAATGTGGATGCTGGCTGCGATTTCATACCATTGCGTAGGTAAGACAAACTCAAAAACTTGCAACATGGAGGACCATCCGACGGAAATCCCCGCAAACAAGAGAATCGCGCTGACGGCGAACGACCCCACCGTTTCGATTTTGCCGTAGCCAAACGGGAACTTGGTCGGTGTCCCGACCTTGGCGGCAACATTCACCGTGGCCAAAGTCAAAAAGTCGGCAAGCATATCGCTGACGGAATGAATGGCATCGGCAACCAAGGCTTGAGAATGGAAATAGACGCCACCGATACCTTTCGAGATGGCTAGCGCGATGTTGACCAACAACCCGATCCATGTGATTCTAACTGCTGGGTTGGACTTGATGGAAGAAGCGCCCGCCGCGAGGAACTCATTTGGCTCGTGCATCGAATGGTGGTGGCCCAATATGCTTCCCTTTGCATGAGAGTGCGAATGGTCGTGAGAAGACGACTTCTGGTGGGCACCACTCTCGGAATGGGAATGCGTATGCGTATCCTTATTGGTGTTGGTATTCGTGTTCGTGTTCGTATGTGTATGCGTATGCGGCGGTTCACCTTCATCTGCTGCATGCGTATCTTCTCGCCTATTGGTGGACATGTTTTGTTGCGACATTGTAGATGCGGTGCTAAATAGTCGATTCCCAATCACAACCAGCTTAAAAGGCCCCCGATGTGCTGTTTTTTTCACTTGGATTCTTAGCAGCGGAGGAATTGACCTATTGCCTCGACTCTGTAGTAAAAGACACTGGACAAGTCTCGAGCTGGCAAGTGTATAACTGACATTCATAGTCCCTTTTTTTTTTTTATGGTAGATTTTTGGTAGATTTTTTTCCCGGGCGTTGTGTGTTTTCTTGCAAAGAGGAAAATGCGATCTAGGGAAAACTCATGAGAATTTCGTTTCGCAGACAAAAATGAAAGAAAAAGATTGGAGGCTGGGGATCAAAAAAAAGGGTAATTTAAGTAGACCTTGTTGTTGATGTGTTTGGGCTTTGAATGAAAGATTCTTAAAGTATTGCAATGCTTTTCAACGACGGGTTTCGTCTTGGAAATTTGGTGAATATCAGTTGGAAAATTTCCACAATTATCTGAGCTTCATGGGATCAGTCCAGGTTGAGTTTTTTTTTTTTTAAAGAAAATCTTTTTCTATCTCGTTTGCTGGCTGGGGGAAGTGAGATAATTGAATAGACCTTTCCACCATTAAGTATTTGGAGAGAGTGTTACAACATCAAGAGCAGCAGCAGCGATGATACTATTGACAAAAGAATTGAGTCAGGTCAGAGTGAAGAAATGAAAAGAAAAAAAAAAAAAAAAAAAAGAAAAGCCTCAGGAAATTGGACCTATGAACCTATTCTACTTGGACCTATGAACCTATTCTAATTGGCTCAAGAGAGAATTGGTGGTGGTGGTGGCAGTGGTGTTTGAGCTTGCATCATCATCTCCATTGGGTTTCTCCGAAGGAGGAGGGAATTCAGCTAGTTGCGCCTTTAGCTTTTCCAACTGGCGGCTCAAGTACTTCTTCTCTTGTCCTTTGGTCAACTTGTCCATTATACTGGCACTGGGCTCTCGGAGATGCATGTAGTTGCACATTTCGCCTCTTTCACACGTGTCTGTGTCATAAGCTCTACATCGAGCCTCGTCAAAGTTCAGTACGGGGGACAAGTCAGAGTGAACAGGCTTGCCATTGAACCATTCCTGGTTCAATTCTTGGTTAACTCTTGCTGCGTCGTTCTCGGAGTAGAATCGCACATAGACGTTGCCGTTCAAGTGGTTGTTTTCATTCTCACACACAATCATCGATGCCACTTCGCACTTCCGGCTTAGATGAACAAACACATCCTGATAGAATAGATCTAGCGTTTCCTGCAACTGCTGAGGAGACGAGTCCTCGTTCTCGCTCTTGTTCATTTTTGGGTTCTGGTATAAGTTGGCTAGGAGTAAGGTTCTGGATGATGTTGGTTTGATGTGTTTCTTGGAGCACTTTTCGCCATGTCGACAAGCACCGATCTTGCTATAGAATGCGCACGATATAGACTCCCCTTGGTCGTATCTTCTGCTCGTGTAACTCATTGCAAATGTTTTTGGGAGGTTGTGATTGTTCCAAGACAGCTTAAATTGATGTCCCGATGGGCGCGGCCACCGAAATGTTTTTTTTGACGGCACCAACACATTTGAGCGGATTACAACGTAAAAATCTTCTACCACCACCACACTCTCTGCAAATCAGAGACAAACACTACAGGCAGCTTCTAGAACCTCACTTTGATATGGTAAAGCTGCTGTTGATATTAAACCGACGTTCAGAAAACCTCTATAGCGGAAAAAGAAAAATAGAAATCATCAATCCATACTAATATTTAATTATATATCTTTCAGCCTCTTGTTGGAAATGCTCAGGTTCAGTTCTTCTTGACTGCCCTCTTTTCCTTCATAAACAGGTATAATGTGGTCCTTCTCTTCCACATCGCCATGTTCATTAACTTCATACGTGATATCCGCTTCGTCGATGTTGCTTAGTGGTCCTATATACCACTTTTTCGCCTCAACAAAGAAATAAATTGTGAAAATCAACATTGGTCCACCGAAGATCAAGCTGGTCCAGTTCATGTTCTCTGGAGTCAATTCCGAACCTTTCACATATGGGAAGCAAAGGATGGGGATCATCAACGCTACAAAGGCAACCGCAATCCAGCCAATTGGTTGCGAGAATTTGCCCAAATGCCATGGACCTGGCTCAAATGTCTTTTGCGCATAAGTGACTTTCAAAAGGATTGGTACGGTGAAACTCAAGAAACCTGAAAGGGCCCCGATGGAAAAGACTGCAGAAATGGCCACCTCTCCAGCAAAACACAACAAGAGCAACAAAGTGCCAATGACAACGTTCAATATCACCGCCAAGATTGGAGTTTGGGTCCAGGGGGAAACGCGTTTCCACAAGTTGCTAAATGGAAAAAGTCGATCTCTGGAATATGCATAGGTCACACGGGACGAAGCCAAGAGACAACTTTGAGCCATGAAAAAGGACGAGATGGTGGTTAAAGCTGTCGCTGCGATAACCATCCTGTGGTCTAAAACTTGGGACAAGTAAGTGACAAACGGTTGTCCAAGGCCTTGAGGATCAGCATTGATTTCGTCAATCAGCACACAAAGGTATGCAATGGCAATCAAATAGAAAAAGCCCATGGCACCTCCGCAAACAGCAACGAGGCAGATGGCCTTTGGCACTGCTACAGACGCATTCGAACACTCCTCTAAAAAGAATCTGGGGGTTAGTAAAAAAGTTCCCATTTGAAGTCTTTTCAGTTCGCTTTCTGAAAAAAAATGAAAAAAAATGACATACCTGCTAGGTGCATGGGTGAATCGTACCCGGACATTGCCCAAATGACCCCCAACCATGACTGCAAAAAGGCAATTCCAGTGGGCCAATCTGTCTGGTTTGTTATTGACCACGCGATCGAGCTCGAGTTGAATTTGGAAATGCCTCCACCATTGATTTCAACCCTCTTGTTTGCCGCCAACATCATCACAAACACGATTGCAAGGAAAAGCACATTGCAAACCATGCCCGCGGTGTTGATTCTAGCAGCCCATTTTGAAGGCAACACGCAGAGAACGCCAGAAGCCACGAGTACTCCTGTGCTCAATGCAAACACGTGTCCGTTTGTTGGGATGTACTCGCTGGTGAATGAATAAAGGGCAAGCATCATGCTGGCGCACGAGTAGCTAACAGATGGAGCTGCCGTGATCTGACAGAGCCAATTGGCCCAGGAGGTGAACCAGACGAGGTAAGCTTTGGCAAAGGGAGGCAGGAGCATGCCCACGAAATATGGCGTGCCTGAACTAACGGGGAACTTACTGGCCAATTCTGCCATCGACAACGCAACTGCAGTAATGAAGATCATGGCTATGAGCCAAGGCAACGGGGTTATTCCAATGACTAATTGTTGGTAGTCAAAGCAAGCACCAATGGATGGCAAGAGCCCCAACACTGAGAAACTGACAGAAAATAAACTCCACAAGGAAAACTCCCTCTTGAGCTCTTGCTTATAACCCAAGGCCAAAATTTTGGCCTCGTCTTCATCAATAACGTGATCAACGTTGATAACTGCTCCCTTTCTCGAAAGCATCGATGTGACTCCCATGTCATCAACACGAACTTGAGAAACCACTGGACTCAATCCAGACATAGGCGATTTGGAGATGTTCATCTTGGTGGTATGGTCTTTCGACTTGAACTAGACTTCAAAATCATCTCCCACCATTGGAGTTTCACAAGGATATTGAAGGCTCTATTTATAATGGCCACCCCCAATCTACCTCTGCCATTCCAAAGTATGAGCTATCGCGGCTACTGATCTTTATTTTTTTATTTTCTAATTGAGATTACGCAAACCATCACCTTCTTCTTCTCCTCCCTCTCCTAGAAAACGATGCATGTTTCCAATATTGTGAAAAAAAAGAAAAAAAAATTAAGTACCCCGTGCAATTGATTGATTTCAAGATAAGAAAAAACGCCATTTCAATTGCCTTTTTTGTGTGGAAAAAAAAAAGACGAAAAAGAATTGAACCTCAAGAAGATTTCAGGATCTCGTCTTGACGAGGGAGATTTTGGCTTTTGGTCCCCGCTGTGTGTTATCAACATCGTTTTTGTAGATTACTGGCGGCCGTGGTCGGTAGAGTTTACAGTGAAAAAAAAGAAAAAAACAGGGCTGAAAGAAGTTCAACGGCCATCCATGCGCATAGAAACAAACAGACGTACACCCAAAAAGTCCACATATACGTCTGTAGTGTTTGTTCGCTTACGAGCCCGACTTGATCCCACCCACTGGAGGCTCTCCTCACGCCAAGCGAACACTTGAAAGTCCTTCTGGTTTTGTTCGCACGGGGTGGGCTTCGGGTGAAACCGCAAAATGTATAGCCTAATCGGGTAAGTGAGATGCGACTTCCATTTGCACCTGAAATGAAAAGACCAAGAGATTCGGTAGCTGAAACTCATAGAACTCTTTATCGGTACCCATATCCCACCACTATCGATATCTCTTGACCACCTCTGAAGTCGATCGCTGGAGCCAAAAGAGGAAAACGGGTGTTGCTGTTTTTGTCCGTAGCCCCGATCCACAACTTTCCTTGTCATTCTCGTAAAATTTTGCAACTTGCGGAGTTTTTTCAAGTTCTGACCGTTTTCTCCATTTTTTTATTTTTACCTTGCAGGGTGTAACTCAGTTGACTGGAGTTTTTGAAAGCGATTCTTTCTGGTGCTCGGAAATAATGGCCATGTCAGGAAATGAGAAAACGCAAACGTTCAAGTGGAAGCCTAAACGGTCCAAGTAGACACTGTTGATCTTCACGTCGGAGACCTCCTTTTCGCAACCTACAAAGATACGAAATTGGTAGGTAAACTCAACTCCACATTCGCATAGTTGAGTTGTGTGACAGGAAACAGTTCGACCACGCAGTGGGGGGGGGAGGGGGGGGTGGTGGTATTCTATGGATTGTGCTGCTTGTTTGATTTCCAAATTTCTTTAAAGGTCACACGACACTAAAAATTAGTTTCGGATCCCCCAACTCTCCTAACCTCCAAACCTCCAAACCTGTCACAAATCTGGTCCTTTGTTCTGCCAAAAAAGGATCCAATCGCTAGCAATTGGGGTTATGCAAAGTCCCAGGTATGTGGCAGTAGATATGCAGGAGAAATATACAAGTCAACAAACGCAGATGCAAGTTGATGTCTCAGTTCAGATCACATCCTGGCCAGGTCATACCCTGTCCCGTCACGTTCCCGTCACTTTGCCATTTTCTTACAAAAGATAGAAAAAAAAAATCCAATCGCAGAGGGGCTGCAACTTGGACCAAAATTGCAAGAGATGATCTCCATTACAACTTCTTCAAAGTCTATGCTGTAACACCTTTTCACACTTGAGGGTGGCATAGTTCATGATGTCCTTTAAATAACTCCGTGTCACTTTTCAGCATGCGGTTGCGAAAAAAAAAAATTGGACGCGACAGAAGAAAACAGACCCAGGCAGCACATTTCCAAAGGCTGTCAAACACCACCTACGTCTCCTCACGCTTTCTAGCCCTCCCCCTCCAGCTTCCAGTGTTCCATGTTGCAAACACTCAATTTGAAATGGGTTGGGTTCTTGATATTATGTTTTAGCAATATTGCTGGCTACTTGTTGTTTCTACGAGGGTTTTTCCCTTCCAAAGTCGTTCTTCCAGGGTTCAACACCTTTTCTCAAGGAAACTCATCCACGTCCCCGTTTCTAGATGAAAATGGCAAACCGCATTTCAACAAGTTCATTCTCATGGTGGTGGACGCAATGCGTTCAGATTTCTGTTTTGGAGAGGAGTCGGGCTTCACGTTTGTGCAGGATTTGATCTCCCAAGGCCACGCCATTCCATTTACCGCGTTTTCGAACCCCCCCACGGTGACTCTACCACGTCTCAAGGGAATCACAACTGGTGGCACGCCGAGTTTTCTCGACGCCATATTGAATGTCGCAGACGACTACGATGACTCCCAGGGCATGTACAATCAGGACTCGTGGATACACCAGTTCAAGCTACAAAATAAAAGCATCAATTTTTTCGGAGACGACACGTGGCTAAAACTATTCCCTGACCAATTCACCGAGTTTGAAGGAACAAACTCCTTTTTCGTGAGCGACTTTACCGAGGTGGATCTCAATGTGACTCGCCATTTGGATCGTCAATTAAGCGAGGATAAGGGGAAACAAGATTGGGATGGTTTGATTTTGCATTATTTGGGCTTGGACCATATCGGACACAAGGGCGGTGCAAAGTCAATATACATGAAGGACAAGCAGAAGGAAATGGATGCTATTGCAAAGAGGCTTTACGAATTCATTGAAAAGAACAGTGACACTTTGTTTATTCTAATGGGTGACCATGGAATGAATGACGTTGGCAACCATGGAGGCTCCTCGGAGGGAGAAACTTCTGCTGCAATGGTCTTGATTTCGCCAAAACTTAAAGTGGACAGCATATCGCAGTCAAAACACCACCCATCACTGGAATACTCATATTATCACAACATTTTGCAAATTGATCTTGTGCCCATGGTGGCTAGCTTGTTGAATTTCCCAATCCCAAAAAACTCGTTGGGGGTCCTTCCGCGAGAAATACTTGGTCAGTGGCGTGAGGAGCAATGGTCGGATATCATGTTGGAGAACTGCCACCAAATAATGGAGCTCTATGCTGCCAAGAACGGCCACGGCCAGGGCCACGGTCCCTTGTGGGAGAAATGGCAAAAATCCATCAATTCAACGCAACTGACTGACGCCTACTACGAACTTTTAGCAGAAGTGCAAAGCGAGTTGGCCTCTTCTGCTACCGAGTACAATTACCAGGACATTTATCGGGGAACCACGATTGTCATCATTTCGGCTATAGCTGTTTTGGTTTGGTTCACCTTGTATTTTTACCAATTTGCAAAATTGAGCCCCGCCAAGATTGCAATTTTCCCAATTTTCACTCTTATTTATGCGATTCACTTCCATGGGTCATCTTTGATTGAAGAAGAGCACCAAATCTGGACCTTTGCCACCTATCTAGGCTGCTTTTGCATGGGTACCTCGCTTTTGAAACTTTCTGAGAAAAGGCGCAATTTTGCTTTGTTGCTTGCCTTGACCTCGAGTCTTCGAGTTCTCCAATCTTGGAACCTAGCCGGTCAAAAATGGCTTTCTGCGTATACCATCTCGGGGTTCTTGAGTCAGTCAAACGGGACACTTTTATGGTTTCTAATCACATCGACGTATTTGGTTTGCGCAGCTGTAACTGTAATTCAAGCAAGAGAAAATGATGGACGAGTTAACAAGTTGGGTGCATTAGGCGATCGCATTGGCTCGATGGTATTTTTTGTGGCTATTTCAACCGCGACATTGACATCGTACCTGTTCAAAGCCGTCCAATACTATGTCGATGGTGGATCGTTGCCTCCAATATTGAACGAATTTGTGCTCTGGATTTTCAGCAATTTTGGCATTGAACTCAGCCTAGAAGCTAGCGCAACCGATCCTCATATGAAGTTCCTTTTCCAAGCAGCCAGCATCCAACTTTCTAGATGGGCTCTGTACACTTTAGTTGCCGCGGCTGCGTTTAATTTGCTTTGGCGGAGATTGCAAAATCAAAGTCAAGGACAAAGTCAGCGCGGCCGAGGCAACATCACCCTCGTCGCAAACACCCTCACGCTTTTCTTGATCCATCAAACAAGAGCCACAAACATTCCCTTGTTCTTATTCTGCATGGTGGCAAAGTTTTCAATGTCGAAATTCGTGACAGCTTATTACTCCTCAAACATTGACCAGCGAATCCTTGTCATTGCGGCGCTGACTATAGTCTTGCAGAACTTTACATTCTTTGCCACGGGCAACACCAACTCGTTGGCGACTGTCGATTTGACAAACGCGTACAACGGCATACTGTCCTATAATGTTATTTCTGTCGGGGTATTGACCTTTGTATCGAATTTTGCAGGCCCTCTTTTCTGGTCCCTTTCATCGTTGCAGTTGATTTACGAGCCAAGCGTGACATCATTCGAGAAGGACTCCAAAGTCGACTTGACCAACTATGCAGGGTTAAAGAACTCGGTTCTCCTAGTCAAGTCGCTTGTCCTGCTATTCTTTTATTCGATATCAGCTGTGAGCTTGATGGTATCGTGCATAAACTTGAGGTTTCACCTTTTTGTCTGGACAGTATTTTCTCCGAAATTGTTGTACTTCGGAAGCTGGATGGTCTTTGTTAATTTACTAACGGACATTATTGTTTCTACAATCACTCTTTGCATTTAAATTTAGAATTATAAATATTAATAATGATAAATGAAAAAGACTAGAATAGAAAAGTATAGATAGATCTAAACCGGCTATTGTAACAATTGATCTCTATAATGCGGCTGGTTATTGATGAATTTGGCGGCCCTTCTGTCGTTGATATCTTCGCTCTTCTTTTCCGACTTCCAAGTCCTCCTCTTTCCAGCCAACTCTTGTCTATCCTTCAACGTGAGCATGTGTCTCGTCTCTGCTGCAATCACCGTGCCCTGTCCTTCGGACAACTCGCGCTCTGGCGCCAAGTTCTGTCTGTAATATCTAGCGTTGGATCTGTGGCCAATAATAGCACCGGACGGGAGAATCAACTCGGTTCCATTTTGCAAAATAGCGTCTCTATCCGATGGAGGAAGCTCCTCCTCCTCGTCTGCTTCAACATCTTCATCGCCACTGACATCCTCCCACTCTTCCTCGTCCCCTTGCTGAGAAGAAATCACCTCCTCGTCGTCGTCGTCGTCGTAAGTTGACGAAAAGTCGTAAAATTTGGAAATTTCCAATTTTTCATCGTCGCTTTCATAAGGAATCCTCATGTGCCTCTTTGTTTGCATGTGCTCTCTCGCGGCCTCTGCGTTTCTTCCTTGGTAGTTGCAAGCGATGCAGAACCCAAACCCAATCTTTTCCGCTAAATATTCAATCAATCCTTTCTTATCTACCAAGTAGCTCTGCTCGGGTATATAAAGACCGTGCTTCTTGAACATATGTTCGACATTTTCATCCACAGAGTCGAATTGGTGATTGTATTTGGGGTGTGAAAAGAGACAAGTGGTGGGAGGAATTTCCGTCTTTTGCGCGAGCTTCTGTTTCAAAAGCTTCTCTTCCTCTTCCTCTTGCGTAAGCTCTTTTTCATCCTCCTGAGATGTTATGCTATCCGCCTCTTTTGCTGCGGAACCATTTGTGGCGTCTTGATTGCTTGAATCAGTCACGGGAGAAACAACCTCCTCCTCCTCCTCCTCCTCCTCCTGGGCCAGAACTGGTTGGTTTCCGCCCCTCTCGGCCATCATGGCTCTCTTTGCCTGTTCCAAGATTGCTCTTTTCTTCTCCAGAAGGGCCTCTTTTTCCTTTCGACGCTGCTCCTTCTTTGTCGTCTGCTTGTTGTCCTTGTCTTTCGAGTTGGTGTCATCTTTCCGTTGCAACGTAGCAACTTTACTTTGAAACAAATCCTCTGTAATCGGAGGTAGTTGTGCAACTTTTCTCTTTAAGTTATACCGATGCCATTCTGATTTCATGTGGTTCCTCTGGTCATCGGACTCTGGAAACTGTAAATTGCAAGTGTTGCACGTATACATGGTTTCTCTTTTATTTCTTAAAACAAAATACAGTGTGCTTGTGTCTATGTGTAAGTGCCGTGAAACCTGAATTGCAGGGTGAAGGATGTAGACTTGAAAAGAAATGAGATGAGATCAAAAACCGTCTCTGGAGCGCGATGGAGGTTGTAACGCTTTCAGGAGAATACGTTTCACACAACCACACACATTAGTAGAGCAAAGTGAAAAGGAAAAAAAAATTCAACCTGCCCTAATACCTCCCCTTACCTATCTCCTCTTCAACTGTCCATTATGTCGTCGTCATCGTCGTCGCTGCTGAAAGACGATGAGTTTAGTAACGTCTTGCCAAAACTAATGCCCGTGATCAGAGCAGCCAGCTCTTTGGCAGCACAGGACGTCAAGTTTCACAAATCGGTCGATGCATCCGTGGGGAAAGAAATCGATCAGAGGAGTGAAGAGCTCTTGTCGATAGTGAATGGCCTTCTACGATGTACGTCGTCGAGCGACAATAGAGTTGAGCGTCTCAAGTTTGGCGAGGACAACATTGCTAGCGACTCGGCTTGGAACCCCATTGGCAACATTATCGACTCCATCTTTGAAAAAATAGATTACACCATAGACCAGAGGGATAGACTGCTATCGAATAGTGGCCAGCCCCAGAAACAGTATTTAGAGGACGGTTTGCATGGCAGCAAGGGCCAGGATGACGAAAAGAATGGGAGGATTGCCAAGCCCCAGCTTCTTTTCAAAACACCGGTTGACAACTCGGAGCAGGAGCCTTTTAAACCCAAATTGACCTCGAAACCCAACGCTTTGCAAAGCCTAGAGTCGGTGAGCAAACTCGTTAACCCAGCACCGGTCTACGAAGACACAGTGGAAATCGTGGAGCCTGCATTCTATCCCCACCCTTACCAATTTGAAATAGACCAACAGCCATATCCGGCAGCAGTGCTCGAAAAAGCCGAACCCATACCTCCTACTGACTGGGCAACCACTCAAGCTATCTGGGTGGACACCGTTGAAGCTTTAGACATAATGATTGAGGAACTCGAACGTCTGGAGGCGATAGCCGTGGATTTAGAACACCACGACTACAGATCCTACTATGGGTTGGTTTGTTTGATGCAGATTTCAAATCGTGAAAAGGATTGGGTGATTGATACCCTCGCACTTCGGGACGAATTATCTAAGTTGAACGTTGTCTTTACCAACAGCAATATTGTCAAAGTGTTTCATGGCGCATTCATGGATATAATCTGGCTCCAGAGAGACTTGGGGCTATACGTTGTGTCATTGTTTGACACCTACCATGCCTCTAGGCAACTTGGATTTCCAAAATTTTCATTGCAGTATCTCTTGGATACGTTTGCACATTTCAGAACATCGAAAACATATCAGTTGGCTGATTGGAGAATAAGGCCATTATCGCCACCCATGATGGCATATGCCCGGTCCGATACCCATTTCTTATTGTTCATTTACGATCAGCTTCGAAATATGTTGATTAAGCAGGACAAGTTGCCTCGTGTCTTGTTTGAGTCCAGGCAAGTTGCCAAAAGGAGATTCGAATACACTAAATTCCGTCCACTCACAACCAACTTTAGCAGCCAAGTGACTTGTCCCGTCATGTCTTCAAACCCCAAAGAACCATGGGGGTCAATAATTTACCAATACAACGTGCCAGCATTCAAGAAACATCTTGTTGAGGTGTTGTACAACTACAGGGATATGGTTGCCAAGGCAGAAGACGAGTCCGTTCGCTACATCATGCCCAACCAGTTGCTCGTTGCTTTGGCCATGTTGGAAGGTCCAGTCGACTCTAGTAGAATCATAAACGTGCCTTCCTTTGTAACAGAACATGTTCGGTTACACGCTAGGGAGATTGCAGAATTGATTGAGCAGTCTAAAAGAGATAGTGAGCAGAATGACTGGGACTTGGTTGACAGATGGCACAATAACGACGCCACTGTCAGCGAGCCGACGCTAGATGCAGGCAAGATTGGTGCTGTGTTTGAGAAGCTTTTGACTCTGTCAAGCACAATGTTTGAACAGCCAGCCTTACTAGCCGCGTCGTCTTTTGTTTTTGACGTTCCCGGTGTCGACAACGAGATGCAGTCCTCTCGAAAAGCAAAAAATAACCTGGCTGCGCCTTTTGTGTTTGAAGTATCGGGCGGAGATCTTGTGAAAAGGAGCCTTGACGACTTGCGTGAACGCTTTGAAAGCTCGCAACGTCTATTGAGTGAATTTTACGTTTCATCGCATTCGGTGCTTGAGGAAGAGGAAGAACGTGCATCTGAAACTCCCCAGGCAGCAGCAACGGCAATAGAGGCACCTAGAGAGGAAAAAGAGTTGACTGGACAACAAAAACTCTTTAACGCCGATAAAAGGATTAACCCAGACGAGGTAATCACCCTCCGCAAGAACAAGACCGCGAACAAGCCTCTGAAACAACCGGAGCAAGAAGACAGTCCAGCAGTTGACTATGCCAATGCTGACAAGATCCTCATCGGATCCAGCGACAACAAGAAGGAAAATAAAAAGAAACGATCATTTGATCCGTTTGCCAAGGTGGAAGATGGACCAAAGCCGGCAAAGAAGAAGAAGGTCATGACAGCCGGAAAGACGTCGACATTCAAACTCAAAAAGTCTAGAATGAACAATAAAAAATAAGCAGTAGGTGTAATGAAGTAGAATGTAATAAAGATTGTCAATAGTAGCGTCAACAAATAAAAAAAATCAAAAAAAAAAATAGAAAATATGGCGGCAGTGAGATTCGAAATGGTGCGGTTGCACCGAAAAATAAACATTGTAAATTGGATTTTGCAACCACAGATTGCTGATGGGAATCTCTTTAAATGAGACATCTGGCCATTTTGGAAGATGAAAATCAGTTTGGGGGTACTGAATATAACGTCTGTACGCCTTATGATTGAATCAAAACAAAAAAAGATGGAAAAAATGGGGGTTTTGTCTTTTTTGTCCTTTTTGCAGCATATTTGTCAAAAAATGGAGTAAAGTTGTTCAAATTTGTAAGCTGTTTTGGTACACGAGTGCTTTTTTCCTCAGAAATGCCAAAAGTTAGTAAAGGCAGTCTACGCGGTAGCTAAGGATCAAGAGTGGAAAGTACGAGTGCCTTTTCTTGCTATGGCGGTGTACATGTTTGCGGTCGGTGAACCAGGTGGAGGTGTGGTACCTGGGGGGATAATGTTGGCTGTAGCCGTTTATTTTTTTTTTTTTGGCCTCCGAGAATGAGTTAGACGCGATCTAAAGATTTCAAGGCACCATCTACTCATGGTGATATAACAGATACCCCTAGAGTCATCATCATCATGGTGTTGCCGTCACAGCTTCAGAGTAATCTCACTCCAACAGAGATCAAGTTTTTTGCAGAAAATGAGCTTATAACTATACTACCGCGGTATTCGGTCCACAAGGTAGACCTCATAGGGGTATGTCTATTTTTTCAAAACCAACACGTTCCGGCAAATGTTGACCCACAACAAGATACTAACTTTTTACAGACAAGGGTACCCAATTTGAAAGCCATGAAGAGGGAGAAAGTACCCTTGTGGGTTGCATTGATCTTAAAGGGGCAGGACAAGTGCAACATAGTGCCGCCAAAGTGGCTAACAGTGAGTTTTTTGAAGAGCAAGTACGACGACGAGATCCGCAAGCCGGGCCAATTCAGCGAGCTACCTTGGAACTGGCTTGAACTATCCAAGATCCTCTTGACTCATGCATCGAACGATTTGGCGGACTCCTCGGACGATTTGAGGTCGGTGCTCCAGGACTTGCGCGAGATCAGATTGATCAAATCCAGAAAAGGGTTGAAGGAGTTGAACGAGTCGAATATCCAGTTGAATGGGTTGTCGCTAATGGAGATCAACGAGATGAGGCCGTTTGTCATTCCCGTCATGAACAAACTCCGAGTACTTCATGGCACATTGACAAAGTTTAAAGATGACAATGACGAGGAAATGTATAATTCTGACGAAGAGGCATAGAGGCAGCAAAACCATTTGTAGAGATATATAAAGTCGAGGATTATCAAAAATTAACCATCTAGAGTGGTGTACGTGTATTGAAATGAGAAGTACCCCCCCCCAACGCTTCGTCGTCTCCCATTTTTTGATAACCTCTTTGTTGTTCGTCATCCCTCCCCACTCGGGTCTCATCAAATACAACAAGAACAAGATTAAGCGCGCCAGAGAGATTTTCAAACCACACATCTGCCAACACACTCCCCAGCTCCACACAGCTCCACACGTCACCAAGAGAGTTTCCCACGTTCATGAGCAAGATCAGGACTTTGAACCGCCAGTTTATATCAAATTTTGAGACACACAAGGCCGTCACTGATGCAAAAAGAAACTTGATCTTGTCCATTCTCAAGTCCACGACAACAAAGAGGGAAGCAAAAAACTATTTGTTAAAATACCAAAACCAGTTTGATTTTCCAGACTTGGAATTTGCAAAAGCCAGTTCCGGCAATGAGCAATCAACTTTAAGCCGCAGAGATAACCAGCGGGACTTGTTTATCAGGCGCTTTTTGAGCAACCAAAACCCATTCACCAACATTTACGATGGAGAAGAGGTGAAATTGAAAAAAATTCCATTGAGATTGGCCATATTTAAAATAAAATTCCCCAGCATCACCCTAAGGCAATGGAAAGGCATTGCCGAGACTTTTAAAAGACTAATAACGTTGGGAATCTCGCCGATAATACTTTTGGATTATGATCATCTACCTACAGACTCTTTCAAAAAGAATGAGTTGTACATGATTGACCAAGCCAACAAGATGCTCTCGATTCTTGGGAAACCCGAGGAACAACAGGACCTCAAAGCAACTGTTTTGCGAAATTTGTTCACGTCCAAAGACGGACGCATCAGCATGGACAGCTTGGAGCTGATTTTGATTCCATTGTACCAAGGCATCGTTCCAATCATACAACCAATTGTTTTCAATGCCGACAACACGATGCAAGAGTTTCTCAAATGCAATGCGCTTTTGTATTCGCTATGCTCGGCATTGATTGAGAAAAGAACCACTGATCTTTTGACTGTGGAAAAGATTGTGATGATTGATCCTCTCGGGGGGATCCCCTCGATTGAACGAAACCAAACCAGCCACGTGTTTGTCAATTTGTCGCAGGAGTACTCCGAAATCTTATCCGAGCTCTTTATCGGCCACATTGAGCCTAAATTGAGAGATTTGCACGTTGACAATTTGAACAGCATGAACGAGATCCTTACTTTTATTAGAGACAAGTCCGGGAATGATGAAACAACGGGTATTGTAACGACACCGGAAATCATGTCCATCAACAACGACCAGTTGAATCCCATCATATACAATGTCTTGACTGACCGGTCGATTATATCGTCCTCCCTTCCTAGCACCAACAAGCGCACGCCGCAGGTGTCCACCACTATAATCAAGAAAGGTGTCGATGTGCAGATCTTTGATCGCGATAGCTACGGCAGAGACCTCACGATGGCAAACTTGTTTCAAGACAAGGTTGTCGAAAAGGACAAGTTGGTGAGCTTATTGAATGACTCGTTTGGCAAGCCTTTGAAGGTCGACGAGTATTTCCAGCGTATTAACGACAACCTAGCCACGTTTATTCTCGTTGGCGACTACGACGGAGCTGCCATCATCACTTGGGAACATAGCAAGAAACAGGGCGAGAGTATTGCTTACTTGGACAAGTTCGCCATCGCCAAGCGCAACCAGGGCCTCCCCGGTTTGGCCGATATCATCTTCAAGATCATTTTGCAGTCGCACCCGACTGAACTCATCTGGAGATCAAGAAAAGTCAACCCGGTCAACAAGTGGTATTTTGAAAGATGCTGCGGATGCATAAGCTCTCCCGAATCGCAGTGGAAAATCTTTTACACGGGTGAAGTGTTTGATAAGAAGATTGACCGGTTGAGAAAATCTACTCGACCCCAAAGTGGCCTGGTGAACATCGGCGAAAAGCTCGATGCCTACTCCGACATTTGCGAGAACATACCTCCCTCCTTTGCATAAAAATAAAAAAGAAAACAATAAATCATATAGACGGAAATTTAAACAGCATATATAGTTCGATAATGTAGTGGTGGAACTGTTCTTGAATAGGCAGGTCAGTGCGGTGCGGCTTGAAGATTAATCCGGCATCCTCGGCAGAGAAGCCGAAAAGAAAAAGAAATAAAAATAAAAGGGCCCGACTTTAAGATCTGAGATTTTTGATTATCTGGTGCTATTGTTCCCAGACCCAACAAATCCCTAGTCCAACCTTGATCGAAAGAGACCCAAAAGTAAACCAAAGAAAACAATTAGAGAAACGAAACCAGGCAATTCTGGTATGAATCGACGGTGGTTTTCTTTTTCTCTATATCAAGGATGAGGGATTCGAATACAACTATGAAAAACAGAAGCAAAGAGCCAGCAACTGCCACGGCAACGACTCCATTAACTGGACCCGATCCAGCAGCAAGACGACTCGCTTTCTACCATGAACTTGACAAGTGGCAGCAGGATAACCACTTTATCAAGTCGGGCTACGTAAAAGAGACATCTTCGTATTGGGCCAGTTTCAAATCGTTGGGGTATTTGCATAACGAAACCGTCAATATCTACTCCCACTTGCTTCCATCGAGCATTTCCTTCTGGGTGATACTATACTATATAAATTTCCGATTGACCATGTACGATAACTACTTGGGCATCTGGGAAAAGCTCAATTTTCTCCAGTTTGCCTTGGCATGCACATTCTGCTTGTTTATGTCTTCGATATTTCATTGCATGAAGTCCCATTCTCATAAAGTCAGTCGCTTTGGGAACCAGCTAGATTACTTTGGCATCATCATTTTGATCTCGTCCTCTTTGATATCAATCATCTTATTTGCATACTATGACTTCCCACTTCAGAAGTGGGTCTTTATTGCATTGACGTTGGTTTTCGGAACCACCTGTACTGTGTTTACGTTGCATCCAGAATTCTCCAAGAACTACTACCGCCCTTTCAGGTCAGCCATGTTTATCTTGTTTGGCCTTTCTGGGGTCTTGCCTGTTGCAAATGCAATACGCATGTTTGGATTCGAGACTACAAAAGCGAGGTGTGGCATGGTATGGTTAATTTTGGAAGGAGTGTTTTACATTCTCGGTGCCGTTCTCTATGCAATGAGATTTCCCGAGAGCTTGGGCCATTTGGACTCAGAAGAGTACTTGTTTTCGCCAGGAAGATTTGACATTTTCGGACACTCGCACCAAATCTTCCACGTTCTTGTCGTGGTGGCTGCCTTTTGCCATTGGAAAGCTCTAGTGGAGTGTTACCACTACTTGCACCAGAGCATCTTATAGATTTTAAATCATAGATTGTTGAAAAATATGCACTCCTATTTTATGGGAAGGAAATGACATCTTTTTCTTTCTCTTTCTTCTCTTTCTTCTCTTTCTTATTGGTTTTTTGAGTTAAAGAGCTCTCATGATGGATGCCCCTTGTATAGTCTCTTTTTTTAGGCGTAAAAAGGTGTTCTGGGTTGAACTTTGTTGCAAATCACCAAATAATTCCAATCAGTAAATATATTTCACGAATATTGAAGCTTGACCGGGAAATAAAAAAAAAGAATCTACACTTCACACCAGCCCCATAATATATGCACCTCCCACACCATTCGCTAGTCACTAGACGATTATTTTCCGCCACTTCAACATGGCGACAAATTGTCGGCTCCAATGTATCCGGGAAGGAAGCACCGCTGAGTAAGGCGTTTCCACTTCCGCGGTATAGAATCATCGACCATGAATACGACTGCGTGGTTGTTGGAGCAGGAGGAGCAGGTCTCCGAGCTGCATTCGGCCTTTCCGAAGCCGGATTTAAAACAGCATGCGTTTCCAAATTGTTCCCCACGCGATCACACACAGTGGCTGCTCAGGGTGGAATCAATGCTGCGTTGGGCAACATGCACAAGGACGATTGGCATTGGCACATGTACGATACCGTCAAAGGTTCCGATTGGCTAGGTGATCAGGATGCCATACATTATATGACCAGGGAAGCCCCCGTGACTATATACGAGCTTGAGAATTACGGTGTGCCATTTTCGAGAAACGAGGAAGGAAGAATCTACCAACGGGCCTTTGGTGGACAATCGAAGGAATTTGGTAAAGGCGGCCAAGCTTACCGGACTTGTGCCGTGGCTGATAGAACGGGACACGCGTTGTTGCACTCGCTTTATGGCCAATCGCTAAGACACGATTGTCATTTCTACATTGAGTTTTTCGCTATGGACTTGTTGATGCAAAACGGCGAGTGCGTGGGCGTCATTGCTTATAACCAAGAAGACGGAACCTTGCATAGATTTAGAGCCCACAAGACTATCATTGCTACTGGTGGCTATGGAAGAGCTTACTTTTCGTGTACTTCTGCACATACGTGCACGGGAGATGGCTATGCCATGGTTTCAAGAGCAGGTTTACCATTGGAAGATTTGGAGTTTATTCAATTCCACCCATCTGGTATCTATGGTTCTGGCTGCCTTATCACCGAGGGTGCCCGCGGAGAAGGTGGTTTTTTGGTCAACTCTGAAGGAGAACGATTTATGGAACGGTATGCGCCAACCGCCAAGGACTTGGCATGTAGAGATGTTGTCTCGAGAGCAATCACCATGGAGATTAATGAAGGGAGAGGCGTGGGGCCTGAGAAAGACCACATGTTTTTACAGTTGCATCATCTTCCCCCCGCGGTTTTAAAAGAGAGATTACCTGGTATATCCGAGACGGCTCATATATTTGCTGGCGTTGACGTTACCAAAGAGCCAATTCCCATTTTACCCACGGTCCACTATAACATGGGTGGCATTCCTACAAAATGGAACGGCGAGGTGATAAAAAAGAATGACAAAGGTGAAGATGAAGTCGTGCCAGGCTTGCTAGCGTGCGGTGAAGTAGCCTGCGCGTCAGTTCATGGGGCAAACAGACTAGGCGCCAACTCCTTGTTGGACTTGGTTGTCTTTGGCAGAGCCGTCTCCCACACGATCCGCGACTCGTTGTTGCCCGGGACACCACTCAGGCCCATGGACGCAACGCTCGGCAAGGAGTCGATTGAGAATCTCCACAGATTGCGAACTGCCAATGGCTCAAAGTCAACTGCCACCTTGAGGCTAGAAATGCAGAAAACGATGCAGAAGGGCTGCGCCGTTTTCCGGACCCAGGAGACGTTGGATGAATGTGTCGAGCATATCAACGAGGTGGACAAGGACTTTGTCAATGTCGGAGTCTCCGACAGGTCGATGATCTGGAATAGCGACTTGGTTGAAACGATGGAGTTGCAAAACTTGTTGACTTGCGCTACGCAGACTGCCGCTTCTGCTGCGGCGAGAAGGGAGTCGAGAGGTGCCCATGCTCGCGAAGATTACCCCGAGAGAGACGACGTTAATTGGTGGAAACACAGCTTATCTTATCAAACCAAGTCTGGTGCTCCTGTAAGACTAGACTACAGAGACGTCGTTAAAACTACATTGGATGAAAAAGAGTGTCCTCCGGTGCCTCCAACCGTTCGAGCATATTGAACAGACCTTTGTCATGTGTGTCAATAGATTGTTTAGTAGCAGTAGTAGTAATAGTAACGCATGCGCTACCAAGATACCTAAGGTAGTGCCACCTTACAAGCAGACACCACAAGTGAGACTTTCCGACTCGCCACTGGTAACCCAGAAGATCAAAAAGCTTGAAGTCCAACATCTACTCCAACTTCTGCACATACCAAAACCGCCCCCCCATCACAAGAAGATATATTTATTAATATAGTTTCCCCACACAATGCCTCCAAAAGCTGATTGGGACAAGTACATTGCGCCGGCAGAGGAAGACGAGAAGGACCAGGAGAAAATTGTGCCCTTATCGGAAAGCGATATCCAAGTGTTGAAGACCTATGGAGCAGCACCGTACGCCTCGTCGATCAAGACCATTGAAAAGGACTTGAAGGACATAGAGGAGCGAATTAAAGAAAACATTGGCATCAAGGAGAGCGACACTGGCTTAGCGCCACCGCATTTATGGGATGTCTTGGGGGATAAGCAGCGGATGCAAGAGGAACAATCGTTGCAAGTTGCCAGATGCACCAAGATCATCGAGCCGGTACAGCAAGCTGTGCCCACGTCGGGGCTTCAAAACGCCGACACCAAGGCGAAATACGTGATAAACATCAAACAGATTGCCAAGTTTGTCGTTGGCTTAGGGGAAAGAGTCTCGCCTACTGATATCGAGGAGGGCATGAGGGTTGGTGTGGATAGACACAAGTATGAGATCCAGTTACCGTTGCCGCCTAGAATCGACCCTTCGGTGACGATGATGACCGTGGAAGAGAAGCCCGATGTCACGTATAGCGACGTTGGTGGCTGTAAAGAGCAAATTGAAAAATTGAGAGAAGTTGTCGAGTTGCCGTTATTGAGCCCCGAGAGATTTGTTAAGTTGGGCATTGATCCGCCAAAGGGCATCTTGTTGTATGGACCACCGGGCACGGGTAAGACGTTGTGCGCTAGAGCAGTGGCGAATCGTACCGATGCTACATTCATCAGGGTCATTGGCTCGGAGTTGGTGCAGAAATACGTTGGTGAAGGTGCCAGAATGGTTCGAGAATTGTTTGAAATGGCGAGAACCAAGAAAGCGTGTATTATTTTCTTTGACGAAGTTGATGCTATCGGGGGAGCTAGATTCGATGATGGTGCCGGTGGTGATAACGAAGTGCAGAGAACCATGTTGGAGTTGATTACCCAGTTGGATGGGTTTGATCCAAGAGGAAACATTAAGGTTATGTTTGCCACAAACAGACCCAACACGTTGGACCCAGCGTTATTGAGACCAGGGAGAATCGATAGAAAAGTGGAGTTTTCGTTGCCTGATTTGGAAGGACGTGCTAATATCTTCCGAATCCATTCCAAGACCATGAGCTGTGAGAAGGATATTAGATGGGAGCTTATATCGAGGTTATGTCCCAATGCCACGGGTGCCGAATTACGATCCGTTTGCACCGAGGCTGGTATGTTTGCCATCAGAGCAAGGAGGAAAGTGGCCAACGAGAAGGATTTCCTAAAGGCTGTGGATAAGGTGATCAAGGGTAACTTGAAATTCAGCTCCACCAGCCAGTATATGCAATATAACTAGACGACGGAAACAAACAAACGCATACACATACACAGATACACCCACACAAACTCTCTCTATTGTCTTTTTTCTTTCTAATATAGACCGACGGCATCTGATTTCGTTTTTTTTTTTCCATTTCTATTCCCACCATGAGACGCAACCCATGCCGGGACTTTGACATGAGGCAGTGAGACTATACGCTGGCAATTTCTCTCGTGGTTCCTCCAAGCCAGCAGCCTCACTTGAACTCTTGGGCTTGACATTGTAGAAATTCTCCTGCTCAATCGTGAACCGTATCCGTTCATTGACATCAAGGTACAACTCATGCCCATCCTGGACCCAAACCCAGGCATTCTCAGCTTCTTTAAACTGGCAATCTTCGAAAAGATACTCTTGCGGGATCCAGATATCGTCGAAAAACTCGAGACGCGCCTTGATCCCCCTCGCGGTGCACTCGGTAATCCAGCCCGTTAGACACTCGCCTCGAAAGGGCTTGAATATGATGAATCTGAACTTGACTTCGACGTATGAGCCACCGTCGCCTGGCTTGAGCAAGCCGTCTTTGATATCTAGAAGATCCCAGACGGTGATGGCGAGACCGAGGTTGGGCACGATTTTGTTGGCGTATTTCTTGTTTAGTTCGTCGGTTAGTGCGTGTTGTATCGGTATGTTGAATGCGTGGGGCGGTATTCGTATTAGATCCTGGATTTCAGATAGCATGAACATTGTTTGTGGTGGTGGAAAGTTCGTGATGACACTGTGATGAGTAGTTGATGAGTAGTGGAGTTTTTTTTTTTTTAATTTTTTTTTAGGTGGTTGAAAACTGAAATTTGATGTAAGCAATGGGTTTTGTTTGACTTTCTCCTAATTGAGCCTACGTTAATTCAGATGCCATCTCCACCCGCCAACCCTCACAGAGTCAAGAAACCCGTGCATTCGGGGAGCACGTTTGATGGCAAGCACATCAGTGCGAAGAAGGCGGCAAGTTTCCTTCATTCGGCAAGGAAGCAGAACGAAGCAACATCTGCCAACAACTCCACTCCTACCGCGAACACTCAAACAACAAGGATCGTGCCTACAAAGAAATCCGAACCTGATTGGGACCCAAAACACTTTAGACTATTTGTAGGAAATCTCGGTCCCGACGCTACTGATTCACTTTTACATGCATCTTTTGAGAAGTACGCTACGCTCAGTAATGTTCACGTTGCCATCGATAAATCGAGTAAGAAACCCAAGGGTTTTGGATTTGTCGCGTTTGCCGATGCAGATGATTACTTGAATGCGTTTAAAGAGATGAATGGGAAATACATTGGGCAGTTTCCCGTGCAATTGAAACGTGCTGAGTCTGGTGTTCCCAAGAAGAAGAAGAAGAAGCAGCAGCAGCACAAGGGTTAGGAAATAGCGAACGCCGCAGGCAGAGCGGCGACTGACTGAAACAATTGTTTTTTTCTTTTCGGTTCACGGTTTGAAAAAAAAAAAAAAAAAATTGGTTTGAAAAGTAGGTGAGTTCACTGGTGTTGATTCGAAAGCATGTTCTCCGTTGTTTGTCGGTTGGGTGTGCCTACTATAAGGGCAGTGTCTATTCTAAGGACTAGCAAATCTCTGGTCCTGCTCTTACGGTTCAAGTCGAACTCAAAGTCCAAGAATTTGAATAAGAGTCAGAAGCGACTTCCACTGAAACAGAATGTGTCAAAGACACGAGCGGGGCCTAGTCAATATGGAGTTTTTGAGCCAGCGAAAAAGGCACAGTCTACTTCCGAGAAACCAACCTCCGAGACCATGAGCGACAAGATAAAATCAAAGAATGTTGTGTTTCCGGGGAGCAGCGAGACTGATTCAAAATCAGGAGAGCCAACGTCGGATGAGAGCGGTTCTCCGCACACACAACAGGTTGATTTCGTTTCCAACGAATCACCAACGCAGGGCAACACCAGCAGCAACAACAGTAGCAGCAACAATTTGCCTTCCGATGCTTACCTCAAGAAACAGCTACCATTGCAACAAGAATGGCAACATTTGAAATTACATATTCCAGGAGAACAAGTCCAAACCAATACTTTAAAAGAGCGGATACCCAAGTTCCCACTTGGCAAGGAGAATGTGCCCACCTTGTTGCCAAGGCCAGGAGTACCGCAAGTTGGCCCCAAATACACTTTTCGTCAAGTGATCAAGATTCTTCAGTTGAAGAAACAACCAGAGTTGATCTATGAGAGTGAGCCGCATCGATTATATTTCCTATTGTGTACGTGTGCTGCAGTAGTGTTTGGCATATATGCGTGTGTCTTGTTGGAATGGGCATTTTGGATATCCAATAAGGAATACGAGGAGAATGAAAAGGAAGAGACGAATGACGCTATAAGAAACAGAGACTACTATTTATCGTTGGGGATGTATCTTTGTCCATCGCTAATCATGTTTTCAGCAGCGTATTTCTTTGCCAAGTTCCCCACGCGATTAGTGAGAAGGATGTGGTATTTGCCAGGACCAATTGAGCATGTCAAGTTTACTACTTATCCTTTAATCCCAGGTAGACCAACGCCGACATACACCGTGCCTTTAGCCAATTTAACGCGACGTGAAACTACGCGCGTGTGGACCGGTAAAGGCTTTTACGGAACAGCCGATAAGGGTTTTTTCTTTTTCGTGTTGCGCGAACGCATCTCCAAGTTTAAAACGATCAATTGGGTTGTTGACAGAAAGGGTTTTTTCTGGTGCGATGGTCGAGTATTTGATTATTTGTTTGGCAAGGAGACGATACAGGAGGCCGAGGCTGGCATACCCTATGACCAGCAGTTTGCCCTTGTTAACAAGCAGTTGAAGGAGCAAAAAAGGAAATTAAGAAACGAGCATGGGTTGTTGTGGAGATACAAGATGGCGCTTGGGGAGTTTACTTCTGATGTTGGCAAATTGGGGCAGAGACTTGGAGTTACGAAGAGGATTGGTGATAAGAAGGCCGAGAGTGAACGGAAGCAGTTGCCAAAAAAGTGACCGCGACAGCGAGAGTCCCCCTTGAACCTCTTTTGAGAATAGCATTGTAAATATTCAAAGTAGGAAAAAAGAGTAGAGACCTCCGATTTGTGATTGTAGAATTAGATTGTTGACTCGGAAAACGCGTCGAGGTGGATAGTGAAATTTTCATGCTGTGTTGTTAAGGTTTTATTTCCGTACAATTGTGGCAATGTGCCACACGGTGGCCACCTCGGTGTCTCTGCGTCTCTGTCTATCTTTCGCTAAATTGGAAAAACTTCTCACTTGACCTTGCGGTACCGTACCGCTGACAGTGACAGCACGCAGACAAGTCACAAGGAAGTTCTCGTGGATGGGAGAGGAAGCACAAGGCTTTGTTTGTTCCCACAGTATCGCGCATGATGTTGCATTGTTAGACGGGCGCCAGTGCAGAACAATAACAAATAACAAATAAGTAACAAACCTTCTAGTCTCTTTTTTTTTTTTTACAGGCGTGTTATTTTTTACATCAAACTTTCTCATAATTTGAAAGTTAAGAACAACGTGTCACGATTGATTCATTGAAACTTGAACACCAAAAAAAAAAAACAAAAGAGTAGAGAGAATTGAGCACAGGGTTAAGCTCTTGGAACAGGGAGCGGGCAAAGGGGGTTAGCGTGGGGTTCAACGTGAACCAACCCTCAAAACTCGTCTCTCATCCCTCATCTGTCATCTCTTGTCTGTTGCTCATGTCTGTTGTCTTCTGGTGATGGTTCTCCATCGCTGCAAGATAAAGATAAAGAGAAAAGAGAAAAAAAAAGCCCCCTTTGTTCTTTGTTACACGCATCAACAGCATCCACCTGCTCTCCGAAAAAGCAGCAGCAGCAGCAGCACAAGCACAAGATCGATCGATCGATGGATGGTTGAAATCAATCTCGATAATATTTGAAATCTTGTGCTTTTTCTTTTATTTTATTTTTCTGTGTAGCACTTGAGTGGTTGGTCCCGCAAACCCCCAGAGCATGGAGTTGTCTTCATCGACTGGAGCTTATGTGGATTCTAAACAGAGAGATATTCCAGAAGGGGTGCCTCTTCAAATCAGGAGCCGTTTGGTGGAGTGGAAGGACCCATTAGAAACGTATCCTCCGAGCCGGTGGAGATCTGAAGATTCACCCCATGTCTCCTTTCTACTGCAGTTGTAAAGGGGGCGGTGGAATTGGTAGCGCACGCGGTGATGGCGTTTTGTACATGCTTACACTACCCTTTTACACCTCTTTCACTATGGGACGCTACCAAGTAAACCTTATTTGCCACCCATCAACGTTAGTGCTAGTGCTACCAGTGGCGGCTTCCTGCTGCTCCTATTTTTTATTTGACAACTCAATTTTCAACCGGGTGTTGGCGACGAGAGAAGGTGAACGAGAGGCGTGGAAACACAGGGTGGGACCTGCTTGATTGAACTGGAGACCGTAGGTCGAGGCTAGAGGCTAAAGGCTGGAGAGTAGAAGTTGGACGTGGAGGCTGGAGCTAGAATATGATGTAGTCGAAGGCGGCACTTTTCTACTCTCTTTCGCGGCGCTCTTTCTTGCATCCCCCCATTTTTATTCGCCTTGGTTACTAATTATCTGCGATTATTACTAGTCACTCTTGTCTGCTAGTAGCACCCACCCGCTTCTTCTTCTTCTTCCTCTTCTTCCTCCTCATCTGCTCCATCGCCCGCTAACTAGACCGTTGAGGGACTGCCAGTCGACAAGTCCTTTCCAGCAACACCCACTTACCCACCCGCAGCAGCGTAGATATAAATTTCCATTGTTTGGAATTTCTCTGGGGCAAAAAAAAATTTACTTTTCTCAATCACCCCAATTTTTCAACACAACCAACTTTCCCTGCTGATATCATATCATATCAAATCATATCATAACTTATACTGCCACCACCACCAACAACAAGCAGAGGCTAGTTCAAGTAGTGCTGTCACACACCCACATACATATACGTATAGACTCCCTTCATTCACTTGTTAGAGAGTCCGAAAAAGACGAAGAAGAAACAACCCATTTGTAGTCCCCCCCCTCTCAACCACTTCACCCCCCTATAAATTTCGCCATGGCCACTATTGAAAGACCCATAACAAGACTGAATCTGAGAAAACAACTAGAATTACAGCACCAACAACAACAACAACAACAACAACAGCAGCAGCAGCAACTCCACCACCAGCAACAACAGCAACAAGAACAGGAGGGTCGAGAGGGATTTAGCTTGGCAGACCATCGTCATCACCTTGGACAAGATGAACACCAAACGGAATTTTCCACCACCACCACCACTACAACTGGTTCTACTGCTACCACAAATGGCAACTATACACATCAAACTCCGCACCCGCATCACCATCATCTCCATCACCATCTAGATATCCAAGAACAGCAACGGAAACACCTCAACCGTCGACAACTGCGTTCGTCTCCGTTACCAACAGATATACCTTCACCAACGTCAACTGAAGAAGACTTGAGTGAAGATAACACTGCCACCAGCATCACCACTACTTCTAATTCCAATTCTAATCAAGATAATAATAACTCAACCTCAAACTCGGCTTCCGCTTTAGATGCAACTACAGTTGAACATGTGGTGGACCACCACAAGCCATTAGCACGAACTTTTCATGGCAGAAGCAAGTCGGTCTCATTTAAATTGCCACAAGAGTTATTAACACCAAAAGAAGAAGAAGAAGAAGAAGAAGAGGAAGTTGACGAAGAAGAAGCAACACCAGATAATATCATGCAACGACCAAAGAGGCAGAAATTAGAAAGTACTAGTTTCCATCAGGATGAAATCCAGCCAAAGCAACACTTGGATAAAATGAAACCAAGCGACTACCCTTCAACGCCTCCTGAAGAATCATTCCATTCTACTGAAAAAGAAGTCACCAAGGAAGATGAACAACAAGAAGAGCAACAGCAGCAACTGGAAGTGGAACTTTCTACCAAGGACCATGTCTTGGACAAGTTGGCACAAAACCCCGACTATATTGCTTTGCAATCAGCATTCGAATTAATACAAGCTCAATCTAACCAGATAAAGCAAGAGATTATCCAACTATCTCAACTCAAGACCAAGTTTGAATCTCAAGAACCACTCGACGAAACTTATAAATTGGTTTCAAAATTGCTCAGCAACGAGGAGACCGACTTGCCCAAGCCGATAAACTTGGTCAAATGCCCCAATATCAAATGGTCCAACTACAATTCATTTTTAGCTAGACAATTTGAATTACAAGAACTATCATCATCAACATCATCAACATCAATATCATCGTTGTCATTTTCACCATCGGCTTCTTCTTCTTCTGCATCTTTTTCCTCACAAGACTCATTCCACACTCAATATCAAATCCAGCCACAACAGCAGGGGCCTCATCTCGCTTCCCATCAGCCAGCTCAATTCCAACAACATAGAAGACTGAGAAGCTTGATTTACAAAAAGTTTAATCTTTTTGATAAGATTTGATGCACCTTGTAAATAACATCCAAAACCCCACCACCGCATCGATAATGGCTAAACCTTACGCGCCCCCCCCCACTTTCATTTTTTGCCCCATCCGTTTATGCTTACTATTTTCCAACTTGCCGGGTCTATATATACACCACAAGAGAGCATCAATAAGATGAAATTTTTAAAAAACAAAACAAAACAAATCAAATCAAAGCTCAGCACAAGATTTTGTCACTCCTTCATACCTTACTACGATAGAATACTTCATTTCTTTAATAACTTAGCTGTATAGTCCACTCAATTTCCAAATACAAATTTTTTTTTTCTTCATTTTTTTTTTCTTTGACTTTGTATTAGTAGCATTGAAATTACCATTTCATCAATAATAAAAACAAAAGAGAGCTATACTTAAATATATACCATCACTTATTTCTTCTCGCTATTAGTGCCATTAGTAGCAGCAGCAGTCGATATCTCTTCAACTTCTTCTTCTTCTTCGCTATCAGTGACTAAGAACGCATCTGAGCTTGCGGGAATTGAAGGTTCATCAGGTTGCCAAGGTTGCTTCTTCTTGGGTTGCAGTTGTTGGCTTTGCGATGATGGCGTTGATGGTAATTTTGAGTTTTTACCTTTTAGTATACCACCACCAACACCAGCACCAGTAGCACGTTCGGCACCTCCAGCACCAGCACCAGCACCAGCGCCGCCAGAACTGCTCATGGTTGGAGTATCAGATTGAAACTCCGCTGACGTTCTGGGTCTAGTAGGTAAATGAGGCGTAGTCTCATCATCCTCATCATCATTACCACCTTTGCCCACGTCATGATCCTCGAGTCTGATTCGATCATGGAAATCACTAGAGATGATCTCGGGATCTTCATCGAATCTGGTCGATTTCTTGTTTCTCCTATAATAGTCATCATAAAACTTTGTGCCTCCGTAATTGCCAAAGTCAGTTCTATTGGGGTTACTGCCTCTGTTTTTAGAATTCTCAATTGAAAACTCGTCGCCGTCATCTTGTTGTCTTTGGCCCGGGTTTTCAAATCGCTTGGCTAAACCGGAAACCCAGCCATTAATGGTACTCTTGGCTTCTTCAAATCCCTCGGTGAAAGTTTGCTTGATCTGTTCAAATTCATCAGGCGAACTGTCAATTTCCTCCAAATCGTGCTGAGGTCTAGCTCTAGGTCTTGATCGACGACCGTGTTGTTGTTGCTGCTGCTGTTGCTGTCTCTCAAAGGGCACGGGTCCAACACCACCTCCAGCACCGTCGCTTCTTCTACTGTGTCTTTGCCTTCTCCTCTCGTCCTCCAACTCAAATTCCTTTTGCAATTTTCTCGCCAAGATCTCGTCATCGGTAAAACCAGCATTTGCATCTCTGCCACTAGTTGCCGCGGTGCCACCAGTCGCAGCAGTAGTTGTACCGCCTGCCGATATGTTGCTTGAAGAATGGAGATGCTGCTGCTGCTGCTGTGGATGATGGTATGCGGGAATCTCCGGCCTATAAGTTGGATCCAGGAGATATAGCAATGCGCTAAACGCAGGCTCAGGGTTCCCCTGTGATGCAACCAACACTGCTGTGATTATATTCTCTTCAAACTGAGGGAATGCATCTTTCAAGTCCTGCACTTTTTGCTGAACCGGATCCTGGGTGGTGGACCTCGAAGGCGGAGGTGGCACAGTTTCGGTTTCAGTAGCGGCTGACACTGACGACGAAGGTGCCGACTCCGTTTCCGTTGCTGGTGCAGCCTTCTTTTTTTCTTCTGTAGTGGCGGATTTTGTGGATTTGTCTACATCGTCAGTAAGTGGAACTTCCTCTGTTGCGTCATCCTCTTTTGATTTTGCCAATTTGGGCTCCTCGTCCTTTTTATCGTCGTTGCCAGTAGTAGCGGTAGACTTTGGTTTCTTCTCGTCGTCAATTGACTCAAGCGGCTCACTCGCGACAACTTTCAATTCCTCTTTCTTGTCAACCATGTTTGGACCTCTCTGATAAACACCGGCTTATTGATCTTGACTTTGTCAAAAAACCTGTTGTTCTATTTTTATTTTTGCCTATGGTTCAAAGTTGAACGTTGTACAGCCCACTTTAGATTTGCTCTTTCAATATCTGAATCCTTGAATCCTGTTAGTCGTACTAGTTGGTTAGCGCCTCACATTTGTTTCTGTCACAAGTACACGCCCCACTTTATCTCTCTCTCCTCTCCGCCAAAATGTGCGGGCCACACAACTGGCGGTATAAATTCTCCTTGAACGAGGACATCTGGACCATCCGGTGCCAGATCTCTTTTTCTTTCTTAGCTCTTTGATAGTAATTTTTTTTATACTCCGAATATATGCTAGAGCTTTATATTCTTGTTTTTTCACGATAGATATAGAGTGTGGACAGCGGAGTGATATTAAAATTATGGTGATGGTGAAGCAACTTGAAAAAAAAAAAAAAAAGTTGGGATTATGGATTTGAAATTTATTCGAATTATATGCCCTTCGCTAAGCCGTACATTTCCCCATCCTTTTCGTCATTCTTTTCCCTTTCCTTGTTACAAGCGAATCCGTGGGGGGTTATCCAAAGAGGACGTGATATACATCGACTTGGCCGTGAAAGAAAACGTAAAAAAAAACATTACTCTTTTGTTCATTTTGCTCGTCTATAACAGATACACTTGTCTCGAACTACTTTTCCCTAGTTTCAGATTTGGTGCTAGGAGCTCCGCCAATCCACAAACCGATATCTGCCACCTCAACAACCACCCTACTCGTCGTCATCTTGAGCTTGAGCTTTAGCAGCAGCCAACTCCTCTCTTCTCTTATCCTTGGCAACTTTCAACTCTTCTTTTCTTCTAATCAAGTCCAAATTCTCACATTCTTCCCATGAATGTTTATCGTGCTTACAGCTGACAGACGAATTGGCACTTTGCCTGATTAGACACGTTTGGTAAAGTGCAAAATACGCTGCGCATCTATCTCTCCATTTCAATGGAACTTTATATTTTTGACAATCATCTTGTGAGACTATATGATTCCCGGGGAAAAAGGATCGTTAGTATTGTCAAATATCTCGGTGGTGGAGGGCGGGGAGGCGCACGCAAAAGGGCCCGGATTTGAAGTTTTAACATACGAAGCGGTGGGAATTGTGTTACTGTCATGGTTGCTATAGATTTCGTCGCTTGGTTCGGTGTGTTAACGCAAAGAATCCTCCACCTCGTCTTGTTCCTTTTTTTTGTCCTGGTGGATTGACAGCTGGTAATGCGCATCAACACTCTTTTTTGGCAGCTCTGGGGAGAAGAAAAAAAAACAAACAAAATCTCCAGAGCCAATGAGAATCAATCCATAGTAAATAAATTAAAAAGAGGATCTTGTACAAGGTTTGACGGGAGATGATCCATTCTTGACGGCGCAGGGTAAGGTTCTTACTTGAATAAAATGGAAATGAAAATAAAAGAGTGAATAAGGACCATTTTGCCCCAAAAAATTTGGAAAATGAAAAGAGTGCAGTTTCGTAGCGATCCAAAAAAAAAAAATTTCATTTCAATCGATACGTCTTCAACTTGAGTCGATTCAACCCTCTCTCTCTCTAAAACTTTCTCAATTGTGTATTGTCATCGTTAAATACGTTTCTCTTCCACCAACGTCATTTCTCATTTTTTCTTTGATCATCTACTCCCTCTTTGTTTTATAAATTCTCCCTCCATTCAATCGTCTCATTTCAATTGGGAAAAGATTGACTCTGTTTTTTCTGTTTGACGGCACACCCAGATTGGCACTTCAAAGCGTATCCAGCTTAGTGTTTTTGTTTGTTATAGTTGTCCAATCTTTCCTTTAATGCAAAATACTGGCACTTGTAAAATTCATCCTTGGTCTTGTTGCAAAAGGAAGTACCCTTGTCGAGACATTTATAGTATTCTATCACATTAGCTGCACATTTATCCCGGTACCAAAGTGGCACGTTATATTGGTCTAATTCTTCTTGCGATGCTGGAATATGGTTATCGAGTTAGTATACATTGAATAAGGAGTGGATTGCGGTCGCGAGCGTATAAATCCAGTTGTCTTTCCGCTATCATAATCCGAGGTTCGACATACGCAAAGCTGGATACGAGTAAGATTCCGAGGATCCCATTGTTTTCTTTAAAGTTGTGTTAAAGGTGGGTAGTGATTTTATCAAAGAGTTTTGGTGAACTCTTTGGTCTCGAACGCTATCATTTTTTTTTTCTCCATTCCTTTGCTTTACGACTCTGTGTTGTATCTCACTGGTTGTGGCCAAATACCACTGCTACCAGCCGCAGCAGCCAAGGGGGTGAGGATGGGAGCAAATTGCTGCGAAATGGCCACTTTCGTGGGCTTGGAGCCTGACAGTAAATCTTGTCAAATAGGATAGTACCAACGTCTCAGAGAGATTGTTGCATTTGGTTTCTAAGAAAGAAGAGGATGTAAGTGGCATCACCACCTCTACTCGTTCACAAACAAATCCATTTGCAAGATTAAACCACACCAGGGTTACTGGTTTATTATCGTGCCCTAGGTGCCCCCCTTCATGCCCCAGTGAATATCAGCATAGGAGTTTTTCCAGGGGAAGGGGGGAAGTAACTGATGAAAAAGGGCATTGAGATCTCTCATTGTTGTGCTGTACTTGCAAAGCTTTTCGTTTGAAAATAAAGCTAATCATAATGCCAACTCATTCTCTTCCGTATGCCTATCTCGACGAACCAAGTTGAA